>NC_051283.1:27483235-27810110 GCF_015220745.1 Sebastes umbrosus | reverse complement strand
TGTAGGGCTTAAAAGAAGGAGGGAAACTGCACACCCAGTGTCATTCTGATCCCTCCTTCACTACATGCAACATATGTTAACAGCCAAGCCAGAAACTCTGGTCTGTTTTAGGCCCTTTTGTGTTTTGCTTATTGAAACTGTTGTCCATCCTAGTTGGGGAAACATAAATACCCTTCAATTAGGTTACCTGCACTGGGACGTTTATAGGTGCTATTTGTGCAAGGATCTGGCTCGCCTCACGATCGCCTAGCGCCTGCAGGCTTTATTTTGTTATTCTAATCATTTGTTGATTTTCACTGAAACCCTTTATGACCATTTCTTTTAGTCTATTTTATTTGGGGAAACTTTAAAGGAGGGTAAAAGGAAAAATAAAACAAATATTTCAGTGTCCTTAATTGTTTGTTATTGTAGAGGCATTAGTTCATTATTATTATTATTATTAAGGAGGCATTTTATTTTATATTATTATGTGGTTGGGAACTGGTTTTCAGTCTTCTGCCTGATCAACTACAGTCTGGGGGAATCAGTATCGCCACATCTGTTTAATATAATCTAATATAGTAATATATTAGATTATATTGTATTATATTATCTTATATTATAATATAAAATAACATAACATAAAATACTGTACAATGAAATGTCTTCCTCCATTTTAGCAATCATGCTTTCAGTCTATAGGCTACCGCTAACACTGCTACTGATACTACTATTATGTACTTACTAATAAGAGCAATCAGAATAACAGGCAAATAGTAGTAAATTAATAAATAATGATAACAATAGATATTAGTATAATAATATTAGTTATGATCTGAATTTATTGAAATAATAGTCATAATACAGCAATTATAAAACAATACAAAATAATCTAAAAGCGTAATTGTTAAGCAAAACATGCCATCAGTTTTATTGTTAATATTAGACACACATTGTTTTTAATGCGTATCGTACAACTTCCCCTTTAAAACATGACATCATGTTAGATGTGAACATCAATAAGCGAACATTAGCTTATATCAATTAGCTAACAATAAGGAGTGTTAGCTAGCCCTTATCTGATGTTACAAACGTTTTGTAAAGAAGCAACGTTAACTTGAACAGATTATGTGAAAAATACTTAAAGGAAAATGTGATATGATAGTACTGGTTTTTAATAATGATCTAATAATTGATTGAATCAAATCGAATTGTGTCGTTTACCATTGGCAGAGCATTTTGGCAAATTTTTCTTGGGCGCTTCCCACACAATCAGCTGTGCTGCTCATCCCACAAATGCATGATCCTTACAAGTTGGACATCATTGCGAAGGTAAATAAACAGGCTTTCCAACCATGTAAAATGCAATGACCATTAGCATTTTAACAACAGAGAAATAATCCACCAAACACAAATTTCCAAACTTTTTTTTCCCAGTTTTGTATGTCTATCGTCTCATCCACAGCTCGTAGCTACACCTACGGAAATTAATACACTTTAATTTGTATAAATCCCACGAAATACATGCTATCGTGAATCAGGAAGTATAAAGAGCGACAAACGCCATGTAGGGCGGAGGTACATGTCTCCTTGTTTACCCAGCATGCATCTCTCTTGTGCCATGTTTTGTATAAACACAACCGGTTAAAATGTGAATTAATGTGAACAAATCATAGTTTGATTTCATCTCTGTGTGTGTGTTTGTGTGTGTGTGTGTGTGTGTGTGCGCGTGTGTGTGTGTGTGTGTGTGTGTGTGTGTGTGTGTGTGTGTGTGCGCGTGTGGGTGTGGGTGTGGGTGTGTGTTTGTGATGAGCAGTAAATTGATTGCATGAATGAATAAAACGCCGCCATCTCTCTGCTGTCAAATCCAAACTGGAGACTCTGGAAAACTACATCATCTCCTAATTGAATTCTGTCGTGCGTGAAAGAGGCAGGACACACACACACACACGCACGCACACACGCACACACACACACTTCCTTCTGTGTGAAAACATCAGAGCAGTAAATTGACAGCGTGAATAATCCAGAGTTTTTATTCATTGTTCTTCATCCTGCTGAATTAATTCTCAGTTTCCTCCTAAAAATACTGAAGACTTTATGGAGGATAGTTGTATTTAAAAAGGTATAGTAGTAGTAGCATAGGTAGTAGTTGGCAGTAGTCCGCAGCAGTTCATAGTAGTCTGCAGTAGTCCTTAGTTGTTAATAGTAGTCAGCAGTAGTCGGCAGTAGTTGGCAGTAGTCCGCAGCAGTTCATAGTAGTCTGCAGTAGTCCTTAGTTGTTAATAGTAGTCAGCAGTAGTCGGCAGTAGTTGGCAGTAGTCCGTAGTCGTTTATTAGTAGTTGGCAGTAGTCCGCAGTAGTTCATAGTAGTCGGCACTAGTTCATAGTAGTCTGCAGTAGTCCTTAGTTGTTAATAGCAGTCAGCAGTAGTCGGCAGTAGTCCGTAGTAGTCGGCAGTAGTTCATAGTAGTCCGCAGTAGTTCATAGTAGTCAGCAGTAGTCGGCAGTAGTCCGTAGTCGTTGGTAGTAGTCGGCAGTAGTTTATAGTAGTCTGCAGTAGTTGGCAGTATTCCGTAGTATTCAGTTGTAGTCAGTAGTTGTCGGCAGTAGTCAGTAGTTGTCGGCAGTAGTCTGCAATAGTCGGCAGTAGTCAGTAGTAGTCAGCAGTAGTCAGTAGTAGTCCGTAGTATTCAGTTGTAGTCAGCAGTAGTCAGTAGTAGTCAGCAGTAGTCAGTAGTAGTCGGCAGTAGTCAGTAGTAGTCCGTAGTATTCAGTTGTAGTCAGTAGTAGTCGGCAGTAGTCAGTAGTAGTCGGCAGTAGTCAGTAGTAGTCGTCAGTAGTCAGTAGTAGTCAGTAGTTGTCGGCAGTAGTCAGTAGTAGTCAGCAGTAGTCAGTAGTAGTCGGCAGTAGTCAGTAGTAGTCCGTAGTATTCAGTTGTAGTCAGTAGTAGTTGGCAGTAGTCAGTAGTAGTCGGCAGTAGTCAGTAGTAGTCGGCAGTAGTCAGTAGTAGTCGTCAGTAGTCAGTAGTAGTCAGTAGTTGTCGGCAGTAGTCAGTAGTAGTCAGCAGTAGTCAGTAGTAGTCAGCAGTAGTCAGTAGTAGTTCGTAGTATTCAGTTGTAGTCAGCAGTAGTCAGTAGTAGTCGGCAGTAGTCAGTAGTAGTCAGCAGTAGTCAGTAGTAGTCGGCAGTAGTCAGTAGTAGTTCGTAGTAGTCAGTAGTAGTCGGCGGTAGTACACACTCTGTGTTCCAGCTGCAGTGTGTTGATGTGATGAATAATCCAGATGTGTATCGTGTTTGGCCTCCAGCTGTCAGACTCCTCCGAGACCTGCTGGTTGGATCACAGAGACCTCAGCGTCCTGCTCGAGGGAACTTCAGCAGGAAACACAGCTGTTCAGGGTTAGAAACATCTGTAAAGACCTTAAACTATCTGGCTTTAAGGCCTGAAGAGGTTTTGATTCTGACAGTCGGCCCAGCACCAACCTGAGACCTGTTGAGACCCTTGCTGGCTGCTTCTGCCTCAGGCTGGTTCTGAACGTTACCTGTTTCCAGCTACAAGATTTCATCCTGTATTCACCTGTTAAAAAAACGCCAGAGGAAATAATTAATAATTAAGTCAAATATCTGTCAAGAATCACAAAAAGCTGCTCTGCTGTTAAATTAATAAAAACCTCAGAAACTTATAAAATTAGGAGGATGTTGAAACAGATCCAGGAAACACAGCTGCTTAAGTTTGGAGTGATGACGTAAAGGATGAATAATAGTCATAATAAACAGTATTTATACTGTGAATACTCAAATAAAACAATGGTATTCAAATAATTACTCATACCTCTACCATTTTACCTGAAATAAATAGTACATATTTTGTACATTTTCATGAAACATAACATCTTTAATCTTCACACAGTAAAGAGCCCGTATAGAAAGAGTGAGGTGATTATCTGACGCATCATCGATCAGATGTGTTGATAACAAGACGAGATGTGTCTGCTTCAGCTCAGCAGGAGATTGATCATCAATCATACCGAACAGTAATTTATCAGAGCAACACGTCGCAACGTTGGGAAAAAGTAAATGTTAATCATTAACAAACTTATATATATAATTAGTTATCATTTCATTGTTTGTTTACAGTAAAATAACTATTAACAAGTTTAATGAACTATCAATTTACCATCTATAAACGATGGTTATTATAACCAACCAGTCCAACATGTTATGTTGTAAACATATTTCCTAAAAATGTGTAACTATTCCTTTAAGATGACATGTTAACAACCCGAGGAAGCAGCCGACGAAATTAAAAGTCAGTGAACAATAAAAATTAAATGAAAACAAAACAAACACACAGCTGGAGATGAAGATCAGTGAGCAGGTATAAAATCTAATAACATCAATAAAAACAGATGTCAGAGTCACTTCCTGTCTCACATAAACAACTATTCATCATCATTATCACCTCTTTACAACCTTTATCTCCTCATGAAGAAAAGTTTTGAAGCAACTAAATAATTTAGATAAAACTTGAGCTGCTCTCTGTGGGATTTTTACCCTCAACCTCTGATGGCGTCGATGCCTTGCTTTGTTGGCTGAATCAAACTTTCAGCTGCAGAGAGGAAACACAGTCAGTTTTAGCCTGAAGCGGTTCTGAAGCCCCTAAAGGCCAGTTTGGTTTCAGGATCAGAAACAAGCTGCTGTTTGCATGTGAATCAGCTGCTGCAGAGTCTCTGCTTCCTGTTTCTGCAGCAACATCAGCGGCAACGTGTTACACCAAACACAGAATATTAGCCACATATCAGCCCAATATTAGCCCGACCTGTTTCTGCTGCAACATCAGCGTCAACGCGTTAAACCAAACACAGAATATCAGCCACATATCAGCCCAATATTAGCCCGACCTGTTTCTGCTGCAACATCAGCGTCAACATTTTAAACCAAACACAGAATATCAGCCACATAGCAGCCCAATATTAGCCCGACCTGTTTCTGCTGCAACATCAGCGTCAACATGTTACACCAAACACAGAATATCAGCCACCCGACCTGTTTCTGCTGCAATATCAATGTCAACATGTTACACCAAACACAGAATATCAGCCACATATCAGCCCAATATTAGCCCGACCTGTTTCTGCTGCAACATCAGCGTCAACGTGTTACACCAAACACAGAATATCAGCCACATATCAGCCCAATATTAGCCCGACCTGTTTCTGCTGCAACATCAGAGTCAACGTGTTACACCAAACACAGAATATCAGCCACCCGACCTGTTTCTGCTGCAACATCAACGTCAACATGTTACACCAAACACAGAATATCAGCCGCATATTTGCCCAGATGAAGGCATGTGGAAGGAAAATAAGGTCTACATGTTTACTGACGGTTAGCAGTAGTCAGTAGTAGTCGTCAGTAGTCGGTAGTAGTTGGCAGAAGTTGGCAGTAGTCCATAGTAGTCTGTAGTAGTCGGTAGTAGTCTGTAGTAGTCGGTAGTAGTCTGTAGTGGTCTGTAGTAGTTGGTAGTCAGTAGTCCATAGTAGTCAGTAGTGGTCCGCAGTAGTCCATAGTAGTCTGTAGTAGTAGTCTGTAGTCGTCAGTAATCATCAGTAGTCGGTAATAGTCAGCAGTAGTTGGCAGTAGTCCATAGTAGTCTGTAGTAGTCGGCAGTAGTGCATAGTTGTCGATAGTGGTTGGTAGAAGTTGGCAGTAGTCTACAGTATTTCATAGTAGTCGGCAGTAGTTGGCAGTTTTCTGTAGTATTCCTTAGTAATCGGCAGTATTCCTTAGTAGTCTGCAGTATTCTGTAGTAGTCGGCGGTAGTCAGCAGTAGTCAGAAGTATTCTGTAGTAGTCGGCAGTAGTCAGAAGTATTCTGTAGTAGTCGGCAGCAGTCGGCAGTAGTTGGCAGTAGTCGGCAGTAGTCAGAAGTATTCTGTAGTAGTCGGCAGTAGTCGGCAGTAGTCAGAAGTATTCTGTAGTAGTCGGCAGTTGTCGGCAGTAGTCAGCAGTAGTCAGAAGTATTCTGTAGTAGTCGGCAGTAGTCGGCAGTAGTCGGCAGTAGTCAGAAGTATTCTGTAGTAGTCGGCAGCAGTCGGCAGTAGTTGGCAGTAGTCGGCAGTAGTCAGAAGTATTCTGTAGTAGTCGGCAGTAGTCGGAAGTAGTCAGAAGTATTCTGTAGTAGTCGGCAGTAGTCGGCAGTAGTCAGCAGTAGTCAGAAGTATTCTGTAGTAGTCGGCAGTAGTCGGCAGTAGTCAGAAGTATTCTGTAGTAGTCGGCAGTAGTCGGCAGTAGTCAGCAGTAGTCAGAAGTATTCTGTAGTAGTTGGCAGTAGTCGGCAGAAGTCAGAAGTATTCTGTAGTAGTCGGCAGTAGTCGGCAGTAGTCAGAAGTATTCTGTAGTAGTCGGCAGTAGTCGGCAGTAGTCAGCAGTAGTCAGAAGTATTCTGTAGTAGTCGGCAGTAGTCGGCAGTAGTCGGCAGTAGTCAGAAGTATTCTGTAGTAGTCGGCAGCAGTCGGCAGTAGTTGGCAGTAGTCGGCAGTAGTCAGAAGTATTCTGTAGTAGTCGGCAGTAGTCGGCAGTAGTCAGAAGTATTCTGTAGTAGTCGGCAGTAGTCGGCAGTAGTCAGCAGTAGTCAGAAGTATTCTGTAGTAGTCGGCAGTAGTCGGCAGTAGTCGGCAGTAGTCAGAAGTATTCTGTAGTAGTCGGCAGTAGTCGGCAGTATTCCACCAAACTTTCCAGTTTCATTTCTCTCTATATTCTGAAGGTTTTTACTGAGGGGTTTGTTCATATATTATTTTATACCTACAAACATTGTGAAAATGTTTTTAGTTTTTTTTTGTCTGTTGACAGTATTTTCTGATTTATGGAGTGATAAAAGAGATATCCTAAATCCCCTCTGTAAAAACCTTTGACTCTAATATGTCAACAACAATCAAACAAACCTGGCTTTATCCAATTTTCAGATTTCTGTTCTAGAAATGTGAAAACTGGCACATATCTAATACGATAATGACTCATTTGCATATTTTAAACATGCATTTCAGAAAACTTGTAATACAAAATATAAGTGTCATTTAACATTTAAAATCGCAGCTCTGCAGAGTCTCTCTCGCCCACACTCACTCCTCCAGCGTCTCCACACCAACACATCTTACAGTCTTCAACCTCCAGCAGCAGAAAGCGTCTTATACAACAACTGAAGAGACACAAAGAGAGCAGTTCTGGAAGGTAACTAAGTACATTTACTCAAGTACTGTACTTAAGTACTAATCTGAGGTACTTGCACTTTACTTTACTCTAGGGCTGCCAATCGATTAAAAATATTTAATCACGATTAATCGCATCATTGTTCATAGTTCATTGTTCATTTGTCAAGTATTTAATACTCTTATCAACATGGGAGTGGACAAATATGCTGCTTTATGCTAATATATGTATATATTTATTATTGTAAATCAATTAACAAAACAAAACAATGACAGATATTGTCCAGAAACCCTCACAGGTACTGCATTTAGCATAAAACAATATGCTCAAATCATAACATGGCAAACTGCAGCCCAACAGACAACAACAGCTGTCAGTGTGTCAGTGTGCTGACTTTACTATGACTTGCCCCAAACTGCATGTGATTATCATAAAGTGGGCATGTCTGTAAAGGGGAGACTCGTGGGTACCCATAGAACCCATTTACATTCACATATCTGGAGGACAGAGGTCAAGAGACCCCTTTGAAAATGGCCATGACATTTTTTCCTCGGCAAAATTTAGTGTAAGTTTGGAGCGTTATTTAACCTCCTTCATGACAAGCTAGTATGACATGGTTGGTACCAACGGATTCATTAGGTTTTTTGTAGTTTCACATGATACCAGTATCTTCACTCTACCTTTAAAACTGAGCCCGCTACAACCTAAAAACCGAGAGTTGCGTTAATGCGTTAAAGAAATTAGTGGCGTTAAAACAAAATTGCGTTATTGCGTTATTATCGCGTTAACAGCCCTACTTGAGTCTTTTCGTGTTACTTTCTACTACTATTCCTGCAAAACAACTCTTACGAATTAAACAACAAAATGAGACAAAATCAGTTGTTTCAGTAAGCTTCTCAAAACAACGTGTTTACGTTCACTTGACGGCACCCTCTAGTGGTCGCAGCAAGTAGTTATAGCAGAGTTTAGGAGCAAAGAGATGAACTCCCGTGCTTTTTTTTGACAAAAGCGCTGCCGCCATTTTTGACTGAAAACGCCAATGAGTCCGTGTCCATGGATGTATAAAGAGAAGACTGTAAATCAGAGGATTTTAGGTAAATCAACTCCCCGGTAGGAACACAACAGTCAACGAGGGGTTTCTTACCGTATCCTTGTATTTATTACTGTAACCATGACGACGTAGCTAAGTCATTTTCAACCCAAACCATGATGTTTCTCTAAACAGACATAACCAGACCTTAACCACAGAGGTGTCACATCATTACTGATTTATATCGATAGATTTATATCTCAGAAACAAACAACATCCTCCAAATTAAAAGACAAAATCATCTGTCCACAACACACCTCATCTATTCTTTATTTCCTGTTTCAACCTGTTGAAACTCAACTGTCACTGCTGCTGCTGCTACAGGAACAGTCTGTCTGTGGGCGGTGAGCTGACCAACACAACACTGAGTGAGTGTGTTTTCTGCCCACACACATTTTAAGACTGGAAATTCAGTCCATGTTAAAGTGAGCAGCAAAGTGATGGAAGTCAGTACGATGCTTTACTGAGAATCGTGTGTGAAACGTACAGTTTTTTAATTAGTGAGCTGTAGAGGTGAAGTATTTATTAATAGTGTTGACATTCAGGTAACATATGTAGGATATGTGCTGCTTTACATGATTCACTTACATTTTGTTTATAATTTTGTTAATTTTTTCGGGTGGGAATCACCAGAGGCCCCACGATACGATATTATTACGACACTTGAAGGGACTGTTTGTAACTTTTTAAGCGTATAAATGTACCGGGTCGGGACACATGCGGGCTCGCATATGCGCGTTCGCATGTGGCCGCTGCCTCTGCTCCGCTGACTGCTCGCCTTCACTCAGACAGAGCGGGCGTTCTCGCGTACTCGCTCCACCTCTAGACGTGAACGCGCACTCACTACACATTGCAGAAGAGTTAGTTTAGCTCTGAGAATATCTAGTGAATGTACAGCGGACGTTTGTGCAGAAATAAATGCTGCAGCTCCTCCAGACCAACAGAGGTTTCCCGTGTCTTGTGAAGTGACAGAGCTCCACAGAGAGACACGTTATAGTCTCGTTACCGACCGGGTGCCGGTGTCTCCCTGTTCACTCCGGCTACGGGCGGAGAGAACAGGGAGACTCGCTGCAGAGCCCCGCTGCCTCAGCCTGCGCTGAGGCAGGAAAAGCCAACACTAGGATCAGCAGTGATTCATGGAGAGACCTTCGTCTGGTCAGCTAACATTACTGCCAAGCAGCTGAAATATAGAGTGATATTGTGGTTTTAGCTGACGTGTGTCGCCTCACTGTTTTGAGCGATGCTCGTTCATGTCTATTTAGAACGAGCAAGTGCGATCTCTACGCTGACTTTCGTTGATTTCACGGCCACAGGTGTCGCTGTTAACAAGCATTTCTGAAAGTTACAAATAGTCCCTTTAAGACACGATACTTGATTTTTGTCATGCAAATTCCGTACTTAAGTTACGGCACTTCCGGTTTTATTTCAACCCAAACCACGATCTTTTCCTAAACCTAAGTAGTTTTATTTTGAAAAGAGTGGAGCGGAAATTGACACGTGTCACGTGTTGCTGGAAATTCAGTCCATGTTAAAGTCGTGCTGAGCGTCACAAAAACAGAACATACACACGAATTTCCCTTTTTTTCGTGACACATTTTTTATGCGTTTTCCTTCGAATGTCCAGCAACACGTGACGCCCGTGTCAATTTCCACTCCAGTCTTTTCAAAATAAAGCTAACCAAGTCGATCTTTTCCTAAACCTTTCTAAGGTTTGCCTGCCCGGTAGACGTCTGTAGTCTCTAAACCTTTCTAAGGTTTAGGAAAAGATCGACTTGGTTAGACTTAGGCAACAAACTACGTAGTTAGCTTTAGGATAAAACAGCGGTTTGGGTTAAATAACTCCGGAAGTTACGTGACAAATAAATTAAAGTTGACTTTTGGTTTCACGGGACATGAACAGCGGTCTCCTGGTGAAAGTCTGGCGTTTTGACCCACCCATCCACCCCGACCTCCTCCCTACGTGGCGTTCGTCGCTATCTATACTTCCCGGTTCACAATTACGTGGATTACATACTGACCGTCATGAAAAAAGGGGGAATGCACGTCTATGAACACAAATCAAATAAATTCGATTTCGTGACTATTTCACGAGCTGCCGTGACACTGTGTTGGACTTTCAGTCCAAAAAGTCTGGGTCCTACATTTCCCACAATGCAACTGTCTTACTGCCTGCCCGGTAGACGTCTGTAGTCTCTAAACCTGACGGCTGAGGAGGACGAACCATGAAGGGTCTTTAAGGTGTAAAATCAGCAGATTGAACCTTTAATATCGTCATCACGCTGTCAAACTGAGGCAGAAACACTCTCCAGGTTTTATTCAACACTTTAAAACAGAGTGAAGAAGAAGAAGAAGAAGAAGAAGAAGAAGAAGAAGAAGAAGAAAAGCTCAATGACGAAGCTTTGACCTCCGCTGAGTTTTCTCCGAGAACTTTTTACACGTCTTTTGATTTTACGGAGATGGTTCTTCAAAGGCTTCGACCGGTTCGCCGTGATGACTTTTCACAGCGAGAGTCAACGTGGTACTTTCTATCAAATCTAATTACACCTTTCAGGGGTTTCACGCGTTTTCAGAGGCAGCGGCAGCCTGGAGGGACTCTCGGACTTGAGTTCTTGCATTATAAAAAGAAGAACATACTACTGCGTGTTTTTTCTCCACAACGATGAATCAACTCAAAATGGCTTCCAATTAATCTGCAAATTATAAACATCAGTTTTAAGGGATTAGTTTCTCTCCGGGCCAGACGAGGAACATGCAAGCTGCATTTTTAAAGGCTTTTCTCTGCTGCAGAACCTTCAGGAACTGAAGCTGAACTGAATAAAAATGTAGAGGAAGAAGAGCGGCGGTGAAATATTAAAGAGGGAGGAGAGAGTTTAACTGTGCAGACTCAGCACAGTCCTCGGCGGACGTCCTGCGGTCGGTTCCACGTGCTCGTTAAAACTGATCACAGTTATGTGATGCAAATGCACATTACACCAGGTTTTACTGAACAAGTAACACAAAGTCAACAGCATAAAGACGGATTATAAATTGGTGCTGAAGTCTGACGATGGGGATGTTCATGTAAACAACCATCATTTTCTAACGGTATACATATACATGCTTAAAATCAAACACTTTTACTGGATTCATTTAGAGATTTTTCAAAGAAAAAGTCCCTAGAAGTGAATGATTCAACTTTCTCCAATGGTCTAGAGTTAAAAAAGTTAAAGAATCAAAATAAATCATGATAATGAATCGTAATACATATCAAATCGGCACCCAAGTGTGATGATAGTATTGAATCAGGAGATAGGTGTGACACTTTGTTGACCTGAATTTTTGTGCAACAAATGAAAAGTTTCACATCAAACCAGCACTTGATTTTTCTTTCCACTAAGTTTCACGTTAATCAACCTTCAGGTTTTGAACACAAGACGAGACGCAGACTGAACAAAAACAACATTTGAAGCCAGTTGACTTTTAATCTCCATGTGGGAAGCAAATGAAGAGCTTCTTTCTTTCTTTCTTTCTTTCTTTCCAGAACGATCTGTTGGAAACAAAATGACGCCCACAGACTGCTGGCGTGAGAACAACAGCAACGTTATAAAGAATCTGAAGACGTTTACTTATGAAACAGCGTTATGAAGACAAACAGAGACAAAATGTCCCCCTGGCAAACATTTAGTCCACGACAATCTCATTTTGATGATATAACGATATTTCTGGTGGATATGTGTGCTGTGATTTTAGCACCAAGATGAAGCCGAAATACAAACAAGATATCTAAAAATACACAGGCCAGACTGAAACGTCCTCGTCTCCGTCCTGTTCTCCGGGACTCTGAGTCCCAGCAGCTCCTCATAAATCCTTCAGTCTGAACATGAAGTCCTTCCTCATTTCTCAGTCACTTTTAGCTAGTTTCGAACTAGGCAGCACCATTAAAACTCAAGAAAAGTCCGAGCTAGTAAAGACTTTAGCGATGCGTAAATCTGTTGCGCCGTCCAATCACGAGCAATCAACCACGTAAACAGGAAGTCAAAATAACTTACAAACATGAGAGATTTAGAGGCTCAAAAGACAAAATCTTTGTTTCATTTCTGTCTGCATATATTGAGAAATCCAACCCGATTTCATGGGAAGGCGTATAAATAGCGCGTCATTTATATGCCACGTCATTACCATTAAACAATCACGGTTATGTTTAGGCAATTTACTTAATATTACGACTTTTTTCTTGTAAACTTATGATTTTATTTTCATAATATTACCACCTTTTTCTCTTAATATTATGAGAATAAAGTCATAAATTACGACTTTTTTTTTGTAAACCTTTGACTTTTTTATCGAAATCTCAGATTGATTTTTTTTCCTCAATGTGGCCCTAACACTACAAATCTCCCTTTAAGTTACATTTTGAACAGATAAAAAATGTTCAATTACTTTACGATTAATTGTGATAAACTCTGGACAATCATGTGATTAATCGCAATTAAATATGTTAATCAATTGACAGCCCAAGTTATTGTGTGACTTCCTGATCTGAATTAACGTAGCAGTACATTGCTTAGCGAACCCGCCCTTTAATTTCTCCTCCTCATCTTCATATTTGATGAAGACATTCATGTATTTAAGTCCAGTTTGTTTGTTTTCTCTGCAGGCGTCTCCTCTCCAACTTCTTCTTCTGTAAAGACGATGTTTACCTCTGGACGCCGTCTCGTCGGACAGAGGACGAGGATCGTCTAAAGCAACCACCCATCCCAACATGGCTGACGACCTTTACAGCAGCACCTTCTCTGCTTCTGAATCGGACTTCTCCTCCTCCTCATCCTCCTCGTCCTCCTCGGCATCCGCCTCCTTCCTCACGCTCGAGGCAAGGGCGGCCTTCGTCTTCGTCCTCATCCTCTTCATCTTCTTGGGCCTGCTGATCGTCCGCTGTTTCCGGATCCTTCTGGACCCGTACCGGAGCATGCCGTCCTCCACCTGGACGGACTACATGGAGAAGGACACCTTTGACTACCGAATTTCCTGACAGGCAGCCTGAGAGGCAGCAACCCTGACCAACAACAAGTTAAACTGAGGCGACGACCACACGGAGAGTAAAGCGGAGACACGAGCGCACGTTTCCCCTCTAGTGGCTGCAATGGGGCTGAACAGGAGAGCGACCAGACTAGTACACAGACAGCATGACGGGAAATTAGTCCCAAGTAAAAACTTCTTCGGCCTCTTTGGCAGAAGAAGTTTGTCTACCAGAGTATCCACTTAAAATCTAAAAACACTGTTTGCTAGTAAAGGCAACTACTGTTTGTTTCACATCAGCAGCCAAATAACAATCTGGTTGAATTTGAAAACCACCTCGAGGGCAGGGAGACAAAATACTTAATTTCCCAGCAGTGATTCCACTTTTACAACCTTAAATCAAACAATACGTGACTCGACTTTAACGCCACTGACTTGTGAATTCACCGGACGAAAGCTTTTTGGCTGTAAATCACTTTATTTCTTAGAAATTATTATAAAAAAGTGCAGTTAATGAACTCATCATTTTCCTGACATCAGACTTCGGATCAACAAAAACCTAAAGTAACATGCAAAATTCAGAAAATCACAGATGGAGACGCAACAACTTCTTCGTTTAGGCTGAACAAAGAGTGCTAAGTCGAGGCTAGCTTCAGGGGCCATGTCCACCAAAGTTTTTTCTCCTGAGGCCAGCATATATTTTAAATTCTCTGAAATGGAAGCACTGCGTATTTACGCTTTGCTAAAAACGCCAGCAGCGTGATGAGACGCTGAGCGTCTATTCTGGTCGCAGAGAGTGTTCAACTTTTGGGTAAAATGCGCTCGGCACTGATACCAATCACAGTGGAGGAGGGTCGGGACAATAGACCCTTTCAGTGTGGACGTCATGATGAGGTCACGGTGTTAGCTGGAGGCTAAACAAAGGAAAGACTGGAGGCTAACACTAGCAGTGGGCTAAAGTTACATATCTAAAATGTCATCTTGCTGTGTTGTTGGGTGCCAGAATCTAGATATTACAGACATTTGAGATGACAAACTGTGATTCGAGGCTCTAGCGAACTACAATATCGGAGAAAAGGAAAGGAATTAGCAAGCTAAGCCAGCTAAGTAGCCAGCCATCCGACCAGCGGGCTGGTGGCCAACGGCAGCGTTGTAAAGATAAATTGAGGGCGTATAAATCTTTGGATGTCTATAGTTAACTATCCTTCTGTAAAGTCCATCTAAAAGAGTCATACAATATCGGCAAAGCGTTTCAGAGATGGAGAGAAAGGGTTGCTAATAGTTTAACCTTCTGCTAACAGCAGCCAATGGCTCACGGCTGCGGTTAGCAGAAGGCTAAAAGCTGAAATGAAAGCACTGTCAAGCGTTTTCAGCTGAGCGTTTTCAGCTGAAAAAAAAAAAAAGACTTTGTTGGACACAGCCCTAAAAAAACGGGTTCAAATCTGAGGTATTTCTCTAAAATAAGTGAGTCAAAGCTAAAACTGAGTGGTTTGGTTTGATTTGAGCGACGACGGTCTGACAACAGAACAAAGCTAAGAGCTAACGTGAAGACGTTAACTTCAGTAGCAGTGTTTCCATTCAACTGTCAAGCGAATTTTAAGCAAACTTTTGAAATGACGCAAAAATGAAATGTGAATTAGACGCGTTTCCATCAGCTGGTTTGGAGCGATTAAACCCGGCCACAGCGTAGTTTGGTCAGTAGGTGGCGCTATAGGCTATGCACGGCTGTAATCAGCCAGTAAACGGAGTAGAAGAAGAAGAAGTAGAGGTTGAACCGTAAAACAAAACAAGTCGCCATCTACGAGACAAAAATGAAGAGAGGTCTTCAGGAATTAGTTTTAAAAGTTCTTTCAGCTGGTATTGATCACGTTTCTTGGGAATATTCAAGAAGATGATGAAACATCTTTAGTGCATCAACTATTTTTCAACAAAAACCTCCTCAAGCGAGCGTAAAAACTTGTTTGCGCAATTGAGGAAGTTTTATTGAATTTGTCTGTTTCCATCCAGCTTTTCTAATCCACATAAAAATCAACACGGTAATAAAACAAGATGCATCCGACATTTAATATCTTAAATGTTCGGCTGTCGTTGGTTATTTATCCTGATGTTGCCGCTCTTTCTAATTCCATAATGACTCGTTTAGGACTTTGACTCAGAACTTCTGACTTAACTTGACCTGTAGCCAGTAAAACTGCCTTCTAAATAGTTTTACTACTAGTAGTACCAGTAGTTTACTACGACTACTATGACTTCTGTTACAGCCACACATCGTCAGCCATCATTCAAATTACATTTAAATTTTACAGTTAGACGGTTGCCCGAAGCTCTAAGGGCGCTACCTGCTCTGGAAACTAACCGGGGAAAGGAACCGTTTGGGGGAAAAGTGCGCCTTGTGTTATTTCTGCTTCCTGTCTGATTGTCGCCTCAGTCCGCCTGGCAGACTGGACATCTGGGCAAAATAAAAAACAGCATATATAAAGAGAAATTTAACAGCAATTTACTTGTTAAAAGAAATCAGCAGATAATCAGAGACGTAGTTTGTGTTTCACAAATGATTGTTGTCACAAATTGCAGATAAATTTGCTGCCAACGTGTCACAAATCAAACAGAGAAGGAAATAACCTCAACGGACCAAATCATGAGACAAACAGAAGACAGAAACTACACAATTTGTACGTCTTTGTTTAGAAAATCAACATGGAGGTTAACTTCCTGTCTGTTGCTGTGTTTTTTGCCCAGATCTTGAAGGTTGTAGAAACCCCTCTGACAGCAGCGCTGCAGGATTCAGCAGCAATGCAGCGAGAGCATGAAGTAAATATAGCTGAGGAGGGATTTCTATGATTTCTGTACGTCCATCAAACTGCCTGCCGGGCGGCGTGTTGGGGTTGCTGTCTCTCACAAGAGAAGAACACTTTTTTTTACATTTCTTTTTAACTTTTAGTTTTCTTTTGACAAAAAATGGACAAACTTTTATTAACTTCTGAGGAAACAGGTGAACAATGAGGTGTTATTTCTGAGCGAGGAGGAGGAGGAGGAGGAGGAGGAGGAGGCCCAGGAGAGATGAAGGCAGGAGAAGTGAACGAGGCTGTGTTGAATCGCTCTGACTGCAGAGACGAGACGAGCCGGTTTCCAGCGACTCTACGTCGTCCTGCCAGCCCGGCCGTTGCTTAGTAACTGGTGATTTCAGTGCCAGCTGATGTCTGAAACACCGGGCGTTTCACCACGCAGCCGGTCGGCAGCTCTGTGGTGCGTCTGCAGCCAATTCAGCTCCGGAGGAAAATGAGACAAATGACCACCAGGAACACGACGCCGTGAAGCATTTCTACCAGTTTGGCTCAAAACCAACCAGCTGGATGTTGTTATCGGGTCTCTAAAAATGTAGAAAAGCTGCCAGACCCACAGGTGAGTCTGTTATCACAAACTCACAGTGGGTGTCGTGTATCCGAGCATCATTCAAATCTGCAGAAATTCATTTTAAATTCTAGTAGAGTAAAGTCTCAGAAGATGTGTCTGAAAAGATAAAAACAAGGTGATTTTTTTAACATTTTAACTGCTAAAACCACCTTCATGGACCGCTGGAGCAGTGAAACGTGACATGAATATGAACATGTATTATCTGTATCCATAGATTGGACCAGTGGTCCCCAACCTCAGGTTCAGGGCCCTCTGTGGGGTCCTCTTTAACGAAATGATAGTCTGTAACAGACATGGACAAAGACAAGAGAAGGGGGGGCGCCGGAGATTTAAAGGGGAGGCAAAGATACTGTAGATCAAACTAGTTCTCTTCTCCATAACTCAGTGAAATGTGAAACACATGAGGGATAATAATAACGCCCGACGAGGTGTCCATTATCAGGAATTAATGGACGACGTGGAGGTCAGAACCGTTCGTCCATTAATCCCTAATAATGGACACCTCAAAGGGCGTTATCCCTCTTATACCGTAGACTTACCAAAGAAAAAAAATATTAAGACCAGTTATATTTAGATTTTAATTAGTGCTGTCAATCGATTAAAATAGTTAATCGCATTTTTATTATCTGTTCATAAAGTGGTCATGTCTGTAAAGGGGAGACTCGTGGGTACCCATAGAACCCATTTTCATTCACATATCTGGAGGTCAGAGGTCAAGAGACCCCTTTGAAAATGGCCATGATAGTTTTTCCTCACCAAAATTAAGTGTAAGTTTGGTGCATTATTTAACCTCCTTCATGACAAGCTAGTATGACATGGTTGGTAACAATGGATTCTTTAGTTTTTTTTTACTTTACTATGATGCCAGTATCTGATTTTTCTTCTTCTGGACTTTTTTAACTTTTTGGGGAAATTTTTCAAAAAAGTTTTTCGGACAATTTTCAGACTATTTTCCCGAAATTTTTTAGACTTTTTTTGTACTTTTTTGGGACAATTTTCAGATGTTTTTTTGTAAATTTGGGGGATTTTGTTTTTAGTCTTTTTTTTTTTTTTTTACTTTTTTTTTACTTTGACGACCCTAAAATTTAATAAACAAAGCATTTGTTTGATGATTGGAAAAATATGCGATTGATTTGCGATTTATCGTCATTAACTATAAACAATCAGGTAATTAATCGCCATTAAATATTTTAATCGCCAGTATCGGTGATATAATTTGCCACATAATAGATTTTATTGAGTGTTTGTAAGAGTCAAACTGTGCGTGCACTTGATCATCTGACTGGAGATTTCCGGCGGGTCAGGGGGAGAGAAAATGTGACGAAACACATAAAAACATCAACAGAGGCCAACACCTCAACGCCTCGGTGCTAGCTGTTCAAACTAAACAAAACTGGGGGGGTCGCATCCCGAATAGGTTGAGAACCACTGAGTCCCTGAGGTGAAATCTAGTTTTAGTGTCTTTATTATTTCAGTTTATATTTTTTATTGGTAATGCCATGTTACCTTTAAGAGCCTAACTTTCATGGAAACTTAATCAACACTGAAGATAACGTGCTAAAAGAAGCCACGGAGGAGAACTGCAGTGATGTTTTTTTGTTGTATTTTTTCTTCCAGCAGCAGCAGCAGCAGCAGCAGCAGCAGCAGCAGCAGCAGCAGCAGCAGCAGCAGCAGCAGCAGCAGCAGCAGCAGCAGCAGAGGGCCCTCAGGCGACCTGCAGAAACACTCGCTGTAATGGGCTTCCTTGTGGTCGGAGGTCTGCTGTCAAACCTCCTCTCTGGGAGCTGAAAATCTCCCCAAGCAGAGAAATCGGTCTGAAAAGGATCAGAAGGAAATGAAAGGATGCTCCCTCTGGGCGTCTTTCTGCAGCGATAGGGGGGGTTTGAACGCTGAAACGCAGCACGGTTCACTTCCTGTTTGAATCAAGACGCTGGAAACAGAGCGGGGGGGGGCGACGGTGCACACCTGGACGTCAAATGATAAGTTTCTGGATTTATTTCAGGCTCAAAATGTTCAAATCTTCCTCCAAATGTGAGCGCTCTAGAGTCCTCAGATTGAACGCCGCCATCGCCTCCTTCCTCCCTGCAACGTGGCAGGAAACCCTCCTCCTCCTCGTCGGGACCAAATTTTCACTGCGCTCGGTGAATCTTTAAAAGTATTGGAGGCTCTCTGGAGGGGTCCTCTGTGCAGGGAGGGTGACCGAACCTTCGCCTGAAGGAAAGAAACGTCGACAGAAACGGGTTTCTTTTCTTTCTTTCTCGTCCTGAAGCAGAGGGAGACTGTTATCCTCTCCGTGTTGAAGCCTCTGCTGAGTGAACGCAGCGGGATCAGATCTGAAATCTCTACCACTTTTTTCTGATTGAAAGTTTTCTTTTTTGGGGGAAGTTATAAAGATTTGGGGCCCTCTTGGATCCCAAGCGAGGCCTCCCAGGCATCAGAGATGGAATATAAAAAAGGCCCAGCAGGAGTTTTTCATGAGGATCACTGAAGAGTTTAATTTCCACGATGACACCGATCCATTTTAAAATCAGCCCACCATTGTTTTCTCCAGTTCTACAACTCTAATACTACTGAGTTTTATTTTCATGGTGTTTTATCTTTTCTTAAGTGTTGCTGAGCTTCAGAAAGCGTCATGATTTTCTGTTAATGCTGGAAAATTCACTCATTTAGGATCTGTGAAGATCTGCATGGAGTCACGGTTTCATGTGCAGACATGGTTAGAAAAAATAATGTGGCTGATGTTTTAGAGCAAAGAGACTCAAATTTCGACAACATTTTCACTCTTATCTCCATATTTGAATTAGAAAATTTGCCCCCAAATAACTCACTAACCTTTTCCAATTTTGTCCAAGTCTGGATTTAAAATATCCAAATTTGCCACGTCTTTTCTCAAATTTTTAAAAAAATCTTTCTCCCATTTTGTCCAGATTTGTACCTGATTTCTGCTTCTTTTTTCCATGTTTTTGTATTTTAAAAAAATACCCGAAGAAGCAGCTGACAGACTTGATAAGAAAAAATAGTAGCTGTAGATGTTTAAGAGGAGCAAAAGAAATTCAAATTTCGACAAAATTTTTTGCTCTTTTCTCTAAATTTGAATTAGGAAATTTGCCCCAATTAGTCACTTACTCAAATTTTGACAATTTTTTTTCTCATTTTGTCCAAATTTAAAACATCGAAATTTGTACCTTATTTTTGTCTCTTTTTTCCATGTTTTTATTTTTTTTAATTTAACCAAGAAGTAGCTGCTTGTTTCTGCCACCTCAGCTCCAAATTTGGACATGATTTCAGCTCCCTTTTTGTCCAAATATGGATAACAAAATGTGCCCCCAAAAAAGCCCAGATGATGTGAACTTACAAAGATGTTTTACGGGCGTTAGGTGGGGCTGAAAATGGTCAGGCACAGCTGACTGTGATTGGCTGAGACACCCGTCACATTTCCGTGTTTTTATGGATTTTCTTGCTCTTCAGTCGTCCTCAGTTTGAGATGAATTGAAGCGTCTGATAGAAAGATCCTCGATCTTAAGCTGAGAATGTAAAGTCTACTCAACACACTAACAGATGTTTGTACTCCTATACTTGTGAGGTCTATTATTGACATATTAACCAACTTTAGAAACCAAATCTGTAGCCTTAAACAGCATGTTAAAGAAATGAGGACAAAACATCCTCACTTTCAAAAATGTCCTAATTGTCCTAATTTTTGCAAAGCTTCATGATCCAAAAAGGAAATTACTTTTTGATATTTCGATTTCCAAAATATGTTTTTACTCTCAAATGTTCTGAAAATTTTATTTTTGAATGATGTTTTAAAGATATCCTCACTCTCTAAACATTGACATATTTTACAGAAATTCTCCCACTTTCCTAAAAGTCTTCACATTTCCACAACTGCTAAACTGTCTCACTATATAGACCCTTTTAGTGATGATGTCATGATGAGGTCACAGTGTTAGCTGGAGGCTAAACAAAGGAAAGACTGGAGGCTAACACTAGCAGTGGGCTAAAGTTACACATCTAAAATGACATCTTGCTGTGTTGTTGGCTGCCAGAATCCAGATATCACAGACATTGGAGATGACAAACTGTGATTCGAGGCTCTAGCGAACTACAATATCAGATAAACGTTTCAGAGATGGAGAGTAAATGTTGCTAATATTTAGCGGTCTGCTAACTGCAGCCGTGAGCCATTAGCTGCTGTTAGCAGAAGACTAAACTATTAGCAACCCTTTCTCTCCATCTCTGAAACGCTTCTCCGATATTGTACGACTCTCTTTTTGACTGACTTTACTGAAGGATAGTTAACTATATACATCCAAAGATTTATACACCCTCAATTTATCTTTACAACGCTGCCGTTGGCCACCAGCCCGGCTGACTACTTAGCTAGCTTAGCCTGCTTATTCCACCATGCTGTAATGCAACGCAGAAAATGAGGTGAACAAAGTTGTCACTCATCTGGCGATAGCACTGTGCTTTCCTACGCTGTGACAAGAGTGTGTGGATGAAGCATTAAGTTGTTAAATTGTACTTATTTAGCGACTGGCTAGTTAGCTAGCTACCTTGATAATTCCACCATGCTACAGAAAATGAGACCAACAGCGGACAGCGCCGGGTCACGGTCCCTCTGCCTCACTCCTCGCCGCTAGGAGACTACTTCACCGAGAGGAGAGCAGGCGTTAGCTAGCTAGCTTGTCAGTCTCCGGAGACAGACAATCTAGCTAGTTAACTAACTTTAGCCAGCCGTCTACTCCTCCTGAAGTAGTCTCCAGCGGCGTAGGGGTTGGCTAATCTGGTCCCATTGATTAATGTTAATTATTGAGAGAAACTAGTATTTTCTTCAGCCATTGTTAAAAAAAACAAGCCAACAAAACTTGCTAGCCAGTAAATACCTCATCATGGTTACTATGAAAATGTCCTCACTTGCTTTGATGTAAAATTTGTCCTCACAAAGATAGAAGTACAAACACACTTTTATGTTTGTTCCCCACAATAGTGGGGACACACACATTATGATATACAGTATGAAAGTGTAACCACACCTACAGTACTGCCTTTGTATTCACGTGCACATCTTATAAGCGCACACAATGCTAAATGAAACATAATGCATCAATGAACACACTTCCTGTCTCCACACACACTCCCAGCAGCTCACTGCCGAACCAAACCGTCCAACCGACTTCACTTCTCCACCCGTCCATCTCTCCCTCGACGTCTTCACCTCCTTCATCTCAAACACACCTTTATTCACTTTATCTCTCTTCAGACGTTCGCTTCTCTCTCCTTAATCTGTCTTTATTTTAAACTTAATTTAAAATTTCACAGGCCTGACAGGTGAAAAACATTTGTATTGCAGACGCATATGAGGAAGAAATATACTCGATAAAGGAAGAAAGAGCAATAAAAGAGAAAGACGTCTCACTCTGTCTTATCTCTTCAGTCCTTCTCTCGCTGGAAGAGCTAAAACTCTCATTACTCTGCTGTCAGCTGCTGCAGGAGTGGAGAGAAATCTGTGTAGACGCCTTTATTGAAGTGGTAGGACAGGTGTGTATACCTAGTGTTACACTGTGGGGAAAACCGTAGGTTTATACACCTACACTGTGGGGACAACCGTAGGTTTATACACCTACACTGTGGGGACAACCGTAGGTTTATACACCTACACTGTGGGGACAGCCATAGGTTTATATACCTACACTGTGGAGACAGCCATAGGTTTATACACCTACACTGTGGGGACAACCGTAGGTTTATACACCTACACTGTGGGGACAGCCATAGGTTTATTCACCTACACTGTGGGGACAACCATAGGTTTATACACCTACACTATGGGGACAACCGTAGGTTTATATACCTACACTATGGGGACAACCATAGGTTTATACACGTACACTGTGGGGACAACCGTAGGTTTATACACGTACACTGTGGGGACAAACATAGGTTTATACACCTACACTGTGGGGACAACCATAGGTTTATTCACGTACACTGTGGGGACAACTGCAGGTTTATACACCTACATTGTGGGGACAACCGTAGGTTTATATACCTATATTGTGGGGACTCACCTCCCATTTGGAGCAACTAAAGGCTGGCCCACACAAAAAGATTTTTCAAATCTTTCCCGATAAGTAAAATGTGAGAGAGCCCACACATAACGTTCTGTTACAGTTTTGTTCCTATAGTGTGTGGCGAACTGTTTTGAACTAACAGATTCATTAATGAACAACAAGAGTCTCCACTAAAATAAACAGAAATCTTACAAAACCGATCAAACGTAACTTTAGTGTAAACAAACATGGCGGACGACAATTACTTTGTACTGAAAATTCACAAAGGACGGATCGATGAAGTCATGGAGACACGTTAAATAAACACTAATCAACAAGTTGGTCCTCCATTTCTGAGCTCCATCTTTCTACTTTATGCTTCACATTTAGCATTTTCTCATGCGTTAGCCGCAGCCGCCATGACGGCGGTGGTTGTCCTTCCTCCTTCAGTCAGCTGGTTCTCTACTTTTCCCACATGACTGCGTCATAGGCTGTCCTCGGGGTTCCCCACACACAACAGGATATCCCATCGTAAATATTGAACATGATTAATATTTATTAAGGCTGTCAATTGATTAAAATATTTAATCGCAATTAACCGCACAATTGTCCATTAGTTAATTGTGATTAATTTCAAATTAATCGCACATTTTTTTTATCTGTTCAAAATGTTTATTTAACGTTCATTGCGACAAGCTAGTATGACATGGTTGGTACCAATGGGTTCCTTAATTTTTCTAGTTTCATACGATGCCAGTATCTTCACTAAAACTGAGCCCACTACAACCTAAAAATTGCAAGTTGCATTAATGCGTAAAAGAAGTTAGTGGCGTTAAAACGGATTATTATCGCGTTAACTTTGCTGTTAACCCTAATAACAATCCCCCTCCCCCCCCCACACACACACAGTTGTCATGAACGGAGATAGTACCTATCGAGATCAAAACGATTGTTGTACCAGGCTGTAAACTTGTTTATTTCTGCTGTAAAGTTAGTCATTTTAACATGGCGGTCTATGGGGGTTGACACGCTTTTGGAGCCTCAAGTGGCCATTTGAGGAAATGCCGCTTCTGGCACTTCAGCGTTGGCACTGCCGCTTGGTTTCCTCCCATTTCAGACAAATAAGGCAGTTTTTCTTTAGGGTTAACTTTTTTTAAATTTTAGGGTGATTTATCTATTCTTACACTGTGGGGACACACTGAAGTTTAAACAGCTACATGTTGCGGACACACTGATCTGTTTCTACACCACATTGTGGGGACTCACCTCCCATTTGGAACAGTTATGTTAGAGAACATACTTTGTTTTTTACGTACCTTGTTTGAAGCTTTTTTTCTGAACACAGCAACATGGCATTTACATTTCAACCAGCTACAAATGTATTCTCTTATCCGGTCGGTTGCAGATTGGCTCCAGTTCTTCATCAACAGGTGGAGATCGGTTTATTTGAGCTTTAACAGCTCCGTAATGACTCCGCTGCTGTGTGTTAATGGAGCTTGTTTTCCCAGGATGACAGTGATGGCTTTAATTATTACCTGCTTAAAGAAAACGCAGGGACAGATGGAAACTAGACATGGAGAGATGAGCTGAATGTGAAGGCAGGCTAAATCTGAGGGAACATAATTTTCCAATTTCTCACCCTCTCTGTCTCTTTTTCTTTTTTTTAAAATCCGTGAGACGACGGAGACAGAAAGACGGCTAGAGAATTTAGCTAAATCCAACAAAATGAACATGAGAGAGCAGCGAGAGAGACGAAGAGAAAAGAGAAAGCGAGACATCAATTAAGCCTCCACAGCTAAACACAGCAGGCAGAGCCGCAGGCCGACATCATCCAACAGAAACATCAAAAAGACCTCATAAAGAGACGGTAAGCAGTTTTCATTCATCCAGCTAAAACCTGAGAGGAAAATATACATTTTAGAGACACAAAGAAAACACAAAAATGTCTCAGTAATCGTGAGCTGGCAGTGAAAGAAAAATCAGACTACAAATATGAGAAACATGATCCTTTAAATGAAATGCTCATCCATCTTTTGTTCCTTTTAGTCCAATAATTATAAATATGTTGTATTATTTTATGTTATTCAGCTTCACCACCCAAGATAATCAAAGTTTAGTAGTGCTAAAACAATTAGTCATTTTGAGTGAAATTATAATTTAAGAAAGTATTTAGTATCTTATTATTCTGATTTTTGATATTAACACTTCAATAAAATTGTTGGTATGAAAAAATGTAGTTGCTTGATCAAGAACATTTTTTTACAATATTAAGAATAATAAGACAAGTTTAAAACGTTTTTTTCTTCATAACACGGAAAAAAATGATCTTACTAACTTCACATGGTCATGACATGTTTGATTTTGACATTTATTTGCATTTAACAATTAACAGTTTAACTCTTGACATCATCTTGTCAAGAGATCATCTTGTTTCGGCTCGCTGCGGTTTGTTTTGTTTGACGGATACGGAACGGATATGATATACCGTTACTCAAACTACAACAATAAAAGCGGTAATTTCCTTCTACCTCCACGTTGACTCAAATAAAGCAAAAACATTATATCGATTCTGATATTAAGAAATTAATTTCAAAATCGTAAAAAAAAACAAAACTGCGATACATAGATGAATCGATTTATTTTCCCACCCCTAGCCTTTTCATACGAACGGGTCGATGCGTTGGTCTCGTGTCTGATTCAGGTTTCAGCAGAAGTTTGTTTATGCGTCTGAGCATTCGTCTGATCCCTTTAATTCTGCTGTCTGCTTTTCAGCCATCTGCATCCTGCTCTTCCTCCTCCTCCTCCTCCTCCTCCTCTTCGCCTGTCCGCCTCCCTCTGCTTACTCATCCTCTTGATCGCTTTCCTCCTCCTCTTCATCATCCTGTCTTCCTCCCACACCTTCATCCCTCCTTCTCTGTCTCATCTTAAAGTTCACTCTCTCTCCTCTTCCTCCTCTTCCTCCTCTTCCTCCTTGCCTTACACTAAGCCTGTTTACATAGGATTAGAAACTCCAGCAGCTCCGTCGCTGCTGTGTTTTACCCTTTAAAGACTGGTTTTCTGTTTTCTGGTGTGTTTTCTTGTGTTTGTTCGTGTTGAATTTCGGGTAGTGCTGAACTTTGCCTTCGAGCTGCTGGTTTACCCAAACTGTTTGTTTTTCTTCACACTGTACTAGAAGGGAAAATCCACCCTGAGTCATGGATGGATTACTGAACGGGCCTACCCACAGACATACATGTATATACATAGACGCCGCATCGTACGCCAACGTGGGCGCCATATTGGACCTGGCGAGACTGGCCTGTAACCCTATACAAGTGAACGGGGGAGCTGCCACTATAAAGTCTACATTTCTCAACCGATTTCAACGAGTCGTTTTATATTCAAACGTTTATGATCTACGAGGAGTAAAGTCACGTTAACGTCACTGCTTCCGGTTCCTAAATTGTTTGCAATATTAGACATATATTGTTTTTAATACGTATCGTACATTTCATGTTTTAAACACAATATAATGTTAGATATGAACATCAATAAGCTAACATTAGCTTATATTGATTAGCTAACAATAAGGAACGTTAGCTGGCTTTTATCTGATGTTAAAAACGTTTTGTAAAGACGTAACGTTAACTTGAACAGTTGATAATGTGAAAAATACTTCAAGGAAAATGTGATATGATAGAACTTGTTTTTAATAATGACCTAATAACTGATTGAATCATATCGAAGGACAGACCGCTGATCTATGAACCAGAAGCAGTGACGTTAACGTATTTAACAGTTTTTCACCAAAATCTTTTGGAAAAGAAAAAATAATCGTAACATTTACTTAACGTTACTCCTCGTAGATCATAAACCCTTTAATATAATAGCGACTCGTTTGAATCGTTTGAGAAATGTAGACGTTATAGTGCTTTTTGTCCAGAAAAACGTCAGCTTCCCCATTCACTTGCCAGGTCCAATATGGCGTCCAAGTTGACGTACGATCCAGGAGTCAATGTGGCGTCTACATATATATGTCATGGTCCTGCCGGGTACAGGATCAGAATTTGTTTTTGGCTAAAAAGTCTGAGCTGTTGAGTCCAAAATGTGACGTAACGTGATGCAACGCATGATGTCAGAGTTCCAACAGGAGGAGAAAATGTTCAGGTGTCACTGGTTTTGTTTTTATGTGTTTTGAATGGTGGGTTTTTCCTTGAAGTACTTCCTGTTGTGTGTGGGCCCCGAAACTGTGAAGTCTCTCGTTTTAAATAAATTATTTTTAAATGACAAACCTGTTTTTTTATGGTCTTTTCTGTGTTGTGGCTTTTGAAAGAAAGTGTCACAGAAACAACCATGAAATGTAAATTTCAGCTTTGTCGGGGTTTCTTACGAATCACGCGTCCTTCTCTCTGCAGTGTTTTTTCATTTTCTGGTGACGACACACAAACTGAGATGTTTTCTTAGTCTTTACACTGTTGATGTTGTATTTTATCAATGCAAAGGTTTTAGTTTTGATAAAGAATTGAAGTAGGCGCTTATGAACTTTTTTATTTTGTTAGGTTTTATTTTTTTTATTTTTTGGGGGGGCACTGCACTCAAAAACAAACCAAACAGAAAAGTTTAAACATGTCGTATGAGGACGCAAATAAACGTCACAGTAAAATTCGGAGTAAATTTGAACACCACTGAAGTCAAATCATTGAAACCATTTAATTTGAAAATCATGTAGATTGACATTCTTTGTCTTCCTTAATTTTTGAACACAAGAAACTTTCAAATTAATTGTTAAATTGTTATAAATTAAATGGTTTAAATATGTTTTAAAACTTTATACTCAGTTTAAAACATATTTTGAATTCAAAAACTACTTTAAGTTTTCCATTTAATACAAGCATCAATTTAGACACATGGTTTTCAAAATAAAATATTTCAATGCTCTGTTTTTATTTCAGTGTGCAGGATTTTATTGTTTCAATGTTAAGTTTAAGTTTCAAAATCAAGTGTCTGGGAATTGCAAAACATTTAAAAAAAAATATTTCCTAATTACAAATTTTAAAGTTTGAATTATTAATGAATATATTTCAGGGGTTTAAAAATAATCAACTTATTTCCTTTTATAACTGTGAATTGCGAAACTACAACCAGATTGTTTTAGTTTCAGACGTCACACCCAGCTCTATTTTTATTCCGTTTTTTTAGAAGACGTGCAGATCTCCTAGCTTTCGTTTTGTTGTTTTTTTACAGTGTAGATGACGTGCAGGTTGTGTGTATCGGTGTGTGATCAGAGCTCCTCTATATTTTCTAAGTGGTTGAAAGTTGTCATGTCAAAACTGAAGTGTAGATTTCTCTTCCTGCCTTCTGTCTGAGCTCTTTTATGAGTCCGCGCTCTTGTTTTGTAAAAAAAAATAAAACTTCCCGTTGGACCAAACCTTATTTTGGATGTGTGCTTTTTTCAGTACGTAGGTACACCCGATACCTATAACCTATAACCTGCCAAAATAAAAAATAAATGAATATATAAATAAATGACTCAACTGCAGGAATGCATGAAGAAATGTAAAAAGAAAAGAATAAATAAGTTTGGAGGACTAAATAAGGGGTGAAATACAAAATGCAGAAATAAATAAATAAATGCCTAAATACATACATTTAAAAATAGATATAAAATAAGTGCAAAATAAATGATTCAATAAAAGATAATTGCAAAAATACATAAATTTAAAAATGAATAGAAAATAAATATATAAATAAATAAAAGGGAAGATTAAACAGAAGAGTAAATAAGGGAATTAATACAAAGATAAATAAATAAAGAAGCAAATTAAAACAAAAATATCAATGTATGTCACATTTTATCAATTAATCAATAGCTACATTAACTTTTAATACTATTTTTGCTACATTTAATGACATTTATTCCTTTATCAAGTCATTTTTTCATTTATTTATTTTCGATTTTGGCAGGTTCTGTCCTCCATAGCACTTTCTCTTGTCTTTACGGTCTAATTTTAGTGAATTTCTATCTTATAATTATGAAATTACCAAAAAGTTCCAACTCAAAGAAACTCCTAAAACCACAACACGTTTTTTCCTAAATTTCGAAAGCTGGTTTGAGTTCATTTTAGGTTCATTTTCTCTCTAAACTCCTGCAGAGTTGAAACGGCAGAATAAACCTTTTAAGAGGCAGATCAGGAATAAGTCGTTGAATAGCGTTTCGACATTAAGCTGCTTCAAATCGTCTCTCACTGTGGACAGTCATATGGAAATATCTAATATTAGTCTGTATTTCCATAATCTGCAAGTGTCCTTGTGAGTCACCATACATGAAGGCTGACAGATGGTCGACCAGCGGAGCGACAAAATACAACAAGATGTACCTAAAAAAACATCATTAAATAGACACAGTTGTCCAAACTGTCCATTTAGGAGAGGGTTGCTTATAGAAGTGATAAATGTGCCTCATGGAGAGAAGAAGAAAAGAAAGTCTAAATACAGATTTAAAGTTTCTCCTGTCCAGCTAAATAATGAAAAGGGTTTGTAATGTTTCATTTCTGTCTGAGTCTGAACTGAAACCTGAAATCTTCCTGCAGAGAAACTTAGACTTAATGGAGGACGGAACCTGCCACAATAATTGATTAAATAAATAAATGACTCAATAAATACATATTTCATTAAATGTAACATAAATGTGACATAAATTCAGATTTCTGTTTAAATTTGTTTCTTTATTTATCTTTGTATTAATTCCCTTATTTATTTACTCTTCTGATTATTTTTTTTCCCTTTTATTCATTTATTTTATGGAGTCATTTATTCTTTTATTCATTTATTTGTTATTTTGGCAGCTTCTGTCCTCCATATAAAAGTGAACTGAATATCTCTCTGTGTTTTAGACCGTTTGAAGACGCCGTCTTGGTGGGACATTTTCAGGAGGTTTTGTGGGAATAAAACAAGACATTCTCGTAGTAAAATGTCTTCATGAACGTAAAGTTTTTTGTCGACGTTCCGTCAGGTTGTTAAATAAAGAGCTCTAAGAGTCAGAGTGACTCTGCTGTAACAGGATTAAATGATTGACTTGGCTGGAAGTCCGTTTTTAATTTACATTCATAATCAGTACAGTTATTAAATATACATGAACACACAGTGTGGTCGACACTGACTTTATGTTTCATCCTTCTACTGAGGCTCAAAGTCAGTCAGGACTTCTGTCTCTGATTTTATTGATTTTATACACAAATAACTGTCAGTCAGCAGCTGTTTGTGTGATGAACGAACTTTATTTGGTCTTTTAAATGACAAAGAGGCAGAACCTGTTTAATCCTCGACACTAACAAGACTAAAGAAAGTCATAAACTAATATCTATAACCTTCTTCCCAGTTCTTGGTTTACATCTTTTTGTGAACATTTTGCATTTCTTTTTGGACGTTTTGTGTTTCTTTGTTGATGTTTTGTGTCTCTTTGTGGTCATTTTGCCTCTCTTTGTGGTGATTTTGTGTCTCTTTGTGGATGTTTTGTGTCTTTTTGTGGTCGTTTTGCGTCTCTTTGTAGAAATTTTGCAACCCTTTGTTGACATTTTGTGTCTCTGTGGACCTGTTGCATCTCTTTGTGGATATGTTGTGTCTCTGTGGACATTTTGTGTCTCTTTGTGGACATTTTGCATCTCTTTGTGGTCATTTTGCATCTCTTTGTGGTCGTTTTGCGTCTCTGTGGTTGCTTTGCGTCTCTTTGTGGTCATTTTGCATCTCTTTGTGGTCGTTTTGCGTCTCTTCGTGGTCGTTTTGCATCTCTTTGTGGTCATTTTGCATCTTTTTGTTGACGCTTTGCGTCTTTTTGTGGTCGCTTTGCGTCTCTTTGTGGTCGTTTTGCGTCTCTTTGTGGTCGCTTTGCGTCTCTTTGTGGTCGCTTTGCATCTCTTTGTGGTCGTTTTGCGTCTCTTTGTGGTCGTTTTGCATCTCTTTGTTGCTTTGCCAGTGTTACCTGTAAAAATACTCCATCAGAAGTAAAAGTTGACACAATCAGGCAGCAGGTTAGGAACTTTTCATCCATAATGTATCTGATGTATATTTTTCATTGTAATAATTAGTATTACATTAATAATAATAACAATAAATAATAATTAAAACTTGTCTTCTCTGTGTGTGTCGATAATGTAAATCTACTATAAGTCAAACTTATTTTATACCTAAGGGATCAGACTTCATTGATTAGAGATGTTTGATCAATTAATCAGCAGCTGTGGGACCTCGTTTATTATGAATCAGTGAACACTTCCACACAGCGCTGCCATCGTCTGTGGCATATATGACGTATTGATCAGCTGCCTCATCAATAAATGAAAAGAGCTCCGGGGCCTTCGGAGCGCAGTGATGAAACAGAGACTCTATTAAAGACAGAAATCCTCCTCTGATCCTCGACACTCTCTGATCTCTGATCAGTTCAACTGTTTGAAAATGAAGAATTAGAATCAATTAATCTGCTGATTTTATTATTATTTTATTTTATATATCTCTGTGGTAATTTCAACTGTCTTTGTGGTCATTTTGCGTCTCTTTGTTGTCGTTTTACGTCTCTTTGTGGTCGTTTTGCGTCTTAGTGGTCGTTTTGTATTTCACTTTGGTGGTTTTGTCGCTGTATTAATTTCACTGAAATCTTAACTATTATCTAACGTATATAATTATGGAGGTATGGGCGGTGTTGGACGGTGGAGAAGATGGACTTTTTCTCCGTCCTCTCTTTCTCTGTCCTCTGAGGTCCTGATCAGAAAGCTGCTCAGGGTTTCATCTTCTTCATTAAAATGCTTCGCCCTCAGGCGGCTGCGTCGCTTCACAAGTCTCATGCATTTACACAGGTGTTAAGATAAGGTAAGCCTGACACACACACACACACACACATACACACACACACACTCTCACTCACTTAAATCAAGGTAAAGCCAAGCGAGTCAGCACGGACCCTGAGCAGGGTTTGAAAGGATGTTTGATTTTTCTCCATTTGAATATTTGAACAGTTCTGTCCTGTTATCTACAGTCCAGCATCTCAGTGTCAGTCGGTTCACATCCTGTCAATGAGTATTACGTAGAGCTGTCAGACGATCAAAATAGTTAATCATGATTAATTGCACATTTTTTATCTGTTCAAAATGAACCTTAAACGGAGATTTGTCAAGTATTTTTTGGACAATTTTCAGACATTTTGTTTGACATTTTTTCACATTCACATATCTTGAGGTCAGAGGTCAAGGGACCCCTTTGAAAATGGCCATGACAGTTCGTCTTCGCCAAAATATAGCATAAGTTTGGAGCGTTATTTAACCTCCTTCACGACAAGCTAGTAGGACATTATCTTTGACCGGTTGGGACTTTTACTTGAAGTGCTTTCAATACATTTAGCTGATCATACTTAGATGCTTTTACTTAAGTAATGTTTTGAATGCAGTATACTTTTACTTGTAGTGGAGTATTTTCACACAGTAGTATTATTGCTTTTGCTTCAGTAAAGTCACTATAATCACAGCAGGTGTATCAGTGTTTGTACACATAGCAGACAGACGTGGAGTTCCACAAGGATCTGTACTTGAACCACTTTATTTCCAATCGGTCTCGTAATAAACAAAAACCCCGGATTATTTTCGCTATGCTATAGACAGATCTTCCTGTAACAGCTGATGAAACTGGAAAACTGCTGGTCAGACGTCTCTTGACGTTTAAAAGCTTCATTTGAAGCCCAGAAGAAGAAGTGAAACGTTGCATGCTGGTTCAGTCAGACGTAGATCAGCTTTCATGGATGTTTCTATGGATTTTATTATCCTGATGACACGTAAACATGCCGTTGTTTCATGCTATTTTTCTGTCTTTTTAATCAAACTCTATTAAATTGAGTTTAATTCCTCATCAGCACAGCAGGCAGATTTGTTAATGTCCTCATTAAGGCCTAAGTGATGTTAATAAAACCACCAACCAAACCTCCTCCTCCTTGTAAAACATATTTATTTAATTATTTATTCCAGTCTGTGTGATACTTTTAAAACCTGAGCTGCTGTATTATCCCACATGAGGATTTAAAGGTTTAACTCTTTCACAGTGGATTGGTTTAATTAGGATTTGGAGGAGAAGGGACTGAATAGGAAAATTAGATGGAGAGAGAGAAAGGAGGTTTATTTTCCTGCAGCTTTTCTCAGCCGTGTGCTGAATATTATCATTAATGCTCATGAAAAATAGAATATTATTATTGCATTTAAGTCACCGGGGGAACTAATCCTGTAATCTTAAACCTTAACACAGAAGGTGGAGGATTAACCCTCTGGAGTCCAGGTTAATTTTGTCTTTGTTTAGCACCTTCTAGCATGACATCCTCTTTTTCAGCAAAAACTTGGCTATCAATCAAACCTCTCATTTTGTCAATTTAGTACAAAGCTGCCAGGGAAAAAAAAGACACAGGTTCCCCTAAAAAATGTTCATATCTTTGTTGATTATCCCTGAAAATATTATTTCAGAACAGTTTAAGGTTTTAAAAAACATTGTTTTAATATTTATACACAAAAAATACAGCAGAAACATGTAAGAAATAGAGTCCATACATATTACTAATAATACACCTGGCATAATAAAATAAAAATACACACATATACTGTACATGCATCCTGTTTTTAATGTGAAAACAGAGTGACGAACCAGATCCTGTGAGGTGTTCTGCAGTAGAGGAGTGCTGGTCTCTGATCTGTGGCTCTCTCTAGTGTTCATGAACAAACACTACATCCACAAAGTGACTGAACTGATGTGACGTCTCCGTCTGTCCCTGGAAAACAAAACTCTATGCAGTTTGTTTTTAGCCATTAGTGGAAATGTAGATTTACATCGAGGGCCCAAAAAACAGTGGTGGGAGAAGTATTCACATCATTGACTTAAAACCCGTCTCCAGACAGTTTTACTTCCTGTTTTTTGGTTAACGTTCTTTCTCAAATAGAGAGTGGGGGTGTGGTTAATAGTAATTACCTAATAATTCATTACCTTGGCAACCAGATTGCATCGTTTTTCAACCAGTTTAGACTAAACCAGTTTAGATGCTTTTAATGTTTATCAGACCTGGAATGAGACCAGAATTATCTCATCACACCGACTCTCTCTCACTCTCCCTCTTCATCACCGTCTCCTCCTGGCGAGGCAGCCGTCGGGCTGCTGCTACACCGAGTAGCCGCATAACTGTTTCTACAAAAGGCTAGCATCAACGTTAGCTTCTCTAACAGGCTAGCATCAATGTTTCTCCAAAAGGCTAGCATCAATGTTAGCTTCTCCAAAAGGCTAGCATCAATGTTTCTCCAAAAGGCTAGCATCAACGTTAGCTTCTCCAAAAGGCTAGCATCAATGTTTCTACAAAAGGCTAGCATCAATGTTAGCTTCTCCAAAAGGCTAGCATCAATGTTTCTACAAAAGGCTAGCATCAATGTTTCTACAAAAGGCTAGCATCAATGTTAGCTTCTCCAAAAGGCTAGCATCAATGTTTCTACAAAAGGCTAGCATCAATGTTTCTACAAAAGGCTAGCATCAATGTTAGCTTCTCCAAAAGGCTAGCATCAATGTTTCTACAAAAGGCTAGCATCAATGTTTCTACAAAAGGCTAGCATCAATGTTAGCTTCTCCAAAAGGCTAGCATCAATGTTAGCTTCTCTAACAGGCTAGCATCAATGTTAGCTTCTCCAAAAGGCCAACATCAAGGATTCTCCAAAAGGCTAGCATCAATTTTAGCTTCTCCAAAAGGCTAGCATCAATGTTAGCTTCTGGAACAGGCCAACTCCAATGTTTCTACAAAAGGCTAGCATCAATGTTGAGACTTATTTGAATGAAGATGTTGATGTCCAGTGGTTCTTACATGGTAAATCTGATGCTACCAGCTACTAGTCCAAACCTTTTTATGTTCGTCGTGCCATTAAGTATTTTTACAGCCGGAGCTCACAGCAGTATGGCAGAGGTCAGGCTGTGTCACAGTCCTGGTTTTAGCTAGAATGAAGCAGCCCTGTGTTAAACTGTATACTACATGTATGTGTAAGCTTTGGTGGCCAAGGACAATTCAACAAATCAGTGAATGATTAATACACAAACCCAATAGTGTTGTTATGAAATCCTAAACTCACAGTAGATCCTGAAATCCCCTTTCAACCTGCAGAGAGGTACGCTGGCAGTGAAATATGACTTGCATAACTCTTGGCAAAAAACATGAACAATAAATGTTATGAAATTATTGGCCAGCACCTTGTAACTGGGCCACCATCAGCTTCTATAAAGGCTGACCGGCTCAGTGAAGCTCAGTCGTTTCGTAACGTGCAGCTACCATCTGAGATCTTGGTGTTTATTCCAGTTATATCCTGAATCTGATCAGCTGTAGCATCATGAATCTGTGGATCAGCAGTTATTTCCTGGTAGCGGGGCTGTTTCTGAGCAGCTCGGCTCTGACACCTGAAGAATGCCAGCCCTTGGTCACGCCTTTGTCTCTGGCTGACCCCTCCATGGTAAGTCCTCATCTGACTACTGACTGGGTCTTTGCGTTTGTTTATTAGCCGTTGAAGCAGTATTCAGCTTTTTGGGAAATTACATAATTAGCATTGCAGTCGAGTTGTAATGAAGTTTAGAAAATTTAAAGTTTACTTCCATTATTGAAAGATGTTTTTGTCTGCTGTCACTAACTGACTTCATGTTTGTTTGCAGATGTACGGCAGGATGAACTTCCTTGCGAGTTACACTGATAATGAAGAATGTAACGCCATGTCGAAGATGGGCGAGAGCTCCTGGGCGAATACCACCGAGTCACCATCCAGCCCCAACGAACTTATTATGAGTCAGCTGAACACGATGTGAGTTGATAACAGTACAACTGTACAAATACACATTAACTTCTGTAAATCGTAGTTTTATCATAATTAATAAAACATTTGAGGAACACATTAAAACCTGCTAAAGGTGTGCCAGGTCTACCGCTATGCAGATGATACTCAGTTTTACCACTAAAACCTCTTGAATCAACACAGTCGTTGTAACACACAACAGCTGAGTTGCATCAGTTCATCAATTCACCCTTTGCTAAGCTACGCCTGCGGGCTGTGTATTGATGAATGGATCTCGTGATACGATACGTATCATGATACAGAAGTTTGAACACAATAGGCAAATACCCTCGTATTGTCAGTTAGCATCCACAACCTTTCTCACACCGGATCCCCAAAGCAGATGTTTTAGTCCTAAACAGGGGTTTTTCTTATGTGACCTGTAACCTCACAAAATAATGTAGTTAGCTAATTATATGGTAACTCTTGGCCATGGAACTAATGCTAAGTTACTACTGTTGGTAGTAAGCCAGTTATCTGGGAATGCTAACATTAGCAGCTTAAATTAGAGCAGATAAAACATTGTTAATCCATTCCTTACACTTTAGCCGACCCTTTTAGTGCTGACGTCATGATGAGGTCACGGTGTTAGCTGAAGGTTAAACAAAGAAAAGACTGGAGGCTAACACTAGCAGTGGGCTAAAGTTACACATCAAAAATGTCATCTTGCTTTGTTGTAAAGGTGCCAGAATCCAGATATCACATACATTTGAGATGACAAACTGTGATTCGAGGCTCTTGCGAGCTACGATATCAAAGAAACGTTTCAGAGATGGAGAGTAAATGTTGCTAATATGTAGCCGTCTGCTAACTGCAGCCAATGGCTCATCATTAGCAGAAGGCTAAACTATTAGAAACCCTTTCTCTCCATCTCTGAAACGCTTCGTCGATATTGTACGACTCTCTTTTTGACTGACTTTAGTGAAGGATAGTTAACTATAGGCCTCCAAAGATTTATACGGCCTCAATTTATATTTACAGCGCTACCGACAGCCACCAGCCTACGGTGACCAGACGTCTCGGTTTGTCCGAGACAGTCCCGGTTTCAAGCTGACGTGTCCCGAGTCCCAACAAATATCTGTATAACACTCAAATGTCCCGGTTTTCAAAAGTCACTCACAAATTGTCCCGGTTTTCACTACAATTAAAATAATAACAATATTATACTTACATAGACATTTATCATGTTCCACTCATTAATTAATTTGTGCACACGAGATAAAGTTATCTTAACTTAAAACTAAAGTTGAAGAAAAATTTCCATAGGCCCAGACAACAATAAGTATCTTCTGAGTAAAACTCTCTACAGGACTCCCAAACTCTCTACAGGACTCCCAAACTCTCTTCAAGACTCCCAAACTGTCAGTGCATCATGAGGGGGATAGTCCTGTGATTAAAGGGGAAAAAAGTAGTGTATGTGATAAGTCATGATGTCACAGCCTCTAATGCACCCTCCTATAATGCCATCTCTCTGAGCCCACTCCGTGCTCAAATGCGCCACATGTGTGCCAAGTTAGCCATCCTGATGAAAACGCATATGGTGCGTGCATGTTAGCGTGTGCCCGTGTGAGCGGGCGTGCATGAATGTGCGGTACACTTCAGTGTCCCGGTTTGGGGGTTTGAAAAATATGGTCACCCTGTACCAGCTCGCTGGTCGGACGGCTGGTTACTTAGCTAGCCTAGCTTGCTAATTCAGCCATGCTGTCATGCAACACAGAAAATGAGGTGAACAAAGTTGTCACTCATCTGGCGAGAGCACTGTTCTTTCCTACACTGTGACAAGAGTGTGTGGATGAAGCATTAAGTTGCTAAATTTTACTCATTTAGCGACTGGCTCGTTAGCTAGCTACCTTGCTAATTCCACCATGCTACAGAAAATGAGACCAACAGCAGACAGCGCTGGGTCACGGTCCCTCTGCCTCACTCCTCGCCGCTAGGAGATTACTTCACCGGGAGGAGAGCAGGCATTAGCTAGTTAGCTTGTCAGTCTCCGGACAAGCTAGCTAGCTAACTAGCCAGTTCCGGAGACAGACAAGCTAGCTAGCTAACTAACGTTAGCCAGCCGTCTACTCCTCCTGAAGTAGTCTCCAGCGGCGTAGGGGTCGGCTAATCTGGTCCCATTGATTAATATTAACTTTCTCAACTAACACTCGTGATCCTGGAGAGTGAGTGACAGTAAATATTGAGAGAAACTAGAATGTTCTTCAGCCATTGTTAAAAACAAGCCAGCAATGCTTGCTAGCCAGCGTTAACTAACGTGTTCAGAGAATTATTCTGCCTCAACTTAATGCTCCGCCCAATAAATACCTCACCATGGTTACTAACAGAGAAGAGGTCCATATTCAGTAGTAGTAGAAATAATAGGCTAATTAAACCAAATCAATCCCAACTCAACATGAAAGCTCAGGAGCTATATTTTGATTAATAGTAAATAAATTACTTCTTGTCTGTGTCTTGATCTCAGGAGAAGTTTGACAAAATAATCATAACTGAAGCCTTACTATCCTTTTTTAGGATCTTAAATCGTAAAACAGCTCTCCCAGAATCTGAACTCACCTCTTCCTCTTGTCTTTTTTTCTCAGAAATGGAACCTGCTTTGCCTCAACTGTCACCGTAACTATTGACGGCAACACTGCAACATTGTCAAGTAAGTTACCTGATCTGACACGATAGGCCTACTGGAGATTCTTCGTGTAAGGCTGGGCATTCACTGTACGACTTAAGCCTGATTCTGGCCCGAATTTTGAGCCGCACGACTCATATTCGAGTCTGACTAGATTTCAGCTTCGTCGGGAGTCGTTTTCCGTGCAGTGTTCGGGGGGGACAAGGACCGATTAAGTCCTCCCGACCGGCCGTTGGAGAGTCTGATAAATTTCTGACATGTCATGTTGTCAAAAACACATTTCAAGGCTAAAAAAAGCAACAAGGGAATCAATAAAAAATAAATCTGACCTTGTCCGTCCTCAGGCTCTCGCACAGTTAAAGCAGAGAAGCCGATTCCCCAACGTCAACACCTTGTTTGTCCTCTTTTTACAGTAATCAGAGCGTAGCTATTGAGATAACAATGTACAATAGATACAGTAAAACTTAGCTAGCTTACCTCAAATTATTTTCCGTCCACGTCTTCCTCGCCACCTGCGAGTCCATATAACGTTACACCGCCCCCACTTTTTTTAAGACATTTCAGCAGACGGGATTGCACAGATGATGAGGGCAGTACGTTTCTGCCTTGTTAGCATCGTGACCCGTCCAGATACACATAGATACTTTTCCTGTTTCAGATGATGAATATTGTTTTATTTAAAATGTTTTGACTTTCTTTCTATCCTCAGTCGCCAACATCACCACTGTGTTCCACCTGCTGCCGAGTTGTGACGGCTGTCTGCTGATGAGCTTCAACAGCACCGCCAGAAACCTTAACAAGATGTTACAAATGTTGAACGTCAACAGCAACATTACGGGGGAGGAGATCAACTTTCGTGGTGTTTATCTGATGGGTAAGAAGGAATGAGCCTGAGAGAAAATAATACATTTTATCTGAAACATTCGTCCATTTTTGTTGTTTTGTTTCCAGCCAGAGAGTCGACCCTGAAGGACTCGGACATGGAACATTTCAAGAAGCAGGCGAGCTGCCTCGGCTTCTCCAGAGAACCAGACTTCCTCTACGACCCCAAGAATGGTGATTCACCTTTTAAAGCTTAAATGAAACTATTATTAAATGATTAAATAATGGAATCAAGATGAGTGATGTCAGACATAACTGATTTCTCTATCTCTGTCTTTCTCTCTGCAGGTTTCTGTGCTGAAGGCGAGGGCATTAAGATAACATTCTGAAGTGAAGAACAACTTTCAGAAATATTTCAAACTGAAATTGAGAAATTAAAGAGACAAAAAGTAACTAAAAACATCAAAAGTGTGGTTCGTATTTTTTATTCATTATCTAATGAAATGGTGTAACACCGAGGCTTTCAAACTGTGAAGCGCAGGGAGGTGTGGAGGGAGAAAGGTGACGTAAAGATACTGGGTCAGGGGCATGCAGGTATTCTAACAACAGGAAGTTAGTTGTAGTTTTTCAGCAAACCTTAAAGTTGAAGTCAGTAACTTTGAGCAAATATGAAACAAGAAGGTTTTTTATAAAACAGTCAATATGTCCTGCGGGTAGTACATGAGAAAGATAATCTGTAAAAAAAAAAAAAGAAATAGGGCTGTGATAATAACACGTTAACACAAATTTGTTTTAACGCGACTAATTTCTTTAACACATTAACACAACTTGTGAATTTTAGGTTGTAGTTGGCTCAGTTTTAAAGCTAGAGTGAAGATACCATATGAAACTAAAAAACCTAATGAATCCATTGGTACCAACCATGTCATACTAGCTTGTAGTGAAGGAGGTTAAATAACGCTCCAAACTTACGCTAAAGTTTGGCGAGGAAAAACTCATTTGACCTCTGACCTTCAGATATGTGAATGTAAATGGGTTCTATGGGTACCCACGAGTCTCCCCTTTACAGACATGCCCACTTTATGATAATCACATGCAGTTTGGGGCAAGTCATGGTCAAGTCAGCACACTGGCACACTGACAGCTGTTGTTGCCTGTTGGGTTGCAGTTTGCCATGTTATGATTTGAGCATATTTTTTATGCTAAATGCAGTACCTGTGAGGGTTTCTGGACCATATTTGTCATTGTTTTGTGTTGTTAATTGAGTTGCATTAATAAATATACAGTATGCATACATTTGCATAAAGCAGCATATTTGTCCACTCCCATGTTGATAAGAGGATTAAATACTTGACAAATCTCCCTTTAAGATACATTTTGAACGGATTAAAAATGTGAGATTAATTGTGATTAACTGTGATTAACTATGGACAATATTTTTCACAATTTGTTTAATAGATGGACAGCCCTAGTATAAAAAATCATGTTCCTCTGTGTCCTCCAGCGCTCCTATTGGCATTTACAGGATAGCGCCAAAGGAAAACAGCCAATCAGAGCTGAGCAGTCTCTGGGCAGCTGCCAATCACTGCTTGCAAAACTCGTGAACTCCAATAAAACAGTCAATCTAGGCAGCACTGATGAAATATGAATCAATATTCTGTCACTGTGATGCCTATTTCTCTCCTCAAATGTTTTCAGAAACATATTTTAGTGATTACCAGTAAAATGAGAATGTTTGCTCCGGTGGACGGTACTCGGTTTGGGCTCGACTGTTTTCAACATGGCAGCCGGGTCACAAAATTCATTAATTTTACGCTACCAGATATTTAAAGCAATCTCAAACTCAAATCAGAAGAAACAAATCACCGGCACGCACAGATAAAGGGTCTTTCTTAGTTTATTCTGGGGGAAAAAAACGTGTTTCAGCTATAAGCCATCATCATGTGGCTTATAGACTGAACTACTGTTGCTGTAGCTTAGCTTACATTTCTCTGGGGGTTAGTGTCAGTATAGTGAAGCTTCATTTAATGAAGAGTAACAGGCAGTTTAGCTCACTACACTTTCTAAGTAGCTTGCCCAATACTGTCTATTTTTAGTTCTATGGAAAACAGACACCATGATTTTTTGAGAATATTGTGCTTAATTAACAAGAGAAAAACTTTTTATATTGCATCATCGGAACAGCATGTTGCACCATCAGCATGGGCAGTGAGGAAAGTATTAATCTCAGGCGCTGGTCATGCCAGAATGCACGAGCTGACAACAGTATTTTCTTGTGTTCCTTTCTTCATTGCTCAACAGCTTGTTTGCTGCTGACCCAGGTCCTCCGAGGCCGGAGGCCGGCAACATATACACACTGTATTTGTAAGCGTTGGTGGCCAAGGACAATTCAACAAATCAGTGAATGATTAATACACAAACCCAACAGTGTCCTTATGAAATCCTACACCCACAGTAAATCCTGAAATCCCCTTTGAACCTGCAGAGAGGTACGCTGGCAGTGAAATATGGCTCGCGTAACAAAAAACATGGACAACAAATGTTATGTAATTATTGCCCAAAATATTGCAACTAGGCCACCATCAGCTTCTATAAAGGCTGACCGGCTCAGTGAAGCTCGGTCATTCCGTGACGTGCAGCTACCATCTGAGCTCTTGGTGTTTATTCCAGTTATATCCTGAATCTGATCAGCTATAGCATCATGAATCTGTGGCTCAGCAGTCATTTCCTGGTAGCGGGGCTGTTTCTGAGCAGCTCGGCTCTGACACCTGAAGAATGCCAGCCCTTGGTCACGCCTTTGTCTCTGGCTGACCCCTCCATGGTAAGTCCTCATCTGACTCCTGACTGGGTCTTTGGGTTTGTTTATTAGCCATTGAAGCAGTATTAAGCTTTTTGGGAAATTACATAATTAGCATTAAAGTTGAGTCTTAATAATGTTTATAAAGTTTAAAGTTTACTTCCATTATTGAAAGATGTTTTTGTCTGCTGTCACTAACTGACTTCATGTTTGTTTGCAGATGTACGGCAGGATGAACTTCATCGCGGGTTACACTGATAATGAAGTATATAACGCCATGGGGAAGTTAACCCAGAGCTACTGGATGAATATCACCGCATCACCATCCAGCCCAAATGAAGCTATTTCGACTCAGCAGAACAAGATGTGAGTTGATAACAGTACAACTGTACAAATACACATTAACTTCTGTAGTTTTATCATAATTAATAAAACATTTGAGGAACACATTAAAACCTGCTAAAGGTGTACCAGGTCTACCGCTATGCAGATGATACTCAGTTTTACCACTAAAACATCTTGAATCAACACAATCAGATTCCAACTCTTGTGTTGTCAGTTAGCATCCACAAACTTTGTCACACCGGATCCCCACAGCAGATGTTTCAGTCCTAAACAGGGTATTTTTCTAATGTGACCTGTAATCTCACAATATAATGTAGCTAGCTAATGATATGCTAACTCTTGGCCTTGGAAGCAATGCTAAGTTACTACTGTTGGTGGTAAGCTAGTTATTCGAGAATGCTAATGTTAGCAGCTTGCATTAGAGCAGATAAAACACTTTCCTTACACTTTAGCCGACACCCTTTTAGTGCTGACGTCATGATGAGGTCACGGTGTTAGCTGGAGGCTAAACAAAGGAAAGACTGGGGGCTAACACTAGCTGTGGGCTAAAGTTACACATCTAAAATGTTATCTTGCTGTGTTGTTAGGTGCCAGAATCCAGATATCCTATAGTGAAGGATAGTTAACTATAGGCATCCAAAGATTTAAATGCCCTCAAATTATATTTACAGTGCTGCCGACGGCCACCAGCTCGCTGGTCAGACAACTGGCTACTTAGCTAGCTTAGCTTGCTAATTCCGCCATGCTGTCATGCAACACAGAAAATGAGCCAAACAAAGTTGTCACTCATCTGGCGATAGCACTGTGCTTTCCTACGCTGGGACAAGAGTGTGTGGATGAAACATTAAGTTGTTAAATTTACTCATTTAGCGACTGGCTAGTTAGCTAGCTACCTTGCTAATTCCACCATGTTGAGAAAATGAGCCCAACAGCGGACAGCGCTGGGTCACGATCCCTCTGCCTCACTCCTCGCCGCTAGGAGACTACTTCACCGAGAGGAGAGCAGGCGTTAGCTAGCTAGGTTGTCAGTCTCCAGACAAGCTAGCTAGTTAACTAATGTTAGCCAGCCGTCTACTCCTCCTGAAGTAGTCTACAATGGCGTAGGGGTCGGCTTATCTGTTCCCGTTGGTTAATGTTAACTTTCTCAACTAACACTTGTGATCCTGGAGAGTGAGTGACAGCACATATTGAGAGAAACTAGTATTTTCTTCAGCCATTGTTAAAAACAAGCCAACAATACTTGCTAGCCAGCGTTAACTAACGGTTTCAGAGGATTATTCTGCCTCCCCTTAACGCCCCGTCCACTAAATACCTCAACATGGTTACTAACAGAGAAGAGGTCCATATTCAGTAATAGTGGAAATAATAGGATAATTAAACCAAATCAATCCCAACTCAACATGAAAGCTCAGGAGCTATATTTTGATTAATAGTAAATTAATGACTTTTGTCTGTGTCTTGATCTCAGGAGAAGTTTGACAAAATAATCCTAACTGAAGCTCTAGTAGCCTTTTTCAGGATCTTAACTTTGTAAGCCAACATGGAGGAAGTCGTAAAACAGCTCTCCCAGAATCTGAACTCATCTCTTCCTCTTGTCTTTTTATCTCAGGAATGGAACCTGCTTAGCCTCAACTATGACCGTAACTATTGACGGCAACACTGCAACATTCTCAAGTAAGTTACCTGATCTGACACGATAGGCCTACTGGAGATTCTATGTGTAATGCTGGGCATACACTGTAAGATTTTAGCCCTTTTCTGGCCGCACGACTCATATTACAGTCGGACCGAATTTCAGCTTCGTTAGGCGTCGTTTGCCATGCAGTGTACGGGGGGGTCTTGGGACTGATTAACTCCTCCCGACCGGCCGTCGGACGACTGGCATGTCATAAATTTTGGTTGTCCGTCCACAGGCACCCGCACAATCAAAGCAGAGCAGCCGGTTCCCCAACGTCAACGCCTTTTTTCTACTCTTTTTACAGTAATCAGAGCGCAGCTATCAAGATAACAATGTACAATAGATACAGTAAAACGTAGCTAGCTTACCTCCACTTCTCTGCTGTCCACGTCTTCCTCGCCACCTGTGAGTCCATATAACGTTACGCCGGCGCCTCTTTTTTTAAGACGTTTCAGCAGACAGGATGGCACAGATGATGAAGGCAACACGTTTCTGCCTTGTTAGCATTGTGACCCGTCCAGATACACATAGATACTTTTTCTGTTTCAGATGGTGAATATTGTTTTATTTAAAATGTTCTGACTTTCTTTCTGTCCTCAGTCGGCAACATGACCTCTGTGTTCCACCTGCTGCCGAGTTGTGATGGCTGTCTGCTGATGAGCGTAAACAACACCGCCAGAAACATTGACAAGATGTTACAAATGATGAAATTCAACGTCAATGTTACAGGGGAGGAAATCCACGCTCGTGGTGTTTATCTGATGGGTAAGAAGGAATGAGCCTTAGAGAAAATAACACATTTTATATCTGAAACATTCGTCCATTTTTGTTGTTTTGTTTCCAGCCAGAGAGTCGACCGTGAAGGACTCGGACATGGAACACTTCAAGCAGCAGGCGAGCTGCCTCGGCTTCTCCAGAGAACCAGACTTCTTCTACGACCCCAAGAACGGTGATTCACCTTTTAAGCTTAAATTAAACTATTATTAAATGATTAAACAATCAAATCAAGATGAGTGATGTCAAACAGAACTGATTTCTCTATCTCTGTCTTTCTCTCTGCAGGTTTCTGTGCTGAAGGCGAGGGCATTAAGATGCCGTTCTGAAGTGAAGAACAACTTTCATAAATATTTCAAACTGAAATTGAGAAATTAAAGAGACAAAAAGTGACTCAAAACATCAAAAGTGTGGTCCGTATTTTTTATTCCTTATCTAATGAAATGATGTAACACCGAGGCTTTCAAACTGTGAAGCGCCTCCTCAGGGAGGTGTGGAGGGAGAAAGGTGAGGTAAAGATACTGGGTCAGGTGCATGCAGGTATTCTAACAACAGGAAGTTAGTTGTTGTAGTTTTTCAGTAAACCTTAAAGCTGAAGTCGGTAACTTTTAGCAAATATGATGAAAACAGTATTTTTTTATAAAACAGTCACTATGTCCTGCCAGTAGTACATGATACAGATAATCTGTAAGAAAAAACAATAGGACTGCGATAATAACACGTTAACGCAAATTTGTTTTAACGACACTAATTTCTTTAATGCGTTAACACAACTTGTGATTTTTAGGTTGTAACAGCTCAGTTTTAAAGCTAGAGTGAAGATACTGGTATCATATGAAACTAGAAAACCTCATAAATCCATTGATACCAACCATGTCATACTACTTATCATGAAGAAGGCTAAATAACGCTCCAATGTTATACAAAATCTTTGGTGAGGAAAAACTGTCATGGCCATTTACAAAGGGGTCTCTTGACCTCTGACCTCCAGATATGTGAATGAAAATGGGTTCTATGGTTTACAGCATGTAGGGCCATCAGCATGGACCATAAGGGAAGTATTAATCTCAGGCGCTGGTTATGTGCATACCAGAATAAATCTGTGCACAAGCTGACAACAGTATTTTCTTGTGTTCCTTTCTTCATTGCTCAACAAGCTTGTTTGCTGCTGGCCCAGGTCCTCTGAGTCCAGAGGCCGACAACATATACTTAGTGTATTTGTAAGCGTTGGTGGCCAAGGACAATTCAACAAATCAGTGAATGATTAATACACAAACCCAACAGTGTCCTTATGAAATCCTACACCCACAGTAAATCCTGAAATCCCCTTTGAACCTGCAGAGAGGTACACTGGCAGTGAAATATGGCTTTCCTAACTCCGGTAAACAAATGTAACTAGGCCACCATCAGCTTCTATAAAGGCTGACTGTCTCAGTGAAGCTCAGTCGTTTCGTGACTTGCAGCTACCATCTGAGCTCTTGGTGTTTATTCCAGTTATATCCTGAATCTGATCAGCTGTAGCATCATGAATCTGTGGCTCAGCAGTCATTTCCTGGTAGCGGGGCTGTTTCTGAGCAGCTCGGCTCTGACACCTGAAGAATGCCAGCCTTTGGTCACGCCTTTGTCTCTGGCTGACCCCTCCATGGTAAGCCCTCATCTGACTCCTGACTGGGTCTTTGGGTTTCTTTATTAGCCGTTGAAGCAGTATTTTTGTGAGACTCTTCCTCAGTTCATGCTTCTCGTGGATTAGCATTAGCAATACATTTGAGTCAGAGCTAAGCTTACATTTCTCTTAAAGATAAATACACGACAACACGGCACAATGAAAATCTATTTAACCCAATCCTGCTAACTGTCCCGAGGTGACTGGCCACTGTCAGCCGCTCTTTGGTAATTTACAGCTGGCTCTGATGTCTCCAAAGCATTTTGATATATGATATAATTCCTTTTGGAAGATACATTTTGGTCTCAGAGATGATATAATATTTGTTGCTGCCACATTTGTTCAGCTGAAAGTAAAGTTTGACCTAATCATCACAGCCCAGGACACAAGTTCAAACTCGGTGTGCTCAGTATTGAGAAACACCTAGTATCCTTCTGCTTACAGTCTTTGTGTTATGTTAGGCTAAACATGTCCAAATTAAATTAAACACAGGACTTTCACCCAGAAGACTGCTGTTCGTGTCCTCTGTGAAACCAAGTCAACCTTGACTTATTTTACCTTAGTTTTGTTACGTAACTTCTGTACTTGATGTAACTAACTGAGTTGTTTTACGTAACAAACAAACTTATTTTAACCCCAACCTAACCACGTAAACCTAACAACTAAGTAAACCTCTGTTGGAAGTTTATTTTTAAAAGAGACTCTACATGTAATAAGTAAATGTAACTTTGAAAAGACTAGGGGTGTGTTCCACTCAAGACGATTCAATATGCATCTCGATACATGGTCTGCGATACAAAAACAATAGGTCAACAGTTAAGCACGTAATGTTCGATACAGTTCAATAGACCCTTTCAGTGTGGACGTCACGATGAGGTCACGGTGTTAGCTGGAGGCTAAACAAAGGGAAGACTGGAGGCTAACACTAGCAGTGGGCTAAAGTTACACATCTAAAATGTCATTTTGTTGTGTTGCTGGGTGCCAGAATCCAGATATCACAGACATTTGAGATGACAAACTGTGATTCGAGGCTCTAGCGAGCTACAATATCGGAGAAACGTTTCAGAGATGGAGAGTAAATGTTGCTAATATTTAGCCGTCTGCTAACCGTAGCTGTGAGCTGCTAGCTAGCTAACTAACCAGTTCCAGAGACAGACAATCTAGCTATAGCTAACGTTAGCCAGCCGTCTACTCCTCCTGAAGTAGTCTCCAGCGGCGTAGGGGTCGGCTAATCTGGTCCCATTGATTAATGTTAACTTTCTCAACTAACATTTGTGATCCTGGAGGGTGAGTGACAGTACATATTGAGAGAAACTAGTATTTTCAATGGCTGAAGAAAATACTTGCTAGCCAGCGTTAACTAACGTGTTAGAAGAATTATTCTGCCGCCACCTAACGCTCCGCCCACTAAATACCTCAAAATGGTTACTAACAGGAAAGAGGGTCAATATAGCACTATTTTGATACGATTCAATTTAGTTTAACTTAATTCATAGTATTCTCATGCCGTGCCATATATTTCCTATACGATGGCATAATGCAGCTCATTGGCCTAGTCTGTTCCTGTCCTGTTTGGTGGCTGACCCAAACCACGCAGTGATGGATGTGCAGAGAACAGATTGGATAGCTGCAGTTTAGAACTGGATCAGCAGCTCCTGAGGCAGGTTGAACTTCCTGAGCTGGTGCAGGAAGTACATCCTCTGCTGAGCCTCCTCCCCAGTTTTAAGAGCGTTCAGCTCCAGGTTGTTCTGACCACACCAGAGGGCCAGCTGATTAATGTACTGTCTGTATGCAGACTCATCACCGTCCTGGATGGGGCCGATGACCGTTGTGTCGTCTGCATCTTCAGCCCTACTTCCATTATTGAAAGATGTCTGTGTCTGCTGTCACTAACCGACTTCATGTTTGTGTGCAGATGTACGGCAGGTGGAGCATCATCATGGGTTACAGTGATCTTGAAGAATTTAACGCCATCATGAAGATAACTGAGAGCTCCTGGATAAATATCAGCGCATCACCATCCAGCCCCAATGGAGCTATTATTACTCAGGAGGAAAAGATGTGAGTTGATAACAGTGCAACATTAACTGTACAAATACTCAACTTAATAACTTTTAAATTATAACTCGAAATCCAACATGGCATGTTCATGGCACAGGTTCATATCCTGTTCATGACGACAAATTATGTTGAAGATATATGGTATTACAGACTAAGCCTTTAAAAAGATTAACTGTAGAACAGACATGGACTCGTAAGTTTGAAGTGTTTATTTGCGAAGAAACCAGATAACACAGGAACAGTCCTTCCTTATATTCTTCGTCCGGCCGCCCCACATTCCAATGATCCAATCTGACTAATATGGTCACAAATTCCTTAGCATCCCCAAAGTCTTACACAATACCCCTGTGAGGACATCACAAACACCAGCTAGAGCCATGCTCATAAGGACATCAGCCTCCAACCAGGCCCGTGCGACCCCTTACACAATAATTATAGTTTTATCATAAGTGAGAAAACATTTGAGGAAAGAAAACACATTTAACACTGTTAAAACCTGCAAAAGGTGATCACTTTTCATTTTGAAGCCCATTTTCCTTCCTTTTTTTGTCTATCTGCTGCTCACCGCTATGCAGATGATACTCCGTTTTATCACTAAAACCTCTTAAATAAACTTAAGTGCTGTAAACACACGACAGCTGAGTTGCATCAGTTGATGTTCATCAATTCACCCTTTGCTAAGCTCCGCCGAGCTGTGTATTGGCAAGAATCTGGCGATACGATACGTATCATGATACAGGGGTTATTTAAAGGCATTTAGTCCCTGTAACATCCAACATCATAGCACTACTTTTTGTGCAATCTCAGTTGATGTTTGTCATTTCACCCATTGCTAAGCTACGCCTGTTACTACGCCCGTCAAGCTTTCTATCCTAGCACGGCACATATGTAGTTTACAATGAAACACAGTTTAATTTATTCCTTACACTTTAGCTCTTGTGCTTTTTAGAAATATAGAAGTTAAACCAAAACGATCCAAATTCAAGTTAAACTTTTATTCATAGTAAATTAATGACTTCAACCCTATCTTACGTTCTGCGCCCGTTGGCGTGTTGGTCTTAAAATGAGGTGTGATCAGGTGCACTGTTGGTGCATCGCTATCTTGACGAAGAAGAAAGCAATTGTGCCATTGACAAACAAAAACCTGGTCTAAAGTCAAATGCGCAGTATTTTCTAGCTATTTAAAGGACGCATTATTCAGATAGTAAGATCCGTCAACATAGGCAGGTTCACAACACGCGTCCACTCTGCTTATTACACAGCAGCGCTCTTCCTCCTCAGTTAAACAGGTTATCGGTGCTCAGATGCAGTCAGATAGAGTTGTTGATGTCAGAGGATTGGGAGACGGCGGAGGCCGAGGGTCCACTAGCCAACAACCACATACCTGTCCCTTCACTCCCTTCATAATACCCCATGGCAACGTTAAATCAGCACCCTCGTCAATGGACAGCGATAAATAATAAACGGAGTGACCTCCCAATCAGTAAACAGAATATGAAACTCCTCAATATAAGACAATTCTAGGGCTGTACCGTACAGTTGGAAGCGTCAAAGCTCCATTCATAATGTTGACATTCAAATTCTAAATCAACATTTGAGTGCTGCGAAGCTTTCTTTTTTTTTTGCATATCTACTCATTGTGTTTAAGCAGTATTTCTGCACAGTTGCGGATGCAGATCCGGCTACACTAATATTATTAGTATTATACTATTTGTAGAATTAGACTCCAGTGGTGGCTGTGTAGGATTATTTCAGACTTGTGTGATCCAAACATTTCCAGTAACTCCAGAGAGTTGTAAAGTCCAAAATTCCCAATGTTTTTAATCTAACTAAATATTCTGCTTAAATCCATATTCGTTACTCTATTTAGATAGCAAGGTGCAGATGCTCCTTGCTTTTAAAGGGAATAGGAGATGACACCCTAATTGGTTTAATTCATACACCCAAAACACACCTGTGATTAATTAAGAGACTAAGTACAACCCCTTTGCCCCTTGCGCCTTACTTTGCACCCAGATTATGCGCCGTTTCACTAGCAAAAGTGGAGTTGGACATGTCCTAAATGCACTTTAGACCATGCGCTATGGATGGTGTAAATAGGGCCCTTTCTGTGTTGGTTTAAAGGTCAAGCATCTTGACCTCGGGAGTAGTAGAAAACAGTCAAGCTCCACTTACTAGCCTTTTTCAGAGCTTTCAAACATATCACTCAGTCCTCATCAGTGGAAGGAATCTGAACTCACCTCTTCCTCTCGTCTTTTTTTCTCAGGAATGGAACCTGCTTTGGCTATAATGTCAACGTAACCATTGATGGCAACACTTTGTCAGTGAAATGTAAGTTACCTGATCTGATACGATACTGGAGTTTCGATGTGTTTGTTAGTTCTAGAGAATACAGCAGGAGAGATCATGTTTCTGACTAATAAAAAGCTGCTGATTTATCACACATATTGATGCTTGTAGGGGTTCAATTAACTGAAGGATAAAGATACAGCCATCATCAGGTCAACATTTAAAGTGTAAAGTGAAAAAATATCCATCTTGACTGAGGACATTGTTGGATTATGTAAATCCGAAATCAGTTTCCAGAAAGTTGACAATACACACGTTCTTAGGTTTTCAGTCTACGGGCTAAATATACAGTTTCTGTTTCAGATGGAGAACATTGTTGTTCTATTTCAAATGTTCTGACTTTCTTTCTGTCCTCAGTCGCCAACATCTCCTCGGTCTTCCACCTGCTGCCGACTTGTGACGGCTGTATGCTGATGAACATCAACAACACCCACAGAGACCTCGACAAAATACTTCAAATGATGAATATCAACAGCAACATTACAGGGGAGGAGGTCAAATTTCACGCTCTTTATCTGATGGGTAAAAAGGAACAAGCCTGAAAGAAAATAACACATTTTATATCTGAAACATTCGTCCATTTTTTGTTGTTTTGTTTCCAGCCAGAGAGTCGACCCTGAAGGACTCGGACATGGAACATTTCAAGAAGCAGGCGAGCTGCCTCGGCTTCTCCAGAGAACCAGACTTCCTCTACGACCCCAAGAACGGTGATTCACCTTTTAAGCTTAAATTAAACTATTATTAAATGATTAAATAATGAAATCAAGATGAGTGATGTCAGACAGAACTGATTTCTTTATCTCTGTCTTCCTCTCTGCAGTTTTCTGTGCTGAAGGCGAGGGCATTAAGATGCCGTTCTGAAGTGAAGAACAACTTTCAGAAATATTTCAAACAGAAATTGAGAAATTAAAGAGACAAAAAGTGACTCAAAACATCAAACGTGTGGTCCGTATTTTTTATTCATTATCTAATGAAATGGTGTAACATCGAGGCTTTCAAACTGTGAAGCGCTTCCTCAGAGAGGTGTGGAGGGAGAAAGGTGAGGTAAAGGTACTGTGTGAGGTGAAAGGGTCAGGTACATGCAGGTATTTTAACACAGGAAGTTAGATATTGTAGTTTGTCAGCAGCTGGAGCTGCAGCGGTGACACAGATCATGGTGCTGACTAAGATACCTTAAAACACCTTGAGACGGATTGCTTCAATTTGCATCAAAAAACACACTCCTTCTTGGAGTCATAACTCGGTGAAATCTGAACATACAGACATAAACAACCATAAATCCACTGAGAAATCACAGAAAAAGGACACTTCAGAACGTGCCTGAGAATCATCGTGTTTCTAAGTTTTCTGCTGTACCAAAGTAATCCAGTGATAGTTGTCCGTACATCCATATGTACACTACAAACAGGAGCTGATAATACATGATTCATCATCCTTTTAATGGAAACTATATATACAGTATATACTGAATATGTGTATGTATATACAGTATGTATATATATATATATATATATGTGTGTGTGTATATATGTATATGTATATGTACATATACATATACATATATATATATGCTAACTTCTCCAACCGGTTAACATCACCTGTACTTTATGGAACAAGCTTGATTTTTTTCACATCTAACACAAAACAAGAAATAATATTAAGCTATTTTTTGATCTGACAAAAAATAACACATTTACAGTACTTAAGGGCTTGAGCAACTATGTGTGATTCCTGGCGCAATTGAAACGGGATCAAAAAATTATAGGTCTCTTGCCATTAACTACTTTAGGCTACATATTTTTATCAAATTAAGGTCCTTTTTTCCTGTGTTCCTTTCTTCATTGCTCAACAGCTTGTTTGCTGCTGGCCCAGGTCCTCCGAGTCCAGAGGCCAGCAGCATATACACAGTGTATTTGTAAGCGTTGGTGGCCAAGGACAATTAAACAAATCAGTGAATGATTAATACATAAAAACCCAACAGTGTCCTTATGAAATCCTACACCCACAGTAAATCCTGAAATCCCCTTTGAACCTGCAGAGGTACGCTGGCAGTGAAATATCGCTTTCCTAACTCTGGTAAACAAATGTAACTGGGCCACCATCAGCTTCTATAAAGGCTGACTGTCTCAGTGAAGCTCAGTTGTTTCGTGACGTGCAGCTACCATCTGAGATCTTGGTGTTTATTCCAGTTATATCCTGAATCTGATCAGCTGTAGCATCATGAATCTGTGGCTCAGCAGTCATTTCCTGGTAGCGGGGCTGTTTCTGAGCAGCTCGGCTCTGACACCTGAAGAATGCCAGCCCTTGGTCACACCTTTGTCTCTGGCTGTCCCCTCCGTGGTAAGCCCTCATCTGACTCCTGACTGGGTATTTGGGGTTTTTATTCGGCATTATCATTGAGACATTGATGCAGTATTCATCTTTTTGGGAAATTCTTCCTCAGTTCGTGCTTCTCATGGATTAGCATTACAATCGAGTTAGCTAAGCATATATTTCTCTTCAAGATGAATACACGACAACACTGCACAATGAAAATATATTTTAACCCATTTCCCAAGATTTGACTGTTTCCTATCCAGGCTACCATCTTTGTTTGGATTAGAAAGTGGTGCAATTTGGGAAACAGGTTTAAAAACGTTTTCATCGAGTAGTGGACTGAATTCTTTTTAATCTGGACTATTTGAGGATTTTGGAAAACATCACCCTATATGTAACACATTCAAATGTATGTAGAATTTTTTTCAGGCGAGAAAGTAACCATTTAGATTTCAAATATGTGATCAGTTTATCCAAAAAAATGTCTGTTTGAAACCAGTTAACCTCTGTCAGCAACTCTTTGATAATTCACTACTGGCTCTGATATAATTCCGTTTGGAAATTAATGTTTTGTCTCAGAGGTTAAATATACAACCCGATCTTATGGGAAGGTGTCTAAATAGGGCATTATAAGGATATTCCATGTGTCTTGATAACACTTTTTAGGCGTTTCGCATGTCATTTACACGCCACCACAGGCTTATCATTATGAGTTGAGGCAACAAAACTACAGTAAAGGTCTTTTGAAATTTTTGGTACTTTTGCCTTTACGATACCCAAATTTCAATATCTATACCTATACATTACCCGACTTTGAGGAATATAAAGGTGTTTTTCTATAAAAAAAAATGTCTTTGAATAAGTTTTAAATGTCTGAACAGAAGAGGTTTGCTTCATTAAAATAGTTGGAAATTGGCAAAAAAAAATATCTTGTGAAAAATGAACAATGTGTTCAAATAACAAGTAAACAAGATTATAATTCTGACCAAAATTTCCATTATTATTATCATTGAAAGATGTTTTTGTCTTCTGTCACTAACTGACTTCATGTTTGTTTGCAGAACTACGGCAGGTGGAACTTCATTGTGGGTTACTCTGACAATGAAGGATATAACGAAATGCTGAAGGTAACTGAGAGCTCCTGGATGACTGTCAACGCATCACAATCCAGCTCCGATTCAGTTGTTACGTCTCATGATAAGATGTGAGTTGATAACAGTGCATCATCAACTGTACAAATACACAACATAATAACTTCTGTTATAGTTTTATAGTTAAGAAAACATTTGGAGAATAAAACATTGTTAAAACCTAATATGAATATTAATAGAGTATTATCTTATTTTATAATGTGTTAAAATCTGCTAAAGTAACCACTTTTCCTTCTTAGGCCCATTTTCCTTCCTTTTTCTGTCTATATGCTGCTCCAGGATCACTGATTTCCTAATCTTAACATCCAGTTCCACCGCTATGCAGAAACACTCAAATTTATCGTCAAAACCTCTTGAATCAACATAAGTGTTGTCAACACACGACAGCTGAGTTGCATCAATTGATGTTTGTCAATTCACCCTTTGCTAAGCTATGCCTGTTACTACGCCAGTCAATCTTTCTATCATAGCAAGTCACATAGGTAGTTTAGAATGAAACGCTGTTTAATTCATTCCTTACCCTTTAGTTCTTGTGCTTTTTAGAAATATAGTGGTAGAACTAGTAGTTAAACCAAAACAATCCCAATTCAAGTTACATTTTTATTCATAGTAAATTAATGACTTCTTATGTCCTATCTTGCAACCAATGCACAGCGACACATAGCACTAATGTGCAACATTAACTGTAAAAATACACAACTTAATAACTTATGTAAATTATAGCTTCGTCATAATTAAGAAAACATTTGAGGGACACGTTAAACACTCTTAAAACCTGCTGAAGGTGATAACTTTTCCTTCTTAGGCCTATTTTCCTTCCTTTTTCAGTCTATATGCTGCTCCAGGCTCACTGATTTCCTCATCGTAACAGTTCCACCGCTATGCAGATGATACTCCGTTTTATCACTAAAACCTTTTGCATTAACTTAAATGTGACATACGACAGCTGAGTTGAATCAGTTGATGTTCGTCAATTCACCCTTTGCTAAACTACGCCTGTAACTAGGGCTGTGTATTGGCAAGAATCTGGCGATATGATGCATATCATGATACAGGGGTTACGATTCAAAATATTGCGATATATTGTGATACTGTACTGTATTCTTGCCAATGCGCAGCCCTAATCGGAACAGATGAGTTTTCAGTCTGAAGAGTTTCTGCTGTCCTGATGTGAATGGGGAGATCGTTCCACCATTGTGGACCCAGGGCAGCAAACAGTCAGGAGTAGTTTGACAAAACGATCCTAACTAAAGTTCTACTTACTAGCCTTTTTCTTAGCTTTCAAACATACCACTCAGTCTTCATCAGTGGAAGGATCTTAAATTTTTAAGCCACCTTGGACAATAAGGCGTAAAACAGCTCTATCGCAATATGAACTCACTTCTTCCTCTCGTCTTTTTATCTCAGGAATGGAACCTGCTTTGGCTTATCTGTCAATGCAACCATTGATGGCAACACTGCATCAATCTCATGTAAGTTACCTGATCTGACACGATAACAGAGTTTCTATGTGTTTGTTAGTTCTAGAGAATCCAGTAGGAGAGATCATGTTTCTGACAAATTAAAAGCTGCAGATTCATCACACTTGTCCTGCTGCCTTCAGATGCTTGTAGGGTTTCAATTAACTGAAGGATACAAAGCAGCTGTGGATGACAGACACTGCAAGGAATCAAACGTTAAACTTATACATCCATCCATCATCTTCCTGTTATCCGGGTCGCAGGAGCAGCAGGCTTAGCATGGTATTCCAGACGTCCCTCTCCTCAGCAACGTTTTCCAGCTCTTCCTGGGGGACCCCGAGGCGTTCCCAGACCAGACCAGATATGTAATCTCTCCAGCGTTTTCTAGGTCTTTCGCGGGGCCTCTTACCAGTTGGACTTGCCTAGAAAACCTCAAAAGGGAGGCGTCCAGGAGGATCCTGATCAGATGTTGAACCACCTCAGCTTGTCCCTTTAGAGGTAAAGGAGCAGCGTCTGTCCTCCGAGCTCCCTCCAGATGGCTGTGCTCCTCACCCTATCTCTAAAGCTGAGCCCAGCCACCTTACGAAGGAAGCTGCTTGTATCTGCAGCTTTTAATTTAAAAAAAATAATAATAATAAATTGAATCAGCGATCTTATTCTTTCAGTCACTACCCAAAGCTCATTTCCGTAGGTGAGGATTGGAATGTAGATGGACTGGTAAATCGAGATCTTCGCCTTCTGGCTCAGCTCCCTCTTCACCACAATGGTCCGGTGCAGCACCCGCATAACTGCAGACGCTACACCAAACCGCCTGTCCATCTCCCACTCCATGTTACTCTTGCTCGTGAACAAGACCCTGAGATATTCGAACTCCCTCGCTTGGGGCAGTGACTCACTCCCAACCCGGAGGGCACCATCCACCAGTTTCCGGCAAAGAACCATGTCCTCAGACTTAGAGGTACTGACTCTCATCCCGACCGCTTCACACTCGGCTGTAAACCGCCCCATTGCTGCAGGTCATGGTCTGATGAAGCCAACAGAACAACATCATCTGCAAAGTGCAGAAACGCAATCCTGAGGTCCCCAAACTGGACACTCTCCTCTCCCCGGCTGCACCTTGAGATCCTGTCCATGAAAATCACAAACAGGATCGGCGACAAGGGACAACCCTGGGGGAGGCCAACACTCACCAGAAACGTGTTTGACTTTTTTGTTTGTGCATAGTATACGGACCGGATGGCTCGTAACAACGACCCCGGTACCTCCCACAGGACTCCCCGGGAGACACGTTCATTAGCCTTTTCCAAGTCCACAAAATGCATGTAGACTGGATGGGCAAACTCCCATGACACCTCCAACAGCCCTGCAAGGGTAAAGAACTGATCCACTGTTCCACGGCCAGGACGGAATCCGCATTGCTCCTCCTGGATCTGAGGTTCGACAATCGGTCGGAGCCTCCTTTTCTGCACCCTAGAATAAACTTTCCTGGGAGGCTGAGTAGTGTGATACCCCGATAGTTGGAGCACAGCCTCCAGCCCCCCTTTTTAAAAATGGGAACCACCACCCCGGTGTCCATGTGACACTGAAGAGGCGTGTCAGCCAAGAAAGCCTAATAATGTCCAGAGCCTTCAGCATCTCAGGGCGAATCTCATCCACCCCCGGCGCATTGCCGCCGAGGAACTTTTCGAGTACCTCAATGACCTCTGCCGTGGATATGGACAAGCCTTCCACCAAGTCTTCAAACTTTGACGTATTGGTCGGGTTCAGGAGTTCCTCAAAGTGCTCTTTCCACCACTCGACAAAATCCCAAGTCTGGGTCCGCAGTTTTTCTCACCTGCTGAACACAACCTGAGTCAAGCCATGCTTTCCCTTTCTGAGTTGTCTAACAGTTTGTCAGAACTTTCTAGAGGCCAACTGAAAATCTTTCTCCATAGCGTTCCCAAATTCCTCCCAGACCCGGGTTTTTGCTTTGGCGACCGCCGCAGCTGAAGCCCATCTGGCCAACCGGTACCCATCTGCTGTTTCCAGAGACATCGAAGCCAACCAAGTCTGAAAGGCCTCCTTCACTGCTGGTGTCCACCAGTGGGTTCTTAGGTTGCCGCCACAACAGGCACAGGGGACCTAAGAATAAACCCCTTGGGAAAAAGCATCTCATTTTCAGGAAGGCTCCTTAAATACAGAAATTCCATCATGGAGTTTTACTAGCATTTTTAGCCACGCTAGCATTGATGCTCTAGGGATGGTAATGTCTGTTAGTCCATCACTTTGGTCCAGACTGAAATATCTCAACAACTATTGGGTGGATTAAGATGAAATTTGGTTCAGACATCCATGTTCCCTCTCAGGATGAATTCTAATAACTTTGGTGATCATTTGACTTTTCATCTAGCGCCATCATCAGGTCAACATTTAGAGTGTAAAGTGAAATGCAAAGTGAAAAAGCATCCATCTTGTCTGACGACATTGTTGGATTATGTAAATACAAAATCAGTTTCCAGAAATTTGATAATACACACGTTCTTAGGTTTTTGGTCTACAGGCTCACTATACAGTTTCTGTTTCAGATGGAGAATATTGTTGTTTTATTTAAAATGTTCTGACTTTGTTTCTGTCCTCAGTCGCCAACATCTCCTCGGTGTTCCACCTGCTGCCGACTTGTGACGGCTGTATGCTGATGAACATCAACAGCACCGTCAGAGACCTCGACAAAATACTTCGAATGATGAATATCATCAGCAACATTACAGGGGAGGAGGTCAAATTTCACGCTCTTTATCTGATGGGTAAGAAGGAACGAGCTTGAGAGAAAAAAAATAAATTTTATATCTGAAACATTTGTCCATTTTTGTTGTTTTGTTTCCAGCCAGAGAGCCGACCCTGAAGGACTCGGACATGGAACATTTCAAGAAGCAGGCGAGCTGCCTCGGCTTCTCCAGAAAACCAGACTTCCTCTACGACCACAAGAACGGTGATTCACCTTTTAAACTTAAATGAAACTATTATTAAATTATTAAACAATGAAATCAAGATGATCTTTATCTCTGTCTTTCTCTTTGCAGATTTCTGTGCTGAAGACGAGGGCACTATGATGCCGTTCTGAACTTAAGAACAACTTTAATGAAGATTTCAAACTGAAACTGAGGAAATAAAGAGACAAAAAGTGACTCAAAACATCAAACGTGTGGTCCATAATTTTTATTCATAATCTACTCAAATGGTGTAACACCAAGGTTTTCAAACTACTACCGCCCCAGGAGTATGTGGAGGGAGAAAGGTGGGGTAAAGATACTCACAGTTATGTGAGGGCTACTGTTGTAGCCCTCACATAACTGACTGACTCCATAACAACATTGTAGGTCCTGTTTACACCCCCAAAGCATTATGGAAACTGTAGTTCTAACACTTAGTGCATGATAATCTCCCAAATGGAAGTAAGACAAAAAATTATAGCAGGAGTGACTAAATCCATTAATATTAGCTTTTGTCCTATCACGATCAATGATTTTTTTTTGTTTTTTGGCATTACTAAGACAAGAAAAGAACATTTTAAGAAAATAAATAAGTAAAATACAGAAAGGAAGAAGTGGGGAAAAATGAGGGAACTTGAGGCTGGCTCCAGAAGGGAGTCAATCCTCATAGACATCCATGTTAAAATGCCGAACTTAACAGCAGAAATAAACATGTTTACAGTCTGGTACAAAAAACGGTTTTGGTCTCTATAGCTAATTTCTCCAATCGTGACAACTGTATGGAGGGTGAATTTTTATATAACTGACCCGTTTAAAATTATATCAAGGCTTAAAGTTATGCATAATTAAAGGTACTGTTTGTAACTTTCAGAAAATCCTTGTTATTAATGACACCTGTGGCTGTTTAGTGAACTTTAGTCAGCATCCCGACATGCCACCACATCGTCCATTAATTCCTGATAATGGACCCCTCATCAGGCGTTATCACTTACATAATGTCCTGTAATGTTCCTATATTTTATTTGGACCATTGGCTCCATGATACTAATTAGCATGTAGTTTGCAAATTACTTCATCAGCTAACGTTACGAAGAAACCAATGACTTCTTTGGATTTCAGTCTCAAGTCCTTTACATAAAATCAGTCCACAGGTTGTTAAAGGCATCCGAGAAAGTCGAGGAAGGTCTCAGTTTTTAAGTTACGTTACAATCTGTTCACACATTGGCAATATAAAGTGATTGATACATGTAAAATATTACATATAGTACCTTTAAGGGCGTGGTCCCTTTGAGTGACAGGTGGGTGCTATCACAGCCGTTAGCTGATATTTTCAGTTATTTAACCTCTTGGTTTATGATGTTGGCGCCTTTTGGAGATATTTTCATGCACATATCGGACAAATAATATGGCTTGTTGTGAGGTTAATTGTACACCGGGCATCCTGCTGGCCAAAGTGCGGGCGTTGGATGATGTGCTGCCGCTCTATGATCACCGTGTCACCCATATCAGTTTTCAACCAGATATCGGGAACTGTCATGTCCGTGAAACCTGGCTAATTCCTGGAATACCGCCATTCAACCGTGAGGCAAGTGCTTTATGGTGAATAACATTAATGCGCAAATTGAAGAACTGACGGGATTGCATTTCGCTGGAGTTGTAACGTTAGCTTGTTCGATTTCATGTGACAAATAAAGCTAAATCGATTGATTTAAGTAGTCCAGTTTTTTCAATGAGTGATATTGATGCAGGTCTCGGGCATGCGACCAAACGATCAGCATACAGGACAACATTAGGCATGAACTCCTCAGAGCAGAATTTATTTGTATTTTCATACCTGAGACACCCAAAGTCTATTTTTAGTTCTATGGAAAACAGACAACCTGATTTTTTTTGAGAATGCTGTGCTTAATTAACACATTTTTTATATGTTATTTTTTTTATCAAGAACCTATACAGTGCCTTCAGAAAGTATTCAGACCCCTTCACTTTTTTCACATTTTGTTATGTTGCAGCCTTATGCTAAAATCAATAAAATTACTTGTTTCCCTCATCAATCTACACGCAATACACCACAATGACAAAGTGGAAACAGAATTTTAGAAATTTTTGCAAATTTATTAAAAAGGAAAAACTGAAATATCACATTGACATAAGTATTCAGACCCTTTACTCAGTACTTAGTTGAAGCACCTTTGGCAGCGATTACAGCATCGAGTCTTCTTGGGTATAACATGACAAGCTTTGCACACCTGGATTTGGGGAGTTTCTGCCATTCTTCTCTGCAGATCCTCTCCAGCTCTGTCGGGTGTGATGGGGACCGTCGGTTGACAGACATTTTCAGGTCTCTCCAGAGATGTTCGATTGGGTTCAAGTCAGGGCTCTGGCTGAGCCACTGAAGGACATTCACAGAGTTGTCCCTAAGCCACTCCTGCGTTATCTTAGCTGTGTGCTTAGGGTCATTGTCCTGTTGGAGGGTGAACCTTCGGCCCAGTCTGAGGTCCTGAGCACTCTGGACCAGGTTTTCATTAAGAACATCTCTGTACTTTGCTCTGTTCAGCTTTCCCTCAACCCTGACTAGTCGCCTTTCCCTGCCGCTGAAAAATACCCCCAAAGCATGATGCTGCCACCACCGTGCTTCACCGTTGGGGTGGTATTGGGCAGGTGATGAGCGGTGCCTGGATTCCTCCAGACATAACGCTTAGAATTGAGGCCAAACAGTTCAATCTTGGTTTCATCAGATCAGACAATCTTGTTTCTCACAGTCTGAGTGTCCTTTAGGTGCCTTTTTGCAAACTCCAAGCGAACTTTCATGTCCGTCTGGCCACTCTGCCACTAAGCCCCGATCGGTGGAGTGTTGCAATGATGGTTGTCCTACTAGAAGTTTCTCCCATCTCCACACAGGATCTCTGGAGCTCAGTCAGAGTGACCATCGGGTTCTTGGTCACCTCTCTTACCAAGGCCCTTCTCCCCCCGATGCTCAGATTGGCCAGGCGGCCAGCTCTAGTGAGAGTCTTGGTTGTTCCAAACTTCTGCCATTTAAGAATTACGGAGGCCACTGTGCTCTTGGGGACCTTCAATGCTGCAGAATTTTTTTGTAGCCTTCCCCAGATCTGTGCCTCAACACAATCCTGTCTCTGAGCTCTTCAGGCAGTTCCTTCGACCTCATGGATTGGTTTTTGCTCTGATATGCATTATCAGCTGTGAGACCTTATATAAACAAGTGTGTGCCTTTCCAAATCATGTCCAATCAATTGAATTTACCACAGGTGGACTCCAGTCAAGGTGGAGAAACATCTCAAAGATGATCGAGGGAAATGGGAGGCACCTGAGCTAAATTTCAAGTGTCATAGCAAAGGGTCTGAATACTTATATCAATGTGATATTTCAGTTTTTCCTTTTTAATAAATTTGCAAAAATTTCTAAAATTCTGTTTCCACTTTGTCATTGTGGTGTATTGAGTGTAGATTGATGAGGAAAAAAAGTAATTTTATCGATTTTAGCATAAGGCTGCAACATAACAAAATGTGAAAAAAGTGAAGGGGTCTGAATACTTTCTGAAGGCACTGTGCATCATCTGAACAGAAGGTGGTACCATCAGCATGAAGGAAGTATTAATCTCTTTTTTCTTGTGTTCCTTTCTTCATTGCTCAACAGCTTGTTTGCTGCTGGCCCAGGTCCTCCTAGGCCACAAGCCGGCAAATATACTCAGTGTATTTGTAAGCGTTGGTGGCCAAGGACAATTCAACAAATCAGTGAATGATTAATACATAAAAACCCAACAGTGTCCTTATGAAATCCTACACCCACAGTAAATCCTGAAGTCCCCTTTGAACCTGCAGAGAGGTACAATGGCAGTGAAATATGGCTTGCGTAATTCTGGGCAAAAACAAATGAAACTAGGGACAAAAAGTGCTTTTAAATAATGGAAATCCCAGAATATTGCAACTGTGCCACCATCAGCTTCTATAAAGGCTGATCGGCTCAGTGAAGGTCAGTTGTTCCGTGACGTGCAGCTACCATCTGAGGTCTTGGTGTTTATTCCAGTTATATCCTGAATCTGATCAGCTGTAGCATCATGAATCTGTGGATCATCAGTCATTTCCTGGTAGCGGGACTGTTTCTGAGCAGCTCGGCTCTGACACCTGAAGAATGCCAGCCCTTGGTCACGCCTTTGTCTCTGGCTGACCCCTCCATGGTAAGTCCTCATCTGACTCCTGACTGGGTCTTTGGGTTTCTTTATTAGCCATTGAAGCAGTATTCATCTTTTTGGGAAATTAAATAATTAGCATAACAGTAAAGTCGTTATAAAGTTTATAAAGTTTATAAAGTTTACTTCCATTATTGAAAGATGTTTTTGTCTGCTGTCACTAACTGACTTCATGTTTGTGTGCAGATGTACGGCAGGTGGAACTCCATTGTGCTTTACACTGATAATGAAGCATATAACGCCATGGGGAAGGTAAGCCAGAGCTCCTGGATGAATATCATCGCGTCACCATCCAGCCCCAATGAAGTTGTTATATCTCAGGAGGACAAGATGTGAGTTGATAACAGTACAACTGCACAAATACACAACTTCTGTAAAGTATAGTTTTATAATTAAGAAAATATTTGAGGTTAGAAAACATTGTTAAAACCGTTTAATTGACTGATTAATAAATGATTATCTTATTTTATATTATCTAAAAAATCTGCTAAAGGTGACCACTTTCCCTTCTTAGGCCCATTTTCCTTCCTTTTTCTGTCTATAACCTGCTCCAGGCTGACTGATTTCCTCATCGTAACATCCAGTATGCAGATGATACTCCGTTTGTTCTCTAAAACCTCGAATCAACTTAAGTGTAACATACGACAGCTGAGTAGTTAAACCAAAACAATCTCAATTAAAGTTACATATTTATTCATAGTAAATTAATGACTGCTTGTGCCCTATCTTACACCCGGCGCAAACTGTCATTGCTAGTTTCAGACGGACGCAGTAGTACTAAGTTAAATTAACTATCAATTTACCATTTATAAAGGATGGTAATTATTAAGTGTTACCAAAGCCAGTATTTCTGCACAGTGTCAGATAAAGATCAGGCTACACTAATATTATTAGTATTATAGTATTTGTAGAATTAGATTCCAGTGGTGGCTGCGTAGGATTGTTTCTGACTCATGTGATCCGAATGTTTCCAGTTACTTCAGAGCGTTGTAAAGTCTAAAAGTCACAATGTTTTGAAAAAAGATAGATCGCTTCCAAAATTCACAATGTTTTTATCTAACAAAATATTCTGCTTAAATCCATATTTGTTGGCATTTAGCCTTTTAAAAACTATATTTTCACTGCAGAAAACCTCTCGCTTCTCCAATCTGCCAAATCCGCCGTTTGAATAGAAATGTGCCAGGTGCGCCTGGAATGACACTTGTGACACTCTGATTGGTTTAATTCATGTTACACCCAAAACACACCTGTGAATAATTAAGAGAATTGTTCTATAGGACTAGTTGTTGGTATCCCTCAACTTACACACTTTAGTCATTTTGATCAAGTGAGTCATGGCATCATCTCATCTACTTTGCGCCCAGATTATGCACCATTTTACTAGCAAAAGTGGAGTTGGACACGTCCTAAATGCACTTGCGCCATTAGACCAGGCAATATAGATCATTTAAAACGGGCCGATAGTTTGTGATGGTTTAAAGGTCAAGCATCTTGACTTCAGGAGTAGTAGAAAACAGTCAAGCTCCACTTGCTAGCCTTTTTCAGAGCTTTCAAACAACTGTAGTCTTCATCAGTGGAAGGAATCTGAACTCACCTCTTCCTCTCATCTTTTTTTCTCAGGAATGGAACCTGCTATGCCTCAAATGTCAACGTAACTATTGACGGCAACACTTTATCAGCATCATGTAAGTTACCTGATCTGACCCGATACTGGAGTTTCTACGTGTTTGTTAGTTCTAGAGAATGGTAGACTATACTATATACAGTGAAAAAACTATTAAACTAGTAGTTTACGGAGAGAATACTTTAAAGTGTACTTTCGTAAACTAAAAAGTGGGCTACAAGTATTTAGCTAGTAAATGAAGACGATCATCTAGCGCCATCATCAGGTCAACATTTTAGTGTACAATACTTTAGTTTATGACCAAATACCTGCAGAATTAATGTCATTCCCATCAGTTGTACCTTGAGTTTACTGCTAATTGGCTAATGTTAGCATGCTAACACGCTATGCTAAGATGATCAACATTGTAAACGAAATACCTGCTAGGCATCAGCATGTTAGCATTGTCATTGTGAGCATGTTGTTGTTGATGGTAGCATTTAGTGTAGCCTCAGTTGCTAGCATGGCTATAAACAGATTTTTCGGACTTTCTTTCTGTCCTCAGTCGCCAACGTCACCTCGGTGTTCCACCTGCTGCCGAGTTGTGACGGCTGTCTGCTGTTGAGCGTCAACAGCACCGCCACAAACTTCGATAAGGTACTTCAGAAGATGAAATTCAACGTCAACGTTACAGGGGAGGAGTTCCACGCTTATGCTCTTTGTCTGATGGGTAAGAAGGAACAAGCCTGAGAGAAAATAACACATTTTATATCTGAAACATTCGTCCATTTTTGTTGTTTTGTTTCCAGCCAGAGAGTCGACCGTGAAGGACTCGGACATGGAACGTTTCAAGCAGCAGGCGAGCTGCCTCAGCTTCTCCAGAGAACCAGACTTCCTCTACGACCCCAAGAACGGTGATTCACCTTTTAAAGCTTAAATTAAACTATTATTAAATGATTAAATAATGTAATCAAGATGTCAAACTGAACTGATTTCTTTATCTCTGTCTTTCTCTCTGCAGGTTTCTGTGCTGAAGGCGAGGGCATTGATTTGTCAGTATTGTTAAATTAAGAACAACTTTCATATGGCAAGTCGTTTTAACATTTAATATCTAGACAGGATATTCATTAGAGATATCTGCATCGTCATTTTGACTAGTCAAAACTCTAATGTTAATTCTGGATAGTCAAGCTTAGCTATGAAATGTTAAAATGGCTTACCATACTTTCATGAATATTTCAAACTGAAACTGAGGAAATAAAGAGACAAAAAGTGACTCAAAACATCAAAAGTGTGGTCCGTATTTTTTATTCATAATCTAATAAAATTGTGTAACACCAAGGTTTTGAGACTGTGAGGTGCCTCCTCAGCGAAGTGTGGAGGTAGAAAGGTGAGGTAAAGATACTGGATCAGGTGCATGCAGGTATTCTAACAACAGGAAGTTGGTTATTGTAGTTTGTCAGCAGTTGGAGCTGCAGCGGTGACACACATCAGGGAGAATTCAATTTGCAAAAAATGTCACTCCTTCTTGGAGTCATAACTCGTCAAATCTGAACACACAGACATGAAACACATATTTTTAGATTGTGACCTACTTACATTTACCGAGAATATCATTATATCTGATGTCCATCGTGATTAAACGTCCATAAATCCACTTAGAAATCAAAGAAAAAAGACACTTCAGAACTTGTCTGAGAATCTTCACATTGTTTAGTTTTCTTCAGTGTCACAGTAATCCAGTGATAGTTGTCTGTACATCCATGGGTGCACTGCTAACAAGAGATGCTATTTGATAATTCAGCTTACTTTAATGGAGACTATTTGACAAAATATGAACAAATATTGGCTAAAAAAACAACAAGGGTAACACTTCTTTACAGGTCCGCAAATTTCATGGTAATTAAGTGATAATTAGCAAGTAACCTATTTGAAATTTCTTTGGAATTACTGTCAAATTACCCCAATATTTACCTCAAAATTTATCAAAAATGACTTTATAAACATTATTTAATAATTATATTCCACTATTTCCCAATAGCTGGTAATTTATTTAATATATTTGTTTACTTTTGATGGAAACTATTTGATAAAATATAAACAAATATTGGCTAAAAAACAACAAGTTGTAGCCCACAGCTAACTGACTGACTCCATGACAGCGTTTTCAAGATCACTCCGGTTACACAAGTACAATCGTGTGAAATGCTTTTGTTGGGAGGCTCCATAAAAGAAAGAAAATAAATAGTAATTTAACATGTTAAATATGATATAATATAATACCAAAATATATGAAGCAGTATAAATATCCTGTAACACTTCATTTTACAGGTAATAAGGTGATAATTAGCAACCTATTTGAAATTCCTTTGGAATTACTGCCAAATTACCCCAATATTTACCTCAAAATCTTTCTAAAATTACTTTATTACTTTATCATAAACATTGTTTGATAATTATATGCTGAAATAGCAAATAGTTAAAAGAGATTCCTTAGGCTTGAGCTAGCTTGATCACCATTGTGTGACTTATTGTCTACACAAATGTAACCTGGTTAATGTCACGATTCAGGGAGGTTTTTAAGACATTTGAAACAAGTTATTTGCTAATAAATTAAATGCATTAAATAAATTACCAGCTATTAGGAAACAGCGAAATATAAATATTAAATAATGTTTATAATAAAGTAATTTTTGATACATTTTGAGGTAAATATTGGGGTTATTTGGCAGAAATTCCAAAGATATTTCAAATAGGTTACTTGCTCATTATCACCTAATTACCAAGAAATTTGCGGACCTGTAAAATGAAGTGTTACAAAAATCCATTTAAGAAAAAAAAAAAAAGAGCTTGCAAATTGTACAGGGGTTGGATTGCACTTAAAAATATGCCACAGCATCCAACCAGCTGGAAAGAAAAAAACAGAAGAAATGAACGTGAACTAGTTAATTTTACTCTGTGTGAACTGAACCTTGAGCTAGTGAAGAGTGAACTTGCACAACACAACAACCAAAGCATTATGGGAACTGTAGTTTTTTCATCCCTCAAATACAATAATAATAGCAGAAGTGACAAAATCCATTAATACTGACATTTACTGACAAATGGGAAGTTTTATGGTGATATCTATTAGTTAATTTCTTTTTTCTTTAAAATGTATGAAATTTAACTTAAGAGGGATTTAAAAGAGGATTACAATCCTTAAAATGTATCAATAATATCTTTAAATCAATTTGGTTTATAATAGTAATAAAAGCAATAAAAGCATGTGAAACAGTCTCTAGATTTCTACTGGACATAATTGAACTGATCTTGGAGAGTCTCTCCTCAGCTGCAGAAAACAGGACTGGACAACTCTGTTAACATGTTCAAGCTGAAGTTATTGTCAAAGGCGACACCAGACGTTTACAGTTTTGAGCTTAGTGGTTGGCTGCACATAACACCTTAAGTTAAGATTTTCCTTCAAGTCAGAGTTAAGGTTTCCTTAAAATATAATTGGTTGCACAAAAAAACATTAAGTATAAACCTTTAATACTTGAGTGAACATTTAAGGTTTCCTTAACAAATCTCTTAATTATCACAGGTGTGTTTTGGGTGTAACATGAATTAAACCAATCACTGTCATTCCTATTTAAATTTATATTTAGGATTTGGCAAATTGGAGAGGCGAGCGATATTCTGCAGTGAAAATGTAGTTTTTGAAAGGCTAAACGGCAACAAATGTGGATTGAAGCAGAATATTTTGTTAGATAAAAACATTTCCCAATAGCCCAAAATCATAAAATTGACCAGTGCATTAAAAATAATTATGTTTTTACCTGTTGTGTCTCTCCTGAAAAGTGATCAATAATATCTTAAAATCATTGGTTTTGGTGAGGAGTCTGGCTGCTGTGTTTTAAACAAGCTGTAATTTGTGTAAACTCTGTTGACTCAGACATGTGTAGAAAGAGTTTAGTTCAAACGACATTTACAGCTTTGGGCTCTATTCTGGGACAGACAGCTCAGTGGTCGGCTGCACAAAACACCTTCAGTTAAGATTTTTACTTGAAGTCAGAGCTCCTTAAAATACAATTGGTGGCAGAAAATACCATTAAACGTCTCATATTATGCTCATTTCCAGGTTCATAGATGTATTTTAATGTTGCACTAGAACATGTTTACATGCTGCAATGTTCAAAAACCCTTTATTCTTCTCATACTGTCTCTCTCACTCAGCCTGCATTTAGCCTCTGTCTGAGAGACCCAGATTTACAGCCTGTCTCCTCCCACTCTGCTCTGATTGGTCAGCGTTTCTGTCAATCAAACTTCCTCAACACAGCTTCACTCTGCTGGTTCTTGCAGACTAACAGTAGGAGCTACTTTGCTCATAGTTCGGTTGAGAGTGTGGGGCGGGGTCAGCTAGCTTGACTTCTCTCTGCTTCCACCAGGAAACCCTTACATGGCTTGCAATTCTCTAATGACATCGAAGAGAAAAAGAGAGAGGATGGTGTTTTATGATACTATGGTGACCTGTAGACACACTGGGGACAGATATTGATGTTTAAAAGTCATGGAAAAGTGCATTTTGCATTATAGGTGACCTTTAAGTATTTGCCTTAAGGTTTCCTTAAAATGCTCACTTAAGTATTTATGGTTTTCTCGTTATCTTGGCCTTATACTTAAGAATACCTTAAAGTTAGTTAAACCGTTGCACAAAAAAACCATAGCAACCAAAATAAGGGGAAAAAATTAAGTTGTTTTGTGCAGCCGGCTTTTCTAAGCATTAACTCTGACATGCCCGATAATAATGACCTCAGTCGACCCACACAGACGGACTCTGACATGTTCTCCTGACAAACACACCGAAGAAGAGCCTTGAATGACATTTGCTCTTTATTGTTACTGGTGAATAAAGTTTGCTGTTGTTTGTAAGACTGGAGTGACACATATATTTGAACTTGATTATTGATCACCTGTGGACTTTGTACTGGTACCTGGAACGCCCCCCCAGAAGTCGATGGGTCATTCTGATCCCTAGTAATGCAAAAATACAACAAAACAAAACTGCTATTATTTTTGTATTTGAGGGATTAGAACTACCGTTCCAATAATGCTTTGCTTGTTTTTGAGAAAATGGCCTTTAAAGATATGGATTGTAATATTTCATACATTTTGAAGACACTACAGGTGAAAATGTTAACTACTAGATATGACCATAAAACTTCCCCAGTTGATTACTTACATTAAGACAATTGTTTTTTGTATAACGAGTTTTCTGAAATTCCATGTTTAAATATGCAAATAAGGCATTATCTTATTAAATATGTGCTAATTTTCATACATTTCAAGAACAGATATCTGAACATTGGATAAAGCCAGGATCACAATTCTTGTTTCATTTTGTTGACATAGGTTTTTACAAAGAGGATTTGTATGATATCTCTTTTTATCACTCCATAAATCAGAAAATATTGTCAAAAAAGCCATTTTAACCATGTTTTTAGGAATAAAATGTTGTATAAATCAGGCTATTAATGATATATGAACAAACCCCTCTGTAAGAACCTTCAGAATACAGATAGGAAACTGGAAAGATTGGTGGATGTAAGTGTTGCTGAAGTGGAGATTTCTGGCTCAGAGTACTAGGACATTTTGAGAAAACAATTAAAAACATATTTCTAAAGGTGTGCTCTCACTCTTTTGTCTGTTAATGCACTTCTTAAAACCTGATTATATACGAAGACATTCTCTTAATATTTATTTTATATTGTTTGATTTGATTATTTCTCAAATGTAGCTTCTTTTGCTCAATGTTGTATAACTTTTAGACTGTTTTTAAATTGTTTGTATTGTTGTTTGTGGTAACACTTTCTATGACGCCCATATCTAAATGCTTTATAAACATACTTATGTGTTATAACCTGCTTATAGCACTGTATAATTATAGTCATAAGCTCTCATAATTAAGGAATAATGTAATTATCTGTCATTGTTGTGAAATAAACCCCGACAGGGTGATGTGGCACCGTGACGCGAAGCGGAGGCGTCTTGAATGGGATGATGTACTATTAAAACACACCAGCAGTGACCTCGTCTTCTTTTGACCTCCTACACGTAAATAACTGGACATAAACAGAGTGAATCAAAGGGTGAATCAGAGTTCAGTAACACACTGAGCACACACACACTTTGGACCGGCTCGGAGTCCAGGGGGCTTTTGAGGCCGTTATAAACCGACCAACTTTCCTCCTCTCACTGTACTGCTTCTTCTCCTCACAGATCACAGATCACAGATCAGTGTGTGTTTGATTATAGTGCAAGAGCATGATGGGTGTTGTGAAAACAGCGATGCTGCTGCTGCTGCTGGCGGTGATCGGCACCAACGCAGATCACCAGGAAGGCTGTGATGATCTGAAAATGGTGGCAAAGGAAGACCTGCACAAGGTGAGTCTGGCTCCTGAGACCTGAGGCCTGTACTACGAAGAGAGTTCAACATACCCAGGGTATCTTCTCGTTATCTGGCTTCATCGATCTTTATACAACATTTATTTTGTGATCATCCTCGATTCCAAGCTGTTCTGCCACAATCTATCTTTAAATTCTGCATCTCTGTATTCTTTTATTTCCTTATCGTTAAAGCTTTGTGCTGGGAGATAAAGTGAATGTATATCAGATGCCATTTTGGATGATAACGTGTGTGTGTACGGTGGCCCTGAGTGGTCAAACAACCCTCTTTTGCCCCTTGACAACAAAACTACTTGGTTAGACTTAGGATAAGATGGTGGTTTGGATTTAAATAACTACAGAAGTGCTGTAACTAAAGTACGGAAGTTACATGACAAATAAAACGTTGACTTCTGGCCTCACACGGGGCACCAATACTGGTATCCAGGTGAAAGTCCTGGTTCTTGGTTCACAATTACATGGATTACATACAAATTGATTCCTGCTGACCATCACGAAAACATTTTTTAAATTCGTGTCTATGTAAACGAATCAACACATTCAATTTTGTGACTATTTCATGAAGTGCTGTGCGACTGGGCTGGTATTTGTGGCCGTTTGTTACCAAGTGAAACGAGATATAAACAAACAGTCCTGAGGAGCATCGATGTCTGAACCAGATCTCATGATAATCAATCCAATAGTCGTTGAGATATAACTAAATATTCAGCACCGAGGAATCACCTCCAGTGGTTCTCACCTCGCTGTGGTGATGCGCAGGTGAACTCCAGGACGCTGTGACATCACTGTTGGGAAATGTTTAACAATCAGCCCAAAACATTCCCATCATGAGTAAGTGTTAAAGACTAGAACAGACATGTCCTCAGTGGTAGCTGTAGCTTTAGCTTTAGCTCTGTCTGACTCTCCTCCTCCTCCTGCAGAGTTACGGGGATTGGGTTCTGGTCTGGGCCGCTGCCGACCATCAAGAAGGCTCGGACCTGCTGCCAAACGTCTCCAGCTCCTCCGTCGAGCTCCATCTCCTTCCTGACAACAACACCGTCATGTTCACTGAGAGGAACCTGTTCTTGTGAGTGCTCACAGTGTAGATGGAGTCATCACTCAGTTAAATCTGGACACACAGACCTGATACACAGTTTTATAGTTTGATATCCTCCAAACAGAAGTACGTGTCTTCATGTTGAGTTGTCTGACTGGTTTGCGTCATTTTCAGAGACAAGACGTGTGTTAACTACTTCATCAACATGTCGATGGACGACTCCGACAACCACACCATGCACGTCATCGATGCCAGTGAGTCGCATTCACACACATACACACATTTGTCCTTCTATACTTATGAGGACCCTCATTGACATAATATGGTATGTTAAAGGCATCAGGTATAGTGTAGTGTAAGTGTAGTATAATATTGTAGATGTATAGCATATGTATAATATAATATAGTATAAACTTAGTTATAGTATAGAAGAGTAGTAATAGTAATAGTGTAATTATAGTATAGTATAATAAAGTATATTATTGCATAGTATAGTATAGGTATAGTACAGTATAGTATAGACATAGGTATAGTGTGTAGTAGGAAAGTGAAATATAGTAGAGTATGGTGTAGTATAGTATAGCATAGCATAGTGTAGTGTGGTAAAGTCTAGTATAGTATAGTATAGTATTGTATAATATAGTGTAATGTACAGTCGTATAGTATAGTATAGTATAGTATAGTGTAGTATAATATTGTTGATGTTGATGTTTCTTATTGTTACTATTATTGTATTGTTGTTGTTGACAATGTGTGCTGTTTGTGTGTGTGTGTGTGTGTGTGTGTGTGTGTGTGTGTGTGTGTTGTGTGCGTGTGTGTGTGTGTGTGTTGTGTGTGTGTGTGTGTGTGTGTGTGTGTTGTGTGTGTGTTTGTGTAATGTTTGTGTGTGTATGTGTTGTGTGGGTTGTGTGTGTGTGTGTGTGTGTGTGTGTGTGTGTGTGAGTTGTGTGTGTGTGTGTGTGTGTGTGTGTGTGTGTGTGTGTGTGTGTTTGTGTGTATGTGTGTGTGTATGTGTTGTGTGGGTTGTGTGTGTGTGTGTTAGTGGTGGAGAAGGACGGCAATTTCAGTACGTACAACGAATCAGGAGACGTGGATTTCTACGAGACCTGCCCCGACTGTCTGATGATGGTCTACAAGAGCACAGCTGGACGATACCTGCTCAACTACAGTAAAACTACAACACACACACACACACACGTTCACACCATTATCTTTACATTAGATCACAAACATTCAGGTAAATAAACGTGTGTGTGTGTGTTTCAGGGAGTGAGGGGCACCATCAGGACGTAGAGCAGATGAAAGTGAACCAGGCCGGTCACCAGAAACACGCCGAGTGTCTGGGATTCCCTCACGACAATCCCTTCATCTACGACGGAGCTGCGGGTCAGTCTGATCATTTTATAAAACTAGTACATACGTCTAATAAACAGAGATAAGTGAAACACATAAATGATTTATCCTCTCGTCCCCTCACAGATTTCTGTCATAAGAAATCCTCTGCTGAGGTAGAGGCGACTGCCGAACCAGCTGAGAAAGATACGAGTGATCCACCTGCGGAAATAGAAGCGACGGCCGAACCAGCTGTGACAGAGGTGATAGAGGTGATAGAGGTGATAGAGGTGAAGGTCGAAGAAGCTGAGAAAAAGATTGAGGTTGTACCGACAGACCTGCCTGTTCAATGAGTGTCAACATATATCAGATATTTCATTCACCAATAAATTATTAGAAAATACTAAAACCTTGATGTGTGTTTGTGTGTTTTTTATTGTTCATTGTTCCTGCCAAACAGACTTCACGTGCCTAAACATCCAGTCTAATATCTACATGTTCTACATTCACTAATGAGGACAGACAGTCCTGGAGGCCTGCTTGTTATATTTCATTATTATATTATTATCTCAATCTTTTCTCCACTTCTCTGTGCTCGTCAGTCTGTTGCTGTTGCCATCCAACAGTTTTCCGATTCGTCAACATGGTCTGTCCGAGTCATGGGACTAACTTAGACATCACTTCACAGGAGACACGTGGACTATTCATCTTATAATTCTCCTGAACTAGGGCGCTTCCACACTGCATCGTGTTGTGTTCCCACTTCAAGTGCAATTATTTTATTATTTAACAATAATTGTTGCCCAACGCCAGTGTTAATGCATCCTTGGTTATCATCCTTTACTTGCCAAAAAGCGGTTATTAAGTTTTAATGTTTTTCAGGTGAGAAAGTAACCATTTAGATTTCCAATTAGCGCTGATGTTAGAGTAGACACATGTCCGCACTGCAGGTTTAACCATTGGGAACTAAAAACAATAACAGATTAAGGCTGCAAGCAGCGATGATCGGGCCCTCGCACCTTCGCGCAAGTCGGGGTACTGGGGAGTACATCAACGTGTAAAACATGATATTTCTTGTTACCACTAGGTGGCGCTATGACTGTGAGCCAAAATCTGCATGTGGATGTCGTCAGACAGGGACTTTTGTCAGGCATGAGAAATTTGGAGCAGTTTGGACAATGTACCCCGAAGATACAAGCACTTTTTTTTATTTTTTTGGCAAAAGGCGCTTTTACGCCGTCACGCCACGGCAACATAGTTCCATAACTTTCCATATCTTCGAACAACTTTTCATCACAACGGTCTTAAGATACTACTGACTAAATATAAAGTCGATCGGGTTAAATCTCTAGGATGAGTTTGTTCAAGTACAGCGCCTGGAAATGATAAAAAAAAAAAAACGATCTCAAATTCAAAATGGTCGACTTCCTGTTGGGTTTACGGGATACCTCCGAGTGGCTTTTTCTTTTTTACGTCTCAACCTGTTAAATATACCTACCAAATTTTAGCTAGTGTAAAACAGGTGCTTGTGTTTGATCATTGTTGCAGCCTGCAGTGACAGCTTTTTGTAAATTTCAGCTCTCTAGTGCTGGGCCATTTTAGAGGTTCCAACAATACAAAGCACAACTAGGCTTTTGCATACCTCAGAAGGTAGAGTGGACGTCCACTAATTGGAGGGTCGGTGGTTCAATCCCCGGCCCCTGCAGTCTACATGTCAAAATGTGTCGTTGGGCAAGATGCTGAACCCAGAATAGCTGAAAGTGTGCATGTGAATGTTTATCGCTCCTGATGAGCAGCTGGCACCTTGTGTGGTATCCTCTGTCATCAGGGTACGTATGTGTGTGTGTGAATGTTGTTAAGCGCTTTGAGTAGTCGTTAATACTAGAAAAGTGTTATATAAATGCAGAACATTAACGATACACCTTTAACACTAAACACAATAATACTCATTCATGTACATTTTATCATTGATATGAAAAATTACAATTCCCCTCTCTAAGGATAAATGTGGGGTGAAAAATGTACAAAAGTATTTGCCAGAGGGGGTCCAGGCTAAATATTACACCCCACTGGCCCCCTATATATATATATATATATATATATATATATATATACAGTACATATATATATATATATATACCAGGGTCACCATTCGCAAGTCAAAGAACATCTTGTTTGTCATCACCAAACCAGACGTCTACAAGAGCCCTGCATCAGACACATACAAAGTCTTCGGTGAAGCTAAGATCGAAGATATTAATATAAATTAAAATACATATATTTATTTTAATATAAATTCTAATAAATAAATATTTAAGATTTTTTTAATTTATATATACATATATACATATATATATGTATATATACATATATATATTTATATAAATATAAATATATTTATAGACACCCATGCCAATCTATAAAAATATCACTAGATGCATAGCTTATTTAACGGTTTTATAATAAATCAATACGGTTATATTTTACTGTCTTTAATTCATCCCACCAGCAGGCGGCGGTACACAGCGCCGCTCCGTGACGTCAAACCGGTTCACTCCAAGAAGACGCTGTGTCGTCACTTCCTGTAGATTATTTTCAACATGGAGTCGAGCGGATTGAAGCTGAGTTTCTGGGAGAACGGACCAAAACCCGGGCAGTTTTACTCTTTCCCCGGCAGCAGCAGCACCGGCACATCATGCGGACCGGTCCGACACACACTGTGAGTAAACCCGCTAGAATCCGACAGAACCGGGACCGTGTACCGGTAAACTCAACCCGAAGCTCCGCGCTCGGTTTCGGTTTGAGCTCCGCTGCGGTGCTGCATCATCATGGAGCTAACTGATGCTAAGCTAACTGATGCTAAGCTAACTGGTAGTTTACATCCGTTTTAACGCGTTTACAGCTCAACATAAACACTCTGAGACTCATCTAGTTAACTAGAACAACAAAACACAATCCATATTGATCATTTAGAGCGGCAGATATTATAGTTTGTTCTCTTTCTTTCTGTTTTGCTGACTAACTTATTTATTTAATTATATAATTAGATACTTTTCATTTTATTTATTTTATTTATTTTATTTATTTTATTTATTTATTTATTTTATTTTATGTGCAATATATCCTTGATGCAATATACACCTCAAGTGCAACTACCTTTGTTTACACTTTATTACACCTCACTGGCCCCCTATATATATAATATATATATATATATATATATATTATATATATATTATATATAATATTTTATTTTTATTAAATATTTATTTGGTAAAATGTATATTAAAATAAATATATATATTTTAATTTATTTTAATATACATATATATTAATATACATTTTTAAAATGTATATATCAATATAAATTTAAATATATATATATTTAAGAGACCCATGCCAATTCATACAAATATCATTAGATCTCATGCATATCTTATTTAACGGTCTTATAAATCAATACAGTTATATTTTAATTTTAAAAACACCATCTACCCTACCTGTTTTACAAGTGCAATTATCACTGTTTACATTACATCTATTTTTTATATTTTATACTTCTAGTGTAACACTTCTGTTTTATATTTATTTATTACTTCTACTTTACCTGTTTTTTTGCTTTATAACTGTGTGTGTTTTACCTGTTAGGTTTTTTATCTGCCTCGTTTAGTCTTGTCAAGAATTTGTTTTAAAGCACTGACCAGAAGTGGCAACTGTGAATCTCGTTGTATTTAATACGATGACAATAAAGCTTTCTATTCTATTCTATAACTGTTAGCTGTGTTAGCTAGCCACCGTCAGCTAACACAGATTTATATTTATTATTGAACAACAAATTATAAACATTAAGGCACGTTATTAAAATATGTTGTCCGCGTAGGAAAACATTAAATATATCTACAGTAAAAAAAAAACAAGATAAATTAAAGTAAATACATTGTAAATAATAAAAAATAAACACTATAATAAATACCAGTAACTTTACATAGAATTGGTTCGTACATTTAAGCTGTTAAAGTTGAACAATATTACACCTGTTAGCAGCTCTTCTGCAGATTTTACATTCATATATTTCTGTTTTTTAACAACGTAATCAACATTAATTATTACAAAAAGCGTTAAATGTGTGTCTGTGCATATAATAATTAGCAATTATGATAATTGTGATATAGTCCTAACAGTACATCTACATGTGATTTGAGTTCAACAGATGAATTATTTTGTAGATTTACTTGAAACCTGAAAATACCTGGACACCTTTAGTATTCTGTTTAATATATTTATATTATTTATATATATATATTATTATATAAATTTAATTATTTTTTATATTTATAATATAATATTATTGTTCATTACTTTTATTTAAAATGTTTTATTTTAGGCGTTTTATTTATGAAGGCTTCAGTTTCATCAAAATAAGATTGTTAAATCTCTTATTTATTTTATTTATTTAATGATGAGAGCAGGAAGGGACAGTTTATTTATTTGTAAGGTTTTATTTAATCACTAAACCAGCTGACTGTTTAGGAGAATGTACTTGCACCGAGTAAATTAATAGTTAATCATCAGAAACATTAAATAGTTTCAAGTTGTTTATTTGACATGTGCATAACAATTAAGAGAAGCAGTCGTTCAATTAAAGCATATATAAAATTATAAAATTAAATTCTCCAGTAAACTCCTCTTCAGGTCATTAAACCTCCTTAAATCTCCAGAAGAAGACACCGACGTAGTCACGGCGGCATTCTCACGACCTCGTCTTTGTAAGTTCATGACATCGATGACACGTTAATGAGAATTAACCTCCTTTCTGTCTCCCTGCAGTAACCCCATGGTAACCGGGACGTCGGTGCTCGGCGTGAAGTTCACCGGCGGCGTCATCATTGCGGCGGACATGTTGGGCTCGTACGGCTCTCTGGCTCGCTTCAGGAACATCTCTCGCCTCATGAAGGTGACGCTCGCTGCTAACTGAACATCAGTTGTCGTTGTAAATAAGGCTGCAGCTAACGATTAATTATTTATTGATTATTTTTTGGATTAGTCGAGCGAATCATTTATAGATTATTCTAAAGATAACTTTTTTTTTAATTTACCAAAAGTAAATATCAAATGGCATTAATATTTCAATGTTTCATTCAATCATCTTATCTTAAAACAAAGAAGATAACAGACCCTGTTTGTCAGATACCTGATCAGAAAAATACTGATTCCTTTAACACATAAATAAATTGAATCGCTGGATGTCACAGCAGCACTTTCTCTGAACTGAAGAATCAGTACTTTTATTTAAATACTTGACATCAAACTTAAAATGGTTATGAAATGGATTGATTTCATCACTGCAGTAATGCAGACTGTAACAGTTTGTAACCTTAATTTAAGCCGTTTTCACCCTCATTCATGGCCGTTAATAATAATAATAATAATAATAATAGTAACAACGTTAAATGATGCATAGTGTAACGTTGCTATAACAGCAGGGGTGCAGAAATTACTTTTAACGTGAAGAAGAAACAAAAATCTATTTTAAGTGACTACTACTAACAGAAACACATTCTGCGTGTTGGTATTCATAATATATCATGCTAGTAAACAAGACTACGCTGCCGTCTTGACAAAGTGCTCCGGGATGCTTCCATAACAGTTGTACTGCTGTGATAAAGGCTGGCCCACAGAAAGAACACATTCAGAAACACTTGAACTAAACAGGATTAAGGGACATTATTTCAACCTGACATTTAACACCTGTATATTTATTTATTATAAAAATCCGAGTGAATGAAACGAATACTTCCTCGACGGTCAATTTTTGATGTGTTTCTGTTTCAGGTGAACGACAACACCATCCTGGGAGCTTCAGGAGACTACGCCGACTACCAGCATCTCAAACACATCATCGAACAGATGGTGTAAGTTGACAGAAATATAATCATAATAATATAAAATAATAATAGTAGTGCGAGTAGCATTGACCAATCACGTTCTAGCAGGCTTTGGTTGGATGCAGGTAAACAGTCCGTGTGGACAGTGTTCATTTTGGCAGCTAATTTAGATTTAATCTTAAAACGAAAATGTTGATTCGTTTTGGTCACATTTTAGTCGTTTTTATCGTTTTCTCTTTTAATTTTGTCAGCTAATTTTATTATTTAATCTCAGTCCTGTTTAGTCATCAGATTATATTGAACATTTCTGCCATGTTAGTCAAATTTATTTCACATAAAATATTATTTTATTATCTGATGACAAACACAGGTTGAATGATTCAGAATGCAGCTTTGCAGTTAGTTCCAGTCCTGAAGGCGCTCATTAGTGATGCGTGGTCAACCTGCAAACCACCAACTCTATGCATTATAGTAGCACAATTATCTTCCAGGTGTTGTTGATGTCTTACCTCTTGGTTTTGTTTGCGTCAGCATCGACGAGGAGCTGCTGGGCGACGGTCACAGCTACAGTCCGAAGGCGGTCCACTCCTGGCTGACCAGAGTGATGTACAACCGACGCAGCAAAATGAATCCTCTGTGGAACACCGTGGTGATCGGAGGTTTCTACAACGGAGAGAGGTGAGCGCCTGTTTCCTGTTTACTCTTCTTCTACTCTGTTTAACTAGGCGGCTTTACGGAGCGGCTTTCCTGAACTTGACCTGCAGAATCAGTGACAAAATGTATCTGTTTATTCTATCAGTTTAATAGTATTGATTTTACTAGGGCTGCAACTAACAATTATTTTCATAGTTGATTAATCTGTAGATTATTTTCTCCATTAATCGATTAGCTGTTTGGTCTATAAAATAGTGAAAAATGTGGATCAGTGTTTCCCAAAGTCCACAATGACGTCCTCAAATGTCGCAGATATTCAGTTTACTGTCATAGAGGAAAGAAGCCAGAAAATATTCACATTTAAGAAGCTGCTGCCAGAGAATTTAGACTTTTTTTTTCCAAAAACCAAGATGGCGAAAAAGACTCAAACTGATAAATTGATTATCAAAATAGTTGCCGATTAGTTTAATAGTTGACAACTAATCGATTAATAGTTGCAGCTTTAGATTTTTTTAATATATTATTTTTATTTTAATTTGATAATATTTCATGAAAATGTTTTTGTTCCTGTCTCAACCATGTAAAGCCTTTTGTAACTTTGTTTTGTATAAATAAAGTTTTATTATTATTATAATTATAAAAACAGCATTGTGTGAGCTCCATTAAAGAACGTATTTTGCTAAGAAGTGAAAGTCAATAGTTCGTTCCATTACAACATCAGCGCCCAGCAGCAGAGCTACGCTTCAGCCATTTTGGACTGAAAGCGACCACCAGACACCACTAAAACATCCGCCTACAAAGAGCCGTACAAAAGTAAAACTAAATTATTGCTATTGTATTGTCATATTCTACTGAAATGAGCTGTGTTCAACAATAAAAGAAAAACATAATAAGTGTTTTCAGTCCAAAATGGCGGCAGCAGCTGTTGTCTAAGAAACACAGAAGTTTTGTGTCTTTGCTTTTATACTCTTTGCTACAACTAACCAGTCGGCCTTCTCGCCTCCATCTAGTTTCCTAGGTTACGTGGACAAGCTGGGCGTGGCCTATGAGGCACCCACAGTGGCCACTGGCTTCGGAGCGTACCTGGCTCAGGTGAGTGAGTCGGTGATCTAAAGCTCTGTTAACTGAAAGTTAACGCAAGGCTATCAAAGTTAACGCAAATTCGTTTTAATGCCACTAATGTCTTTAACACATTAACGCAACTTGTTAGGTTGAAGCGGCTCAGTTTTAAAGCTAAAGTGAAGATACTGGTTTCATGTGAAACTATAAAACCTAATGAATCCATCAGTACCAACCATGTCATACTAGCTTGTCATGAAGGAGCTTAAATAACGCTCCAAACTTACTCTAAAAACTTAAAATTTTGGCAAAAACTGTCTTGTCCATTTTCAAAGGGGTCCCTTGACCTCTGACCTCCAGATATGTGAATGAAAATGGGTTCTCTGGGTACCCACGAGTCTCCCCTTTACAGATATGCCCACTTTATGATAATCACATGCAGTTTGGGGCAAGTCATAGTCAAGTCAGCACACTGACACACTGACAGCTGTTGTTGCCTGTTGGGCTGCAGTTTGCCATGTTATGATTTGAGCATATTGTTTTATGCTAAATGCAGTTCCTGTGAGGGTTTCTGGACAATATCTGTCATTGTTTTGTGTTAATTGTTTTACAATAATAAATATATACATATACAGTATTTGCATAAAGCAGCACATATTAGTCCACTCCCATGTTGATAAGAGTATTAAATACTTGACAAATCTCTCTTTTCAGGTACATTTTCAACAGATAAAATGTGATTAATTTGCGATTAACCATGATTAACTAGGGACAATGATGCAATTGACAGTCCTATTTTATATACTTATTTATTTATTTTCTAACTTCCCCTCTTATTATATCATGTGAATTTAAATATCATTACATGTAAATATAGAATATTAACAAAATTCAAAATAGTGTGTTTTGGAGAGATGCAAAAAAATAATAATATATAATTTGCTAATTTAAATTGTTTATTTTGGTAAATTTCACTTTCATATATTTTCATCGGCTTTAAAAGCTTATATTCGACCTCTGAAATCTGAAAATATCTGCAGTGTGAACAAAACCAACCTGCTGTGTGTGTGTTTAACCTGCTGTGTGTGTGTGTTTAACCTGCTGACTGTGTGTTTTTGTGCTTGTAGCCTCTGATGAGGGAGGTGGTGGAGAACAAGGTGGAGATCACCAAGCAGGAGGCTCGTGAGCTGGTGGAGCGTTGCCTCAAAGTGCTTTACTACAGAGACGCTCGCTCCTACAACAGGGTGAGTTCACTGGGCCACAGTTATGGAGGACGGAACCTGTCAAAATCAAAAATAAATCATCATAAAAAAATACACTAATAAAATATAAAATAAATAAAAAATGAATGCAAAAATAAATACATTTAAAAAATAATAAAAATATATAAATAAAAGGGAAAAATTGACAGAAGAGTAAATAAGGGAAATAATGCAAAGAAAAATAAATAAAGAAGCAAATTAAAACAGAAATATAAATTTTTTCACATTTTATCAATTAATGAATGGCTACTTTTATTTTTATTATTATTTTTGCTACATTTAATGACATATTTATTTATTGATCGAGTCATTTATTGATTGATTTTTGATTTTGGTAGATAGTCAGCTGTTTTAATGAAACGCCATTTACTTTATAATTGCAATATAGTTTATATTTTACTGGTTTTACTGTGTTATGAAATGTTTTTCAGTCTCCTCCTTTTCACACATAAACTACCGTTCAAACGTTTAATGTTTTTATTTTAGCACGAGATCGCCATAGTAACAGAAGAGGGCGTGGAGATTATTGGTCCTCTGTCTTCTGAAACCAACTGGGACATCGCTAACATGGTCAGGTAAGGTCAAAGGTCATACAATGTGAAATAGTTCAGTCAGAAAAAAATAAATAAATAAAAATATTTATTTGTTATAAAATCAATTTAAAAAAATAAGATAAATCTTTACTAGTCCCACAGCAGGGAAATGTTTAATTTTAATTTAATTAAAATATTTATATATTTTTAATTTCATTTATAATTTAATTATAAAATATTTCTGTTTTTCAAGTGTTCATGATTAATTTTCAGACGGTAAACGTTGCTTCTCGAGATCATATAGATGTAATAATATTTCTTCTCTGCAGCGGGTTTGAATGAAGACGAGCGGCGACTGATGAAGCCTCGCTGCATCAAAAAAAACAGCTGCAACTTATCTATCCCAGTTTACTTTTTTCTGATGTTCATTGTATCTTTTGTATAATGGAAAATAAATGTGATAAATCCAAAAAGGAATTGTTCTTCTGGTTTTATTTGTGTGGTTTGTACAGATGGATGTGGTTAACGCTTGAAAACGAACTGTAAATGAAAAAGTCACTTTTATCCCTGATAAAACGTTTACGTTTCTGCCCAGTAAATGACGTACATCACTGATTTATATATTACCTACTTTTGTCAAGATTTTTCACTGTTTCACTATGATCATGTCTTTTCAGAACTGGACATTATTTCTTTTTTTTATAATGAACATTTAGTCAATTTTCGTTTTAGTTCAGAATCAGAAATATTTTATTGATTCCCGTGGGGATCAGTTGCTCTTTTATAAACAAAGAAATATAAATAAGGAAATTATGTACATAATGTGGGACGCCCCACATTATGTTAAGAAATATAATTAAGTAATACAATTTTAAATGAGAATATAAGAAATATAAAATATGTACAAATATTTGCATCAAGACATGCGATGTATAACCTATAACCACAGTGCAAATAAGTGAATACAAAATGCTGAGAAGTGGGTTCTATTAAGTGTGTTAAATATAAATGTCAGAATGGTATAAATCTGAGTATTTCTTGAAATGTACAGTGTAAATGCAGTATTATTGACATATTGAATTTGTTGGTATTTAACTGCAATCCACAATAAATTATCATTGTTTTCCTGTCAAAGAGTTTAATTTCCCCTGATAAAGTGGATATTTGGTCAAATTATTCCATAAAATAATAAACAACAAAACTATCAAAAGTTTCTTTAAGAACATAAGATCCAATAAATTGTCTTCATATTGATAAAATATCTATACATAGATATCTAATATATATATGCACTCCTCTGTGGTGTCTAATATTTAACATACAGACGTGTTTATAAAATGTTTATTTTGACGTACTTTCGCTTTCAGGCGCCCTGTTGCTATGCGGATTTCGCGAGATAAATTCATCTGATTTGTAACTGGGCAGACCAGGAAAACGCGCCCAATCAGAATAATCCCTGTCAGAAGAATAATTCCGCTCGACCAATGGGATTTCACCTGCTTTTGGTATCCGGGTAGCTTTCTGACAGCTGACCAATCGGAATAGACGCTGGCTTTGTAGTCAGGCAGACATAACAAAGTCGTCCAATCACAAAAAAATCTGAAAGGGGGATTTTTGCTGTATCTTGGCTCAGGTACTTTCTTTTTTCTTTTTTAAAATAAATACTCAAATGGGACTCACCGAACCCATCATACATTAATAACAGGATCAATAAACTATTAACGGGGATTATTTTGAAATTATAAATGGTGTGTAAAAACACGTTTAAGGGGTGTTTCCGTGCTGGCTAGCTAGTGCTAGCTGTTAGCATCAAGCTAGGCTAGTTAGCCGGTTAGCAGCTAGCTAGTGCTATCTGTTAGCAACCAAGCTAGGCTAGTCTGCGGCTCGCTAGTAGCCACCGTAGGAACGCGGCACATGTTCGCCAAACTAACGAGACGTTCCTCCACGAGAAGCTCTCGGTTTATACGTTATTGAGTCGTTGTTGAATGTGTTTGTTTTGAATCCAGCTAATGTGTTGCCTCGCTCGGCTAACGCAGAGGCTGTCCGCTAGCTAGCCTGTTAGCTCAACAGTAACATGTTGAGCTGGGTCAGAGAGTGTGTGTCTGTGTGTGTGTGTGTGTGTGTTGTGCTAGTAGTAAATGGCAGCACATGACCACCACCGCCCCTCTGTAAACACGGCAGTCAGACATGACATGGTGGTGGAGGGGGGGTACACAGGCTGTCACAGTCCGGCTAACTGTGGCCGGCGGTGGGCTGCTGTGTTTTGCTCCACAGAAACAGAAACATGCCTCCCGCTCCGGTAGTAGCTAGTAGTAACGTGTAACGGCACCGTGACAGCCGGCATGTGTCACCACTACCCGGCAGCCAGCGGGGCCTTTTAGTGTCACCAGTGTTGTAGTACAACCATGAGGAGATCATTGACGTGGGAAGTAATTTTGGTGGTGCTACACTGTATAATACTGAAGTTATTGAATATTTTTCCCATTAAAAATTCAAAAGAATTATGCAATATCATATTTTTTCCAATATTTAAGATTTTTCCCATTCAAAATTATGCAAAAGCATATTTTTCCAAACTAAGTGTTGTAGTACAACTATGAGGAGATCATTGATGTGTGAAGTAATTTTGGTGATACTACACTGTATAATACTGAAGTTATTGAATATTTATCCCATTCAAAATACCAAATAATATTTTTTCCAGATATTTAATATTTTTCCCATTTAAAAATTCACCAAAATTATGTAAAAGCATGTTTTTCCAAACTAAGTGTTGTAGTACAACCATGAGGAGATGTGTGGAGTTATTTTAGTGTCACCGGATGTCAGCATAGAACCGGCCTGAAACCAGAGCTTTAAAACGTGAATGATGGTAAAATACAGTGTGGTTCAGTGACAGGAGACAGGTGGCTGTCTGTCTGTCATCTGACAGCAGTATTATTATTATATTATTATTATTATTATATTATTAATAACTCTCCCTGTGTTGAGTCTAATCATCCAACAAGTAAAAATATGTCAATGCTGAAAACAGTTATTAACTTAATTACATGAGTTAGTTGGATGACAGTTAATAAAAATAATATACTAATAATAATACTGCTAGTGTATTTGGAACAACAACAACACAGTTGAATGAGTGTTTTTGTCTGTGTGTCCTCTTCAGATGGTGGAACTCAGCACTGGTTAGTTGGTCCAGATGTCGGAGGACCAACGGCACCAGCGGGCCGACGCCTCCCAGCGGGGGGATGGCAGTCTGGAGGCGGGGGAGGGCGACACAGAGCCCAGCATGCTGCTGCAGAAACTCAAGAGCAACATCTCGTAAGTCCACTCCTCTTTTATTCCTCTTTGGCAGTTTTGGCAGCGCTTTTTCCCGGTTCACTATGCTGATTACGATACAGCGTCACCACATCTGCAGACTCCATCCCATCCCGAAGTGTGTGGCAGATGTGAAGTTTAATAGCAGCTCCCTGTGTGGATCATGATTATGTTCTCTGTCTTGCAGTAAGAGTGTTCAGACCAAAGTGGATCAGATCCTGGTAAGAACCAAACGTTGATGATGCAGCATGAGATCAGTGATGAGTGTAGCTCACCTCAGAGCTCAGTTGTGATTTGTTCTGTTCTGCTTATACAGCAAGACGTTCAGCGTTTCTCCGACAACGACAAGCTGTACCTGTACCTCCAGCTGCCCTCTGGACCCAGCTCCGGAGAAAAGAGGTCAGACCTGCTGCTGTTTGGTTAGAGGACAGGAATACTGAGGTGTCCTACTCACTGACTGTCTGTGTGTGTTTGTGTAGCGGCGGCGACTCCAGTTCGTTCAACACAGCCGACCAGCTTCACACCTGTAACTGGATCCGCAGTCACCTGGAGGAGCATTCAGACACCTGTCTGCCCAAACAGGACGTCTACGAGACTTACAAGTCAGTAAACACTCACACATTAATCTCCTCTGAGGTCATCTGTGGGGTCATGTGATGCCTGACCGTTTTCCTGTCTCTGTCCCTCCAGGAGATACTGCGAGAACCTGCAGCATCGCCCTCTGAGCGCCGCCAACTTCGGGAAGATCATCAGAGACATCTTCCCCAATATCAAGGCCCGACGGCTCGGCGGCAGAGGACAGTCCAAATATCCTTTTACCGACCTTTCACCTGCCGTCGCATATATATGTTGCAGCTTGTTCTACGTGGGATGCAGCTTGTTCTACGTGGGATGTAGTGAATGAGTATATCACGAACATCGATTACATATGGTCACATCATTTTTTATGCCGCCGGCATGAGACTCGCTTTGGCGTTTTGCTTCTCAGTTCAGAAAACGGCGGTACTTGTGTCTGCTCGGCATATATGGAGGACGGAACCTGCCAAAATCAAATACGTAAACATACAATACATACATTTAAAAATAAATGAATAAATAAATGACTCGATAAATATATCATTAAATATAGCAAAAATAAAATTAAAAATAAATGTAGCCATTAATTAATTGATAAAATGTGACATAAATTGATAGTTCTGTTTGAATTTGCTTCTTTATTTATTTTATATTTGTATTAATTCCCTTATTCATTTACTCTTCCGTTTAATTGTACCTTTTATTTATTTATGTATTTATTTTTAAATGTATTTATTAATTTTTGCATTTATTATTTATTTATTTATTGACACACGTGGGTGACAGCCCTCTCATTTGCATAATGAGGCAGAAATGCATAAAGAAATGTGTAAAGAAAACAATAAATACATAAGTCAATTAATTAATGACTACATTTATTTTTAATATTATTTTTGATACATTTAATGACATATTTATTCATTTATTATTGATTGTGGTACGTTCTGTCCTCCTTAGGCATTATGGTAAGAGCGTCTAAGAACTGACTTCAAAATAAAAGCAACCTGCCGGTGAACGTAATTTCACATTTATTCCATAAGTCAGTCTGTCTGTATAATAAAACAAAATGAATAAATATGAAATAATAAATCAAATGAATGATAATTTAAAAAAAAAAAGACTGCCTGCAAACTGTATTTTAGAGAAAAAATGGGATTGTGTGTATAGTGCAATGGCAGTATGTGTGAATACAGCTCGTCGCCGAGACAAAAATTTGATTAAGTAACATGTTGACTGTATTAATATAGAATTATCTGAGACCTCTGATGAGTCAGACTATCAGGGTTGCTGGTTGAATTCCCTAACCTGCCCGGCTGGTACGTACTGTTACAGCGGCATCAGGAGGAAGACTGTTCTCAACATGCCTCTGCTGCCCAACCTGGACCTGAAGAACGACCCGGTACGTACACACACACACACACACTCTGATAGTTTATTAACACACACTACAGTACTGTGTGAAAAGTTATTAATCAGCTGGTATATTGATCTTCTCTCCTTCAATAACTCCTCTAACGGATAAAAACAGTTCAATTCAGACACCAGATGTTTTATTATACATGTGAAATAGATTAGTCCCCAAATGAAGAAGAATGAGTCCCGTCAGCGTTTCCTCCTCTTCCTCCTCTTCGCCTCCAGGCTGAGCTGACTGAGCTGGTCCAGACATACAAACAGGAAGTGACGGAGGCGGCGTGCGAGCTGATCTGTGACTGGGCGCAGAAGATCCTGAAGCGTTCGTTCGACACGGTGGTGGAGATCGCTCGTCACCTGATCCAGGAGCACATCGTCAACCCTCGCTGCAGCCAGGCCGAGCTGGTGACCTCCGCCGCCCTCGCAGGTCTGTGTGTGTGTGTGTGTGTGTGTGTGTTTACATTCTGTCATTGTCTTTGTGATAATCGCGATTAATCCCAAATTAATCACACATTTTGTATCTGTTCTAAATGTACCTTGAAGGGAGATTTGTCAAGTATTTAATACTTGTATTAACATGGGAGTGGACAAATATGCTGCTTTATGCAAATGTATGTATATATTTATTATTGGAAATCAATTAAAAACACAAAACAATGACAAATATTGTCAAGAAACCCTCACAGGTACTGCATTTAGCATAACAAATATGCTCAAATCATAACATAACAAACTGCAGCCCAACAGGTAACAACAGCTGTCAGTGTGTCAGTGTGCTGACTTGACTATGACTTGCCCCCAAACTGCATGTGATTATCATAAAGTGGGCATGTCTGTAAAGGGGAGACTCGTGGGTACCCATAGAACCCATTTACATTCACATATCTGGAGGTCAGAGGTCAACGGACCCCTTTGAAAATGGCCATGCCAGTTTTTCCTCGCCAAAATTTAGAGTAAGTTTGGAGCATTATTTAACCTCCTTCATTACAAGCTAGTATGGCATGGATGGTATCAATGGATTCATTAGGTTTTCTAGCCTCATATGGACTGTGCAATATCATTTTCCACTTGTGCAATTTTGTTAATAGTCTGTTTATTGTCAATACTGTATATACTGCTCCTATTTTTATACTTCCTTCTATTTAAATGGTTCATATTTTGTTACACTTTGTTTAGCTCTTTTTTTTTACTGTTAGCTGATGCTTCTTGTCCTTTGCTGCTGTACACTGCAAATTTCCCCACTGCGGGACTAATAAAGGAATATCTTATCTTATCTTAAAACTGAGCCGCTACAACCTAAAAACCACAAGTTACGTTAATGCGTCAAAGAAATTAGTGGCTTTAAAACAAATTTGCGTTAACGCGTTATTATCATGATAACTTTTGACTGTGAGAGAACAAAGACCTTTAGTTTTCATTTGAATAAATAATTCTATATTTTTATTCTGTTAGTGTCACAGTTAATGAAGGCTGTGTTAAATTATGTTAAATTGCGTTTTCTGTATTGTTTTTACACAACGTTAACATCTGGGCCACCAAAAAGGTACTTTGGTGGGGCCACTGCTTAAAAATAATAACATCTATCTATGAGTGGTTTTGTTGCCTTAACGCAAACACGACCGTTTCACGATAACGACGTGGAGTTAAATGACACACGAAAAGCCTAAAATGACGCATCATGACGCATGGAAATGTCTTTAAAATGTCGTCAGGATGATGTTTCCCTCCCCTTTGCTGTTATTCTCAGGCTCCTCTATCTAAAGTCATGGATGGATTATGAGAAAACGCCTCCTTATAAGGAGGTAGGGAAGGAAAAGATGACGCGTTATTGTGTTAACTTTGACAGCAGTAAAGCAAATTAACTCAACAGCTTTTTTGCTGCCTGATACAAAAGGAAAACTCCCACGGTTCTCTTTTTCTCAACTTGGCGGGTCGGAGACGGCCGTTCGGCGTGGGAGAGGTCCCTACTTGTTCTTGTTCTAAGCTGTATGTTTATTTCTGTGTTATTCCTTGGGAGTCTTCACATACTTGGCAGATAAAGCAGATTGTTATCTGAGTCGTTGTGATATAACACATGATGTAATCCAGGCGTGAAGGTTTGAGAGTGATGTAACGGCGACGGTAACCCTGATGTTTGTTGAAAGATGATTGACAGCTGTGTCGTCTGTCTGTCTGTCTGCAGGAGGTCCCGCCAAACCGCACAAGGTCATCAAGAAAACGCCCGTCATCTCTAAAGCTGGCAGCGACGGAGCTGCCGACCAGAAGGTGATCACAATGATCAATCACTGATCACTCACTGATAATCTGTCACTGCCGCTCACTACTTCCTGTCTGTCTGCAGAAGGATCTCGGAGACTCTTCGTCCTCGTCTTCACTGAAGCCGCCGTCTGGAGACAAATCAGCAGCCAAGCCTTCCTCCCTGGACGCTCCTCCTCCTCCCTCCTCCTCCTCGCTGCGTCCTGCGGTGGGTTCACACCTGTTTATAATCATCAGTCAGGTTTCTGTTTCTGCAGTCAGACTTTATTTACTGTTTTTTTTAGGATTAAATGTGTTTTATTTTTAATAGACCCTTTTAGTGATGATGTCATGATGAGGTCACGGTGTTAGCTGGAGGCTAAACAAAGGAAAGACTGGAGGCTAACACTAGCAGTGGGCTAAAGTTACACATCTAAAATGTCATCTTGTTGTGTTGTTGGGTGCCAGAATCCAGATATCACAGACATTTGAGATGACAAACTGTGATTCGAGGCTCTAGCGAGCTACAATATCGGAGAAACGTTTCAGATATGGAGAGTAGATGTTGCTAATATTTAGCGGTCTGCTAACTGCAGCCGTGAACCATTAGCTGCTGTTAGCAGAAGGCTAAACTATTAGCAACCCTTTCTCTCCATCTCTGAAACGCTTCGCCGATATTGTACGACTCTCTTTTTGACTGACTTTACTGAAGGATAGTTAACTATAGGCATCCAAAGATTTATACGCCCTCAATTTATCTTTACAGCGCTGCCGTTCACCACCAGCCCGCTGGCTACTTAGCTAGCTTAGCTTGCTAATTCCGTCATGCTGTCATGCATGTCAGTCTAAGGACAAGCTAGCTAGCTAACTAACGTTAGCCAGCCGTCTACTCCTCCTGAAGTAGTCTCCAGCGGCGTAGGGGTCGGCTAATCTGGTCCCGTTGGTTAATGTTAACTTTCTCAACTAACACTCGTGATCCTGGAGAGTGAGTGACGGCACATGTTGAGAGAAACTAGTATTTTCTTCAGCCATTGTTAAAAAAACAAGCCAACAATACTTGCTAGCCAGCGTTAACTAACGTGTTCAGAGAATTATTCTGCCTCCACTACTAACAGAAAAGAGGGCTATTGATCAGATCAATCAGTAACGTGACTACCTGTGCTGCAGGTGGAAGCCTTCATGAAGCAGTTACCCAGAATCCTCCCTCGGAGCTCCATCCCTGATAAGACCCAGCTCTCCGTCCGCTCCTCTCCGCCCTCGCTGGCTCCCAAAGACGCCTCAGGTGTCGGTGTGGCGTCTGGACCCGGAGGCCCAGCTGCCGCCGCCGCCGCCAGCGGCGGTGGGGTGAAGGTCATTGCTATGGCAACGCTGCCCCAGCAGCAGGGCGGGCCTGTTCCGGTGATGATCTTGCCTCAGGGCTGTCTGTCGTACGAGCGGGAGAAGATCGCCCCGCTGCAGCCACCTCAACCTCCTCCTCCTCAGCAGCAGCAGCACGCCCTTGCGGCCCCCACCTCGGTGGTCCAGAAAGCACGAGGGAACGCCATCAAGCGCCCCCTGGAGGTGGTGGCGCCAGGCGGCGGCTCTGTGGGCGTGTCTGCTCCTCCGGTGAAACGGAAACGTGGACGACCAAGAAAACCTCGGCCGGAGGATGCCCTTCCTCCTCCTCCTCCTGCTGCTCTTTCTCCCAAGCCCCCGCCTCCTGCGCCGCCCTCCCACCCTTCCATCATCACCTCCTTGACTGGCGGCGTCATCCAGAAAGCTTCTTCCTCATCCTCCTCACAGCCGGTGCTGGAGCTGGTGATCCAGGACCAGCCGGGGCTGGTTCTGAGTCAGCTGCCGGCGGTGTCGGACCCGGGTCACCGGCTGATGGAGCACCGCGGGGTGGTGGTGCATTGTCAGCCAGGCGGGGCGGTGGAGCCGGACCGCCACGGCAGGCCGCTGCTGCTGTTCCAGAGCCCAGGCAACCCCAGCTGGGAGCTGGCGGCGGCGGCGGGACGGACCCCGATGGTGGAAGTCATCCAGAAAGCTCCGCGGCCGAGCAATAACAACAGCAACGCCGCTCCTCCGCCGGCGCCGCACCTCCACCCTCCACCTCTTCCTCTGCCCACGCTGCACGAGGAGCAGGGTGAGGTGGAGATCACGTTGACGCCGGTGGAGCTGCACGTCAACCCGCCGCTGCCTTCCACCTCCGCTGCTCCTGCCTCCTCCTCCTCTGTCTGCTCCATCACCGTGATGAAGGGCGAGGAGGAGGAGACGGGAGAGAGCACTTCCTCCTCAAAGAGAGAGGGACACTAGCTTTCTTCCTCCTCGTCTTTTTTATCACTCAGCTTTTACCTCACCTGCAACAAAGCCCCGCCCCCTTTACCTTTCCTCTTCCTTATTGGTGGAAATCCCAGATTGGCGCCAGCAGAGAGCCAATCGAGGAGGATACATGAAGCCAGAACCTCGACGCGCCGTCCTTCCATCGGCTCTCATTGCACTTGTTAACAGACGCTGTTAGAAACCAGCGATTCTTTATCTGCATGTCCGTCCGTCTGTCTGTGTGTCGACTGGAAACCAGAAGAACGACTCCTCAGGTGGCCGGGCCTCAAATCAAACCTCTTCCTTCCTTCCTTCCTCCCTTCCTTCCTTCCTTCCTTCCTTCCTTCCTTCCTTCCTTCCTTCCTTCCTTCCTTCCATCCATCCTTCCTCGCCTCCTCGCATCCTTCATCTCCAGACTTCTCATTTACTGTGCTGAGGTTTGGTCGTCTACTGCGTCGCTTCCGCTGCTTCGGGATCAGTCAATTTATCGTAGAATATAAACAAATAAAAGAAAAGCGTGATGTAAAGGAAGGAGGGTAAGAAAAGAGGAAGAGGGGAAGGAGACATGTACGCAGTACGGAATCAGGCTCCAGACGGACTTCAGCCTGGTGGATGGATACAGAAGGTACTACGGGTCAGAGCCTTGTAAAGGCTCTTTGTGCTAAATATGAAACAAATGACCTCTTTAACGGAGCTCAGCCTCGATTCACCTTCACTTCACGCCATGTAGATGTAGAAAAAAAAAAACATTTGCAACTGTAGGGCAAAATACGACTATATAGTATGACTATATATAGACTATATAGTATTAGGCACGTTAAGGGAAGAAAATATCTGAGATTTCGAGAATACAAATTAATTTCCTCCTCCACAAAAGAGTCAGTTTCCTCATCAGGTCCGTGTGGTTCTTTCTTCAGAATAAACAGTTTTTGCTCAATCTTTTCAAGGTCCTGATACTGATGATAATGTGGTGCTGATGTGCGAAAGATGAAGTATAAAGCCAAAGCCTAAACCTAAACTAAAGTATAACTTTACAAGATGCTCCACGTTCTTCATTTTCACGCTATTTCCCCTCTAAAATAACACGTCAAATTACTACTTTATAAGATTATGACTTTATTCCCATAATATTACGACTTTTTTCTAGAAATCTCAGGTTTATTTATTGTTCCTCAGTGTGGCCCTAATACTCCATCGTAGCAATAAAACAGGATGTTTTGAAGCCTGTAAGAGTGTTGTGGAGGTGAAGATGAAGTCCTGAATCGAAGCTCGGCTCTGCTCTGCTCTTTAAAGAGTTCCTCTGTTCTTTGGTTTGTTGTGTTCGTGTTGGTTTCGTAGATATTTCTGATTGTGTGTGTGTGTGTGTGTGTGTGTGTGTGACAAATATCAATGCCCTCATTAACTACCCCATCGCCCAGAAATATTGTGTAAAACGAGCCGCGTTCACATGAAATTCAATTATTTATTTTAGTCGAGGTTCAATATCAGAACATCTATCATTCGGTCTGAAACTCGTTTCATTATAATTCACTGAGTTTATTAATGAAATTGTTTAAAATGGATCAAAAACACTTTATGTCGGGTCAAAGTCTGTGGTGGGCGGCAGCTATGTTTGTAATTTAAAGGCCTGTTTTCCCGTCGGTTGTCATTTTAAATATTTCTATACTAGTGCAGACGCCATTTTAGATGATCAGATGTAGATAATTAATTCAGAGAAACTTGACAGATTAAATCTTAGTTTGTTAGCGGAAGAAGCTCCTCTGTAACAACACTGTAGGATCAGAAATATGGAAGATTATTCAAAGATTTAAGAAAACACAAAAACTAATTTGAGTCTGCAAATTCATACATATACATTTGAGAGGTACCAATGTGTACTGAAACTAAACTTTTTATGACATATTTCTATACAAATGGGGATGAGTGACAATCCTTTGTCATTTTTATAATTTCATATATCAAAATATCAGTATATATTTTGATATAATACACTTAAATGAATGGACTTACAAACAAACCAGACGGGCATGTTTGTTCTAAAATACCTGATGCATAAATAAATCTTGCTCAGTAATATCTTAAACATTTCCCACAAAATCTCTGATAGAAAAATGTATATCATGATATCGCCGCCCCTAAAGAAGCCAAACTACTCAAACGTTGAATTTGTCCGAATACAAACAGCAGCACAAGGACTTTATCTAATGAAATACAGCATAAAACTGATAAACGATTACTTAAATCAGGAGTCAAAGAATAAGTCAACAAGCTGACAACTTTGACGGCATTCAACACTCGTCAGTGAGTCAGTGCCGCGAAGACGCAGCCCGACCGACCACAACGAGACCCGACGGTGTTTTTAAGATTTTTCATTTTTGTCATCTGCCCTCGACTTGAGAGTGAAAAACCAAACCTATGTGACTGACATTAGCACGTACTTGGCCAAAAAAAAAAGTCTCCCGCTTCATTCGCCTCCGGGACACAAATGTCAGTGAAGAAACGATGATATGCGGCGTCTGAACGCAGCCTTCACGGCCATAGAATTACAGGTAGAAGTTTGTCCTTTCCTGTTGAACAAAACGGCTTCAGCTCAGGCACAAAGAGCAAAGCACAAAGTTACCTGCCACGGAGACATGCAGTAGGAAATGCAGTAAGAGATGATGTATTAATGAGGGATATTTGCAGAAAGTTAGCTTCTGTAGCACTGAGTCTATATGATTAGCCTGCTAGCTTAGCTTAGCTGTTGTTGTATGTTGCCATGCGCCCTTTGCACTAACTCTTCGACCACCTCCTCTCGATCACCACTGAAGCACCGTCTGTATCAGCAATGTGACGTTACCACGTCTGAAGTCCTGATCTCAGATATTCTTTTATCTCTATCGTTGACTTTCTCGTCGCCTTGAAGGTTTTTGGGAAGTGACGCTTGAGTTCAAGCTTGTAGAAGCTGCTTTTCACTGTTTTTGAGATGAGGTTGACGGGTTTTCTTCTTCAAAGTAGAACTCAACACTTCTTTTCGCTGTAGGAAAGAGCGCTCAGACAACCTGATGTCCAAACACAAGCTGTTTTTTATGGTATAAGTATTTAATACTCTTATCAACTTGGGAGTGGAAAAATATACTGCTTTATGCAAATTTATGTTTATATTTATTATTGCAAATCAATTAACAACACAAAACAATGACAGATATTGTCAAGAAACCGTCACAGGTACTGCATTTAGCATAAAAAGTATGCTCAAATCATAACATGGTAAACTGCAGCCCAACAGGCAACAACAGCTGTCAGTGTGTCAGTGTGCTGACTTGACTATGACTTGCCCCAAACTGCATGTGATTATCATAAAGTGGGCATGTCTGTTAAGGGGAGACTCGTGGGTACCCATAGAACCCATTTGCATTCACATATCTGGAGGTCAGAGGTCAAGGGACCCCTTTGAAAATGGACATGACAGTTTTTCCTCGCCAAAATTTAGTTTGGAGCGTTATTTAACCTCCTTCGCGACAGGCTAGTACGACATGGTTACAACCTAAAAATCACAAGTTGCGGTAATGTGTTAAAGACATTAGTGAAGTTAAAACGAATTTGCGTTAATTTTGACAGCCGTAGTCCAAACACAAGCTGTTTTTTATGAAATGGGAAAATAAATGACTCGTTTTAGAATTTAATTTTTCTATCTAAATCTAATCCCGGGCTCTTCCAGAAAATTCCGCCATTTTGGACTGAAAGCGACTACTAGATGCCAGTTAAACGTCCGCCTACAAAGTGCCGTACAAAAATAAAACAAAATTATTTCTATTCTATTGTCATATTCTACTGAAATGTATGTGTTGAACAATAAAATATATTAAATATAATAAACGTGATCAGTCCAAAATGGCGGCAGCAGCTGTTGTCAAAAGACACCAGAGTTTTGTCTCTTTGCTTCTAAACCCTTTACGATTCAAACCTGTTGAACCTCCTTTTCTTCTTTGTTGGTGGAGGAGTTTGACCCTCCGTCGTCATGGTAACGCCACATTGCTGACATTCGTTCTTCACCTTTTTGCCAAACTGCCTCTCGCTCCGTGTGAGGGCGTCTTTTTCTTCATCGTTGGTGCTACAAACCGCAGGGCTTGGCGGCGCTGCCGTCCACCCCTCGCTGTTTGCCATCCTGTGATCACAGATTTGTAAAAAAAAAAAAAAAAAAAAGCAGTTTTTGTGTCGACGCTCACACATCAAGGTGTGAATACAGGTGTGAGTGTGTCTCCCTCCGTCCTGTGGCAACGAGAGCTTCAGGTCATTTAAAGGGACGCCGAAAAGATTTCTGACTGTTAAAACGATACCTGTTGCATGATGGGAAAGTAAGCACTTGTCCTTTGCCATGAAGTGAGTGCAGCCTAGCTTACAGCACTCACCCATAGTTTATAATTAGAAGAAGCACTAATGATGCTAATATGTAATTTTTTTATCACTAAAGTGAAGTGCCAACATGTAGAAAAACATTTAGACTATCTCGATCTCAGCCTTTTACAGACAGGACTGAAACAAATGAAAAGTTGCACTGTTAAAAAGTTAAAAACAACAGAAAGTCGTTGTATATTATGAATTTATTGTTATATGCATTGAGACAATACATTGACAAGTATTTCTGTAACTGTCTGCTTCATGCTTGCACTTGCTCTGAGCGGCGTCAGATTTATTTTTTACTGGTCAGAATAATAATCCTTGTTTAAATTGTTTAGCAGTGTGAATACAGAGGGAAACACTCTGTTATATTACGGTTGCAGTAACTGGAGGGATGTGGAGAGATTATACTAAACTAGACGTTTAAAGCAACATTTCACTTGATGGGCGACAGCAACAGGAAACATTTCTGTAAAGGCATCAGTATCCCTCAAATTAACTAATTCGTATGACCTGTGACCTCGTCAAAAGGCAATAGCATAAGGGTGGACTCAAGTCATGACTCTGGTGACTTCACTTGGACTTCTTGGATCTCTTGATGTTGGACTTTTTGGTCTTGACTTGGTATTTGGTAAGGGACTTGTTTTTGACTTGGGAGTTAAATTTATTATTAATTCCAATATTGAAAAGATGATCTAAGGTGCTGTTGGATGATAAGACTAGCACTTTGTTTGAATTTGAATCTGGACTTTTTTGTCTTGACTTGGGACATGATTTGGCACTTGTTGGTCTTGATGTGGGCCTTGGCTTAGGACTTATTGGTCTTTACTCTGGACTACACTCTGGACATGTTAGTCTTTACTTGGGACGGGTTGGTTTTGACGTGGGACTTTGACTTGGGACTTGTTGGTCTTGACTTGACTCTGGACTTTTTGGGCTTGACTTGGAACTTGTTCTTGACTTGGGAGTTGACTGTATTATTAATTCTGACATTGGAAAGGTGGTCTTAGATGCTGTTGGATGATAAGACAAGCACTTTGTTTGAACTTGACTCTTGACTTTGAATCTTGACTTGTTGGTTTTGACTTGTAACTTGTACTTGACGTGGAACTTGTTGCTCTTGATTCGGGTCTTGACTTGAGACTTGTTCTTGACTTGGGACTTGTTGATATTGACTCAGGTCTTTACATGAAACTTGTTGACCTTGAACAGCCAATAAGAACTTAGTTTGAAGCATACTGAGGCCTTACCACTGCAGGGGCAAAGGAGGGAAAGTTGCCTGCCTGGTTGTGCAACAAGTTGCCCTGTCATCAACTGGATTTATAATTTCAAACAAATATCCACAATTTGTTTGAAAAGTTACAGTGAGGTGTGACATTACAGAAACCTGATGTTTCTCAGCCCCGAGATCCAAGTGAAGTAATGCTTTTAACGTCTTGTTGGGAATCTAGAGTTTATGTCAAAGGTTCAGAGTGAAACCTGAGGTTCCCTCTGCAGGACCTGCTGGGCTAAACTGGGAAAACTGGAAATATGAAATAAGTTTGGAAACGTTCCGGACATGAAAAGATATGAAAGAGAACTAAAAGGAGTTCAAGAAATGGTTCAATGCAAGTCAGGGATTGGAGGAAGCCTCAGTTTGGTCCACTAACTGGGCCAACTGGACATGTAATGATTCCTGTGGACACTGGTTGGAAAGTGACTTGAAGTCCAGCAGCTTTGTGGAAATCTGCATCATATAGGAGTTTGAAGAAAGCCTCAAGGGAAGTCATGAATGACATGAAACCCTGGTGAGGCCCAGTTTTGCTCTTTATCTGGGTGAACTGGGCTACCTGGATATATACCTGGACTATGTAGATGTTTGGAAGGAGCCTGAAAGATGAGCCGCTCTGTGGAAGTCAAAGATGGGACTTTGGACAGCTAACTGGACGTGTGGAGTTCCATACCCACGGGGAAGTTTGGGAAAAGTCTGGAAGTTCAGCTGCACCGTGAAAGATAAGTGCTAAAATAAATTGGAGATTAGAGGAAGTCCATGAACGCAAGATTCTCCAGTGGCCATTAAACTGGAATGACGGGGCCAGGTGGAGTTTTCTTCGGAATATGTGTGGAAAAAGCCTGGAAGGTCGGCAGCACTCTGGAAGTCATAATCCAAAAAGAGACCAAGAAATTGTTCATGGGAAGACAGAGACGGCATGAAGCCCCACGGAGTTCCAGTTTGGCCTTTTAACTAGGTGAACTGGACATGTATTTATGGAAGAAGCCTGGAAGATCTGCAGTACAGCTCAAGATCCAAAAGGAATCAGAACGATCGTTTATGGGAAGTCAAGGATGTTATGAAGCCCCAGTTTGGTCCACCTCCCGGGCTGACTGGGCTGGAGTTCCCTGCAGAATCTGAGTAAAAAAATCCAGATGTTTAAAAGAACTGTGACAGTTCAGATCTAAAAGGAGTTTGAGAAATGGTTCAGAACCAGTGAGTGACAGCAGGAAAAGTCCAGTTTGGTCCAGTTTTGACCTGCATTAGGAATCCGGGTTTGGAGGTGGAGGTGGTCGTGGGAATCTTTCACTGTGAAGCCCTGTGGCTCAAAAAAACAAAATGGAAACGGGTCAGATAATCAAAGATTAAAGGATCGGGATTCGGGTAGCGGTGCGTTGACCTCGAAGGATCAGACTCAATGACACAACGTCCTCTGATGTCACTTCCTGTACTGGATCTGCTGGTGGTGTTTATACGTCACTTTGAACTTACTGATTCAATTGTTGTACCTTTGTTTGATCTCACGTCATCATGAAGTTACATTAACATGATTTAAGTTAAAATGACGCACAGACCAGATTTTAAGTGTCGCTCTTTCACTTTCAGTTCAACCACAAGACTCATCAAAGATTTTATCCAACAAAATAGTTTACTGAAAGTTTTTTATTCTCAGCTTAGAAGAAGTATACAGGTAGTACAAGTACAGTGAGTGCCAGTCGTCCAGGTCAAGAGACCTCTAGAGGTACTAAGACTTGTTGTTTTATTCTATAAAGCCGGGTTTCCACCAAAAGTTCCTGGGACTTTTAGGGTGCTTTCACATAAGGGACTTAAGCCGGGTATACTTAACCCCAAAGTCCAGTTTGTTTGATTAGTGTGAACGCTCCGTACCGTACTCGGGCACGGTTTGTCGATCCGTACTCGAGTCCAATTGAAAGGTGGTATGGAGTATGGTTCATGTGTACTCGGGTACGGTTATAATTATATACTCGGTAAGTTTTATGTACTCGGTATATTTTCACATCAAACTGTGAAATAAGAGTTTATTTCAACCAAAACAGAGTTGGTGATTGTTGGAAAGACTAACGACGATGGTTTTGGTGAGTTTTTTTTTGTTTCCGTCACGTGTCTTACGATGCCCCGCCCTGAAAACAGCTGATCTCGACATAAACAAATACACGTGGATGATGACGCAAGTGTACTCGGGTACGGAACAAGTTTACTAATGTGAAAGCTGAGCCGCAGGGGATTGGCGAGGGGGGGCAACCGTACTCGGGCACGGTACGAATCAATCGTATCTAATATGAAAACCCCCCTTTGAAAAAACGACATGACATGAGACGTTAGGTTTTGTCTTTTACTAAATCGATATTAGAGTACTTCCTTGTTTATGAATGAAGCGGTGCACAAGTTGAAGCTGTTGAAGCAGCGACGCTGTGTGTTTTCCCAATCAGCGGCGGTCATCTCCGCAAACTCCAAAGTTCTGGTACTTTCAGAAAGTACTACACCACGATGGGCCTTTTTGGGGGGGTAAAAGGTCCCTTGAAAATGTCCCTGAAACTGCGGTGGAAACGCAACGAAAGGTTGCTAGTCCTGGGGGAAAGTTCCTGCGGTGGAAACGGAGCTTAAGACACCTTAAATCCTCTGTTCTTAAGGTTGGGAGTGTCAGACATTTGAACCTCCTTTGGGTTGAGGGTCACTGAGGCCAAGAGATAGTCGTTACAGACAAATTAATCAAATCAACTTGATTGATTTGGCTGTAGAGACCCTCAGGTGACGCCAACGTGTGAACGACTGAAGAGTTCAAAATACAGAAGACTCGCCAACATATAAAGAAAGAAGACTCAATTCTGTTTCCGTTGATTAATGATCACTAGATAACGATTATTTCTTCTCAAAGTAACAAAGAAAACCTCTTAAAAGAAAGTTTAATTAAATTAGTTGGTGCAGTCTGATGAGTTGTTTTGAAGGTGAATCAACAGTTAAAGTGACGAGATGACGAGACGTTTGTACGAACGAGCTGATCCTTGTCAAACACTGCAGTTATTGTGATGATGATGATGATGATGATGATGATGATGGTTAACTCCCAGTCTAACCTGAAAGTAGCCCATTTTCCTGTCAGAGACCCACTCAGAGGGTAGTGGCTAGAAGGGAGCCCCCAAACCAGGAAAACTCTCGCGACATAGTTAAGGTTAGGATAGATCATCGCGTAGCGAGTCTCGTGACAGATTTTGCAAATCTCAAATCAGATTTCGCGGTTTGTGCCCTTCCTTCTAGACCCACTCAGAGTTTTTATGATTTAATTTCCTGAATTCAAGAACTCTGGGTAATGAAGTCCTCACCGGTCGAGAACCTGAGTGGCTTTCTGACATCAAACATTTAGAGCTTCATGCTGCCATTTTCTGTTCACAAATGAGAGAATCACAATCAAGTTTCTAAATCTAAAAAGTCTTTCTTGTTGTTGATTTGTCCTTTTTGTTCTTGTTGTTGACGTCTGTCTTTGCTATTTCTTACAGTTGTACAGCTTGTTGATGTGCAGATTTTATTATTATTATTATTATTACTGTTGCTATGAAGATCTTTTAAAAGTATCTTTGCTTTGTGGAAGACGCGGTCGGCTTCCTGCATGGTTTCTCCTGTGACTGTCTGTTTTTGTATATTATTAACGTTTATTTTTATTTCCTTGTAATCGGCTGGCTTTTGTGTTTTTTGCACTTTACTCCTTTATATAAAATATGGAAGGTGGGGGAGTCGACTTCAGTCCAAAATGTTCGCCCTTTGGTTTGAAAGCCACAATAATAATCAGTGAAATGCACCTTTACTTTACCTGTGTGAGTTTTGCTCCGACCCCACTCTGTTTTCATGGAGCCTGTTTTCTTTATTTTTTTGTTTTTTGTTTGTTTGTTGTGAAGAGAAACAGAAAAGTGACGGAGGACAGAAGCCAGAACATTAATGTGAATCTATTTTCCTACGCTGACTGACTGGAATAAAGGACGTGACGTTCACTGGCAGAAAACAGAATCAGTTCAAAACGCTTCTTTTCTCTCAGTTTCCCCTTTTACTTTTCCTTCCTCCTCTGCTTTTATTTTCATTTCTGTCTTTCACTTCCTGTATTTTTTTTTGCTTTCTTTTCCCTTTCTTTCATTTTTTCCACTGTCTTTCTCTTTCCATTTTTCTTTTCTTGTTTTCTTTTCATTTAGTTAGGACAGAGTATTATAGGGCCACATTGAGGGAAAAAAAAAAAATCGGGGGATTTCAAAAATGAAATCATAATATTACGAGAATAAAGTCATAAGTTTAAGAGAAAAAAGTCGTAATATTATGAGAATAAAGTCATAAGTGTACAAGAAAAAAGTCGTAATATTATGAGAATAAAGTCATAAGTTTACAAGAAAAAAAGTTGCAATATTATGAGAATAAAGTCATAAGTTTAAGAGGAAAAAGTTGTAAAGTTATGACTTTATTCTCGAAATCTCAAATTCAATGTGACCCTAATACTCCGTCGTATTTTAGAGTATTTTAGAGTATTTTAGAGTATTTTTACTGGTTTGGGTTCAAAGAAAACTGAAGGCTTCACAAACTGAGGAAATTACAAATGATAAAAAAATAGTTTAATTAATTTTCCTTTTTCATCAACAACATAACTTCAGCAATCCATTCAGTGTGAAATACCGAATACAGAAGTGTGCATATCATCCATTTTAATAACCTCGAAACAAGAAAAACAAAGACACATTTTCAAAACAAATAAAGAATAAAGTTAAAACATGAATAAATGAAGAGTAAAATGAAGAGCAGAATTATCACATAAACCACAGTATGGGCAAAATAATATAAATAATACATATATAAATATGTATTTTCAAACATACATAAACAATCAGCAAATAAGATGATAATATAAACATAAATACACATAGTAACAGAGACATGAAGTCACAGTTGTCTATAATAATCTATATTGTAGTTTGTTTTGAATGAGAGTCAGTTATGGAAGAGTACACAGTTTTATAATAAAAATATTTACTAAATCCACAAGATGAGGTAAATATTTCAGAATTAAGATTAAACAGAAAATGTTTTTAAAGGAAACGCAGTGTTTATTTACTGAAGGAGGAAGTTAAACTTATTCTAATATCAAGTATTTGTTCAGGAAATCATTCCAATGAAGAAACGAGTGGGTGGACCATCCAAATATTTTGGTCCAAACGGAAACAGAACCAAAACCAGCTGCTCCCATCAAGTTAACTGAAGTGAAACCGGAAATGACGAATTACCGTCTTCAAAATAAAAGCTTAGTGAAAATGTGAAATTAGTGAGGTTAAAATGCAAGAGAATTTACAAACCAAATATTAACCATTAACAAAGTGTTACAAATAAACATCTATATGATGTTTATATATGTTTTACAGACAAGTCTTTAAAGTTTACAAATAATTTCCTAATCATTCAAAAATACTGATAACATAGTATATAAAATTGTATGTGTGCAACAATAAGTTATATCATTTCTAATAATTAGTTAACATAATTAATTATTATTTAGTTGTTTGTAAACATTAAAATAAATATTAAAGTTGAATTAACAATTCAGTCAATTTACCATTTATAAATTATTTATGTATATGTATGTTTATTTATATATGTGAATATATATATATATAATATGAATCTCATATTTTCTTGTCTTTTTTAAATGTATTTTTAAACATAAATAACAAACTGAAAAAAATAATAAATAATTCTTTAAAAAATCCATTTACAGTTATATTGTGCAAACAATTCATATTAATTTCCGTTTGTATTTTACATACATATATATGCATGCATATAAATATATGTATGTATATTTATATATATGTGTGTGTATATATATAATATGAATCTCATACTTGCTTGCTTTTTTAAATTTATTTTTTAACATAAATAATAAAACATAAAATACGCCTTCAAATTCATATTATTTTCTGCTTTCATTTTCATTCATGTGTATATATATATACATATATAATATGAATCTCATATTTTCTTTTGTCTTTTAAATGTATTTAAATGTATTATTTTTAAATAATTAAAATAATTTTAATTGTACTTAAATTTTATAATATTTTATAATTATTAAAAGAATTAAAAGAATCAAAAAAAAATTCATCCATTTACATATATTCATATGATGCAAACCGTTTCAAATTCATATTATTTCCGTTGTCGTCATGCTTTTATTGTGTAAGTATGAACCGGATGTGTCGTCGTTCTGGACTGCGGCTGTCTTGACGGATGTTGCGTCACAGCTGCTGTAGAGGAGTTAGAGTCGAGCCCAACCGAACCAAGCCGAGCCGAACCACCAGGCCTCAGAACCAGGACCTGATGGACCACTCCACAGCCTGAACCTCTGGACCAGAACCAGGACTACAGACCCGGACTGAACCCTGGATCAGAGGCCTCGATTCAACCCGGAAACTCCCGGGACCAGACCCGGATCAGAGCCCGAGACTCGGGACCTTTAAACCGGAGTGAAGCCGCTTCAGAGACCGGGTAGGTGGACCGGGTAGAGTTAGGGTAGGGCTGCTTCTGCTCCGGGCTTCTGTTTGTTTGTACCCGGCTAAGCTATCTGTTAGCCGGCCGTGTTGTCCTCCGGGTGTTCCGGAGCTGAGAGCCGGGCTGAGGGCCTGCTGCAGTCCGGCTCTCCTCCTCCTTCCTCCGGCTTGTTTTCATCAGGAGGGAGCGGCTCTGCTGCTCTGCTGCTCTTCTGCTCTGCTGCTGCTGCTGCTCTGCTGCTGCTGCTGCTCACTGTGTTCACTAGAGAATATACTCTTAAATCACACTCACTCACACTGACAGTTAACTCCTCTTGTACTGAAGTATTTTATAATACTACTGCTTTTTATTAATTTTATATATATACATATATATGTATGTGTATATATAGATATAGATACATATATATGTATCTATATGTATATATAGATATAGATATATCTATATATAGATACATATATATACATATATATATTTATCTATATGTATCTATATATATATATATATATTTATATATGTATAAATATATATATATATATATATATATATATATATATATATATATATATATATATATATTTTAATAGTTTTGTCAAAAGTGTCAGTATTCAGAGTGACATTAGTATGGAGGACCACAAGAGTCACGTAAATAGTAATAGAGCATTTAATTGATTAATAACAAAATGTACAATAAAAAATAGGCATTAATAAGTCTAAATTTCAAAAAAGAAAAATTCACTTAAACGTTGAAGATATTACAAACATTCGTTGTTTTCATATTTCTTTGACTTTTTTTTAATAATAGACTTTATTTAAATTGGTAAACAGTACATATGAAGGAAATAAAAGGATAAATGAAACGAAATAATCATAAAATGAAAGTAAAACAAAAAGTAACATAAAACACAAAACATGCCAGGAGTTAATGTAAATAAATAAATAATAGTAACTAAAGTAAAAACATTAAAATGGGAGGACAATTTGTAGACAGGATTTTAGAAATACTGAGTCTCTGTTTGATTTGAACTAAAATCTCCTCCACACTCCCAAAAACAAAATTCTGTGAGAGAAATATATGATATAGATAATAATAATAGTAATAATATCAATAGTATTATTTTAATTATTATTATTATTAATAATAATAATAATAAAACACAAATGCTAATAATAAGATAATACTACTGATAATAATAATATAAAGAAAAGTTTGTTTTACAGAGCGATCAGGTTCAACAGAAGAGGAACAAACAGTCTCGACTTTAGGGAAACTTTTAATCAACTGAAATCTGAACCTGTGCGAGTGCATGCGTCTCTTTACTTCATGTTTTTTTCATTCGTTGCACCAAAACAAATAAAACTGTTATGAATAAAAAGATGTAAATCGACGCAGCAGAACCAGATATATCATCTTAACCTGGTGCCTACTTTACCCACGATGCAACTACCCCTCCTGACAGCTGGGTGTGAGATTCGGGTGCGTTACTGTGAGATTAGAGATGAGATAAAATGAGTCTTTATTGATCCCCTGCAGAGTTCGGGGTGGATTTCTGTTTTTTATCAGTTTGGTCCGGTTCGGTGTACGAAACCGGTGTGAAACCTGTGTTTGTTTGGTTCAGTGCATCACCACCACCGAGTGGACCGGAGTCGCTCCGCTGTAAATCACTTCCTGTTCCCGTGTTAATAAAACTGGGTTGAAGGTCAAATACTTTATCAGCCGTTTGTTTCTATTGATCATCAGTGATCAACAGGTCAAAGGTCAAACACTTAATCATCTGTTTGTTTCTATTGATCATCACTGATCAGAAGGGTCAAAGGTCAAACAGCTGATAAGAGTTGGAGGAAGTACTCGGTTATCAATGCAACAGTGTACAAATACTCAAAGTCCTGCATTCAAAATGTTACTGATGTAAAGAATTTATTAGTTGATTATATTTAGTTTTAATAATCTGAATCTGTAAAGTTACTAAAGTTATTAAATAAATGTAGGGAAGTACAATATTTACCTCTGAGTACAGTAGAAGTATATAGTAGTATAAAATGGAAATACTAAAGTGCGTCGAGGAGGAGAGTTAAGTCGTCCTCCGCCCACGCCTCACATCTGGAAAACATCACACACACACACACACACTGCTGCGTGATGACATCATGCTCAGCTGTGTGTGATCAGATCACATGTAGCTGATGATGATGTCATCAGGAGTAAAACACGTTCATGATCTGAAGTTTTTCTCACAATTCATATTAGTACATTTACTCAAGTACTGTATTCGGGTACACATTCAAGGTACTTGTGCTTTACTTGATTGTTTTCTTTCTATGCTACTTTATACTTCTACTCCACTACACCTCAGAGGTAATATTGTACTTTTTACTACACTACATTTATCTGACAGCTTTAGTTACTTTTCAGATTACAATTTTTCATCACCTTCCTGTCCTGTTTAGCCTAGCTTAGCACAAAGACTGGAAGCAGGGGGAAACTACTAGCCTAGCTTAGCACAAAGACTGGAAGCAGTTTATTTTGTTTGGAATAAGAGAGATGAGTGAGGAGGCATCGTCACGGAAACCGAGCATCATTTTTTAAAAGCATCTTCATGGAAACAAGAGTTCAGTGTCAGGAGGTCAGACAGAAACCGGATCAGCTGCTGGTCGGTGAAACCAGAGGAAACGTGGACTCTGTCAGGAGGAGAGGCTGATCCTGATGGGGAAATAAAAATAGAAACAGAAGCACAGACGCCTCCTCCTCCTCTTCCTCTTCCTCCTCACACTGATGATGCAGATCACCTGCGTCACTCACACTAATGTCACGAACACAACAGGAGGTTTCCCTCGTCTCAGAATGAGCCTCATTCACACCTCATATGAAAGATTAATAGTAAAACTCCACCAGGGCTGCCGGATTGTTTGTGTTAATATCAGGACCTGGACGCAGGCAGTGATTCGGATGCGTTTGCATCAGCAGGGACGTGCGTTACAACAAAACAAGCGCTCCTCCAGTGGCATCAACAGATAACAAATGTATGTTAGTGTTGAAGGTTTGTGATTGGAGACGTCGGATATATAAACGCTGTGATGATGACAGGTTGGTGTGCAGCAGGAGGACATTACATAACACACTGGTGTGTGTGTGTGTGTGTGTGTGTGTGTGTGTGTGTGTGTGCGTGTGTGTGTGTGTGTGTGTGTATGTGTTTGTGTGGGAGGCCAAGTCACATGATCATTCTAACACGCTCGGATGATGCAGACGCACATACAACAACACATTAGTGTTTTCAAACATCAGGAATGAAACACGAGTAAAGACGGACCTTCATCACATAACTGTCTGTTAGCCTAGCTTAGCACAAAGACTGGAAGCAGGTGGAAACTGTTAGCTTAGCTTAGCATAAAGACTGGAAGCAGGTGGAAACTGTTAGCTTAGCACATAACTGATGCAAAATGTTCTCTTTCTGCAGGCCTGCTCTTCCAAAATGGCCGACGCCGAGGTGTCCTTGTCCCCGGCTCTGCTGCCGCTCCACCATAGCCCCTCCCACGCCGCCGCGCCCCCCCCACCTGCCTCCTCCTCCCCCACCACCTTCTCCTGCCCCTCCTCCCCCTCCAGTGCCTCCTCTTCCTCCTCCTCTTCATCATCTTCCTCTTGTTCTGAGAGCTCCTCTGACTGCCCCGTCCACCACCATCATCATCATCATCATCACCACCATCATCACCCCCGCCCCCAGCGGCAGCAGCCCCCCCCCCCCCACAGCGAGCAGCCGTCCTCCCCCAGCGCCAGCCCCCGCAGCTCCAGCCCCAGCGGCAGCATCGGCAGCACCGGCAGCCTCGGCAGCAGCGAGGGCATCGGCAGCAGCGGCACGTCGTGCGGCGGCGACCCGCGAGGCCCCAGCCCCCTGCTGGACGTCATCTCTGAGGACGCCATGGAGATGGACCTGGGCGTCGACCAAGGTAACCAGACGGGTTGTTTTCATTGTTTTACGTGACCTTGTTTTATGTGACGTTTTGTGTAACGTTGTTTTACGTGACGTCGTTTACGCTATATTATATTGACTTGGTGTGCAAAGACCTTATGAATAGCTAAGTCAGTTTGTTGTTCGTTGGCGTTATGGGTTGTAGTGACCACTGCATCTTCTACGGGACGCTAGCAGGACGTTTTTGCTTTATCTTTTGTAATTTTTCTGGCTTCGATTAATCTGACCTCTCCTTGTTTTCTGTTTCCAGTGATCGACCCAGAAGTCGCTCTGAAGGCCTGCCAGGAAGTTCTTCTTAAGGTCAAGCTGCAGAACAGGGAAGTGCCTGAACAACAACAAGTTGACAACCAACAACAACAACAACAACAACTGCAACAGCTACAACACTACCCAGACGTAACGGAGTCCTCCAGTCCAGCGTGGATCAGCCCGGACACCAGCTCCATCAAAGAAGAAGATGAGGATGAGGAGGAGGGGAGTTCTGGGAAGGATGAAGAAAAACAAGGCGGTACTTCCCAGCGTGATCCGCCTCCCTCAGCCCGGCCGGAGCCTTCTTCGCTGCTGTCGGCGTCATCATCGTCATCATCTAAACAGTCGTGGCTGCTGCGCCTGTTCGAGTCCAAGCTGTTTGACGTTTCCATGGCGATCTCCTACCTGTACAAGTCCAAGGAGCCGGGGGTGCAGGCGTACATCGGGAACCGCCTCTTCAGCTTCCCCGACAGCGAGGTGGACTTCTACCTGCCGCAGCTGCTCAACATGTACGTGCACATGGACACGGAGGTGGGGGACGCCATCAGACCATACCTGGTGAGTCTGAGGTCTTCTGGGTAACGCTAGTTGACTGTGTTTGTATCATTGGGGGTCTGGCCCTTAAAGGAAACGTAAAGCCGCCACCATGTTGGTGCGTTGGAGAATTTATATTTTGGTGATATTGCCCAGCCCTATTTGAAAACGTTTGTGACATTTTGTGTATTGATCTTTAATCTAAAGTCTCTGTGTGTCTCAGATCCACCGGTGTAGAGGCGGTATAACCTTCTCTCTGCTGACGGCGTGGCTGTTGGGCGCGTACTCCTCCGACATGCACATCTCCACCCAGCGTCACTCCAGAGGAAGCAAACTCCGAAAACTCATCCTGTCCGACGAACTCAAACCTTCCGTTCCTCCGTCGGACGCTCACAAAGCAGTTTCTGTTTCCGACAGCCCCGTGTCCTCGCCGTCCCACCGCCGCTGCCATCGGAGGCACAACAGCAGCAACATGGAGTCCGCCCCCTCCTTTTCCACGCCCGCCCCGGACAGCCCCGTACCGGGGGAGGCCGAGGTGTTTGTTTCCCCGTCCAGGAGGACCCACCAGAGATCCAAGTCAGATGCCACCACGGCAAGCAGCGGCCCCGGCTCCGGCCTCCGGCGGACAGGAAGTAACCCCAAAGTGGAAGCTCTCCATGAGGAGGTAAGGACCAGACTTTTATTTTGTTATTTGTCTCATTGGTGTGATGACGCCAAAAAAGGGAAGAGTTGGGTGTTATAACAATGATTAATCGTGATTCAACGATTAATCACGATTAAATATTTTAATCAATTGACAGCCCTAGTATATACAGTATATATATATTTAAATACACTTTACACTATATATATATAGTACACTATATATATATAGTGTAAAGTGTATTTAAATACTCTTTGTGACCACATTATTGGAGGATGTTTTTCTCTGAAGCCTCCTTTTCTTTCTGATCTTATCTCATCGTACCTTCGGTTTGCCTCTTTGTTTTCTTTCGGTCACGTTGCGTTTCTTTTCTTTATTACGTCATTCTGTCAGAAACTGAACCTGTTTTGACGTCTGTTCGTTACACGAGATGAGACTCCTGATCTGTCTGCATTCATCACCTGTTTAAACACAGAAAAAACCTGTTTACAGCAGAGCCTCTGCTCGCTGTTATCACCTCAGGATGAACTGTAATGACCTTGGTGATGCTCTGACCCCGGCTGTACTTTGTGTTTACTGCTAATTAATTCATGAAAATGTTAGCATGCTAGCACGCTAAACTAACCTGGTGAACATTATACCTGCTGAACATCAGCTGGTTACCATCGTGATCACAGTTTTACCTCCTTTTCAGCACAAATGTTTTTGCATAAACAAGCTGCTGGTTGGCGTCCATGTTTGTTTTGGTACACAAACACGTGATGGTTTGGGTTCTGGTTGGATTTGTGCGGTCGTCTCCCTCCAGAGCTCCAGTGGTTACTGAGCAGTGGTTCAGTGTGTTGTCTGGTGTATTTACTTAGTCGTCAGGTTAAAGCTCCTTCCTTACTGTCAAACACTCTGAACTAAGGTTCACGTTTTTCTTAAACTGAATTCATTTGATCTGGTTAGTTTTGGTTTCACGTTGCAATGATGGAACCGCACCAAAGAACTCTACATGACATTCCTACGCCTACGTTGTTGCTGCCTACGTACTGTCGTCATCGTCTACGTCTTGTCGTCATCACCTACGTACTGTCGTCGCCTACCTCCTATCGTTGTTGTCGTCGTCGCCTATGTGCTGTTGTCGTTGTCGTCATTGCTTAAGTCTTGTCATCATTGTCGTCGTCACCTACCTCCTATCGTCGTTGTCGTCGTTGCCTATGTCATGTTGTTTTCGTCGTCCCCTACGTCCTGTTGTCGTTGTCGTCATCGCTTAAGTCCTGTTGTCATTGTCGTCGTCACCCACCCTGACAGAACTTCCTGTAATTGGTCTGAAATTCAGAACCATCCAAAAGAAATGTTTCCACACTAGAACCGAACCGAACCGAACCGAACCATGGTTCTGTTTGGTCCGGACTGAGACCACCTCTTTTCGTCGGACCAAAATTCGGATGTTTGGGTCACGTCTGACGTCTGTAATTTTGGTTCGGACCAAACAAAGCAGGTGTGTGAAAAGGCCCTAAAACATCTTTATGTTGGTTTGTCTGTAGTCTGATCTGTCACGGCTGAACAGAACCAAACAGAACCAAACAGAACCAAACAGAACCAAACAGAACTGGTTGTTGTTGTTGTTTAGTTGTTGTAGTTTGAGAAGAGAGGCGGAGTGTAAACCGGTTCCCAGTTTGTGAGTCTGGAAGACGGCTGGAGATTATTTGTTTTGTGAAAAAGAGAAATCTTAACCTACTTTCTGAGTGTGTTTTTCTGAGTGTGTGTTTTCACATTCTTGGCCGGCGGTCCGGTCACATGCAGCAGAGGCTCTCCATTGGCCGGGAGCCAGAGGCACAGTGCGATGTGATTGGCTGAGAGCCACGTTTGGTTCCTCCTGCGCAAAAACAGAAAACTCTGAAACAGACAATGAAAAAGAAGAGAGAGAGAGATGGAGGAGAGATGGAGGGAGAGATGGAGGAGAGATGGAGGGAGAGATGGAGGAGAGAGAAAACTGCAATCCTCTCTTCTGTTTTTATTCTTTTCCTGTTCCTCATATTTTCCACTTAATTCTATTTTAGTAGAAGTCAGAGATCCTCCTCTGGAAAAACTATAACACAGCAGAGCGACTGAAGACGGAAACGATAATAAGTTATTTTATGATGCTGAACTTCTGACCTCCCGATAAACCAAATCTCTGTAACCATGAAAAGAAAAGCTGTGATGTTAAGTTTAGTTATTATCCAGAGAAAGACTGATAACGCTGAATATGCAGCTCAGAAAAATTCAGTTTGAGATAATAAAAGTCTATCTCAAGGAGGAGGTGGAAGGAGGAGGAAGAGGGAGGAAGGAATGGAGGAAGGAAGATGAGGAGGAAGGAGAGGGAGGAATAGTAAGGAAAGAGGAGTAGGAAGGAAAGAAGGAAGGAAAGAGGAGGAGGAGGAGGAGAATGGAAAGAAGGAAGGAAGGAGGAGGAAGAGGGAGGAAGTAATGGAGGGAGGAAGGAGAGGGAGGAAGAGGAAGGAAAGAAGGAAGGAAGTAAGGAAAGAGGAGGATGAAGGAAAGAAGGAAGGAAAGAGGAGGAGGAGGAAGGGAAGAAAGAAGGAAGCAGGAGGAGGAAAGAAGGGAGGAAGGAAGGAAGGGAGGAGGAAGGAAAGAAGGTAGGAGGAGGAGGAAAGGGAGAAAGTAAAAGAGATGGAGGAAGAGGGAATGGAGGAAGGAAGGAAGGAGGAGGAGGACAAGGAGGGAGGAAGCAGGAAGGGAGAAAGGAAGCAGGAGGAGAAGGGAAGGAAGAAGAAAAGGAGGGAGTAAGCAAGAGGAGGAGGGAAGGAAGGAAGGAAGGAGGAGGAGGACAAGGAGGGAGGAAGCAGCAGCAGGAGGAGGAGGGAAGGGAAGAAGGGAGGATCAGTTGTTTTGTCTGTAAAATGTCATAAAACAGTGAAACTGTCCTTTATAATGAACCACAGTTCAATGTGACGTCTTTTAAACACGTTGTTCTGTCTGATCGGCGATCTGAAGCTGAAATATATTCAGTTTAATATCATGTAACAAAGAAATGACTAAAACAATTATTCAAATGTATTAATATCATTGCAGATTAATCTCCTGTCTTTCACCCGTCGGTCTGTTTCAGAGTTAAAATGTTGTTTAGAATATTAAAAGTGAATCTGATTATTAAACTGTCGTTTGACTCAGCTGGATTTAAACTGTAACATCTGGAGGGTTCTGCAGAATCTGGGTCATGTAAACATCTGTCCTGTCTTTGATTTCCTTCCAAAACGTCTCTGAAGCGTTTCCATGTGTCCCTCCTCCTCTCTAGACCTTGTTCTGGGGCGGGGAGGGACCGGGAGGGACCAGTAGGGACAGGGAGGGACCAGGAGGGACCAGTAGGGACCAGGAGGGACCAGTAGGGACAGGGAGGGACCAGTAGGGACCAGTAGGACCAGTAGGGACCAGAAGTGACCAGGAGGAGGATTTAAACCATGTGATGCTGAAAGCTGCTCACTCATGTGACGACATGAAAATGAGTCTTTAATCACTGTTAGCCTAGCTTAGCACAAAGACTGGAAGCAGGGGGAAACTGTTAGCCTACTTTTGTTATTTTTGCTTGAAAAATTGATGCAATCTAAGCGATTATCAAAATAAATAAATCTTCTGTTGATCGACTGATTGTTGCAGCTCTAGATGTGAACGACTTTATACTTTTTATAATATTCTGATGTTCTGTTTCTTTGTGTTTCAGCCGGATCGTCTGCGTCCTCAGAGGGAGCTGGTGAAGTCTCTGCTCTGCATCGGGAAGCGTTTGGCGACGCTGCCCACCAAAGAGCAGAAGACCCAGCGGCTGATCTCGGAGCTGTCGCTGCTCAACCACAAGCTGCCGGCCCGAGTGTGGCTGCCCACCGCCGAGCACCAGCACCACGTCTGCAGGATCCCACACACTCAGGCTGTGGTGCTCAACTCCAAAGACAAGGTAACACCCAACACACCTGAGACAGGTAACCACAGCTGGGCCGAACACGTCACTACTACAGGAGCAGAGAGGCGTTTAATGACATCCAGTTAGTCCCAGATGTTTCAAATCTCTGTGTCCAGTACATAGACAGGTCCAGGACGTGGTTAGCCTAGCTTAGCACAAAGACTGGAAACAGGTGGAAACTGCTAGCCTAGCTTAGCACAACGCCTGGCAGCAGTACTAGTTGTTATTCTGACAATTTAACCCCTTCCTCCTCAGGCTCCGTACATCATCTACGTGGAGGTTTTGGAGTGCGAGAGCTTCGAGACTTCTCCGGTTCCCGTTCGGATCCCGGAGACGAGGATCCGCACGGCTCGCTCCGCGGAGAACCTGGACTGTGGCGGCGGCGTCACCGCGGCTAATGCTAACGGCGGCAGCGGGATGACATCGGAGCACAGAGCAGGAAGTTTCTCCACCGTCCCGAACTACGACAACGACGACGAGGCGTGGGCCACCGACGACATCGGACAGCTGCAGGTGGAGGTGAGACGGAGAGAATGTAGGAAAATTATGATATATGGAAATATGATACCATAATATATTAACATGATATACAATAGTGTGAAATCTAAAGTGTTAATGTTTGTGTTGCAGGTGGAGACTCAGACCAGCAGCTCCGACAACATCAGTCAGTTTTCAGTTGACAGCATCACAAGTCTGGAGAGCAAAGAGCCGGTTTTCATCGCGGCCGGAGACATCAGGTACACGATTACAGATTTTAATTATTTCCCAAAGTCACGACATGTTTTTATCCAACGAAATATTCTGCCTCAGTCCGTATATGTTGTCATTTAGCCTTTCAAAAACTGATTCTCTGTGTTTTTGGTTCTCCAGACGTCGTCTGTCGGAGAACCTCGCTCACACTCCGACCTCGTTCAGGAGAGACCCAGAGGACCCGTCAGCCGTCGCTCTCAAAGAACCCTGGGAGGAGAAAGTCAGGTGAGTCCAGAACTAGTCAGCCGTCTGTCAGCTGTGTTTTTTATATGAGTCCGGGTCTGACCCTGTCGCCAGTACACCGGTTTTCCTTCCTTGTACCACTTTTGGTGCTTTAGTCTGACCACTGCAGACCGGGAACATCCCACAAGAGCTGCAGTTCTGGAGATGCTCTGACCCAGTCGTCCAGCCATCACAATCTGGCTCTTGTCAAAGTCGCTCACATCCTTACGCTGGCCCATTTTTTCTGCTTCCAACACAAAGTTCAAAATGTTCACTTGCTGTCTAATACATCCCCCCCACTGCCAGGTGCCATGGTAACGAGATAATCCCTGTTATTCTCTTCACCTCTCAGTGGTCTTGATGTTATGGCTGATCGGTGTATCTGTAATGTGTGTTCCTCCAGGAGGATCAGAGAAGGCTCGCCGTACGGTCACCTGCTGAACTGGCGGCTGCTGTCGGTCATCGTGAAGTGTGGAGACGACCTGAGACAGGAGCTGCTGGCCTATCAGGTCCTCCGACAGCTGCAGGTACCCACACACATCTTAGCATAAGGTTAGCTATCTTAGCATAAAGGTTAGCTGGCTGAGCAGATCTCAGTAGCTGTTATCTCATTTTTTGACTCCAGTGAATCTCATATATATATTGATTTCAATATAATTATTAATACTCTGACAGATAGTAAATAAGAATCAAACTAAAGGTACTTTTCTTAAACTGGTTCAAATGGATCAGACAGCTGGAAGAAATTGATAATGTATTGATAATGTATTGATGACAGGAAGTTGATCAGTGAACCTTCGCTGTGTGTTTCAGTCGATCTGGCAGCAGGAGAGAGTTCCTCTGTGGATTAAACCGTATAAGATCCTGGTGATGTCATCAGACACCGGGATGATCGAGCCCGTCCTGAACGCCGTCTCTCTGCACCAGGTAACTAAGTACATTTACTCGAGTACAAATGGGAGTTACTTTACTTGAGTATTTTTACTTCACTACATCTATCTGAGAGCTTAATTACGATTTTTACACACAGAACAAATGAAGAGTTTATAAAATCTAAAATTCATTAAAATTACTATTATTATCATTAATAAGTATTTTATGCTTTTGCATATCCGTCCTGTAAATTACAAACCAATATCCAAAAAAGAAACTTATAAGTATATAATATTATAATATAATATTTATAACTTATAAAACTATATTTTACGACATAATTTGATGTATTGGTGCCCCTATATTTATTTAAATAATTAATTAATTAATTAATCTGAATAAATTAGTTTGATTGAAGGTTCATTCTTGCCGTTGAAAACAGCAACTAGCAGAACAATTATTACTAAATTATTATTTAGTAGCTGTCCTGGAGCTTTCAACCATATATCATGGTCGTCCTCTATGGAGGACGGAACCTGCCAAAATAAAAAATAAATGAATAAATAAATAAATGACTTGATAAATAAATAAATATCATTAAATGTAGCAAAAATAATAAAAAAAATGAATGTAGCAAATAATTAATTGACAAAATGTGGCATAGATTTCTGTTTTAATTTGCTTCTTTATTTATTTATCTTTGTATTAATCCCCTTATTTATTTATGTATTTTTTTTAAAATGTATTTATATATTAATTTATTTTTGCATTTTTCTTTTATTTCTTTTATATTTATTTTTGCATTTTTATTTTATTTTATATTTATTATTAAAAGTATGTTTTTATGCATTTATCTATTTATTTTTGCATTTTTATTTTATTTTATATTTATTTTTAAATGTATATATTTAATTTAGTATTTATTTTATTTTTATTTTTTTATTTTTATTTTATTTATTTTATATTTATTTTTACTGTATTTATGCATTTATTTTAGGACTTCACAGCAGCTTACAAAATAATCATCATATGGTTTATTTAGTAGTTTTATTTATACTGCATTTAAAACCACTCTGACATTATTTATATTTTCCATCAAAAAATGACTGTCGTACTGAAACACAAAGTCAGGTGATGATTAAAGTTTCACGTCAGGTTATACGTCAGAGCGCTGATGATGTCGTTTTGTGTTTCCTCCGTCAGGTGCGTAAACAGAGTCAGCTGTCGCTGCTCGACTACTTCCTGCAGGAACACGGCAGCTTCACCACCGAAGCTTTCCTCACCGCTCAGAGGAACTTCGTCCAGAGCTGCGCCGGATACAGCCTCATCTGTTACCTGCTGCAGGTCAAAGACAGGTGAGACACACCTGACGCTGCAGTTGTGTGAAGGTGGATTATTAGCCGTGTTAGCGCCGGGATGTCTGTCGGTCCACTCCATTTTTTAGCAGTTAGTATACAAATAGGGAGAATAGAGTTCATCAACAAAACACACACACAAAAACACAGTATTTAGTCTTTGAGTAACTTTATTTAGTCACAGTTTCAGTGTGAAGACGCTACAGACCAAGAACCTGCTCATGTTGTCTCTTCTGATAGACCTAGGCCAACAGTCTTTGTGCTAAGCTAAGCTAACAGTCCTGATGTCCGCAGACATAACGGGAACATCCTGCTGGACTCTGAAGGTCACATCATCCACATCGACTTCGGCTTCATCCTCTCCAGCTCTCCTCGTAACCTCGGCTTCGAAACGTCGGCCTTCAAACTCACATCAGAGTTTGTCGATGTGAGTAAACGTTTGGTTTCTTCTGAATTGTTGCTTCCTAACGTCGGGGTCTGATGATGATGATGATGATGATGATGATGATGATTATGATTATGTCCGCCTGTCTGTTAAATGACTGAATGAAATGAATGTGTGTTTCAGGTGATGGGCGGTCTGGACGGAGACATGTTTATCTACTATAAGATGTTGATGCTTCAGGGTCTCATCGCTGCCAGGAAACACATGGAGAAGGTTCTGCAGATAGTGGAGATCATGCAACAAGGTAAGAGACTGACGTTCACACCTCGTACCGACTTTTCCTTGTCACACTGACTGTTTTTAGTTTTTGTGACGTACTATACTATGACTTATTTTTTTCTTCATGACATACTATACTGTGACTTTTTCCGTGAAACTTTCCAACATACTACAATATCACTTTTTTTCGTGAAATTTTCCAACATGCTATAATATGACTTTTTTTGTTAAATTTTTCTTCATACTATACTACGACTTTTTTTCGTGAAATCTTTCGACATATTATACTATGCCGAAAAAAAGTCATAGTATAGTATGTCGAAAAATTTCACAAAAAAAAGACATGGTAAAGTATGTCGAATAATTTCATGAAAATCAGTCTGTTTAGTATTACGAAAATATGAAAAAAGTCACAGTATAGTATGTCATAAAAATGCCAACCAACTTACGAAAAATTTTCGAAAAAAAAAAAAAAAAATCATTGAAAGTTTTTATGACAAAAATCATATGATAATAGGCCGAAATTTCACGTAAAAAAGTCATAGTATAGTATGTCGAAATTGTTTTGAAAAAAAAGTCATAGTATAGTTTGTAAATAATGTCACGGAAAAAAGTCATAGTACAGTATGTAAAAAAAAAAAGTCATATTATATAATATCTCGAAAAATGTCACGAAAATACGTCAGTATGTCGAAAATATGAAAAAAAAGTCATAGTATATTATGTCATAAAAATGTCAACCAACTTACCAATGTTGCCTCTTTTGACCGACACTTTTTTCTCGTGCCGATTTTTTCTCTCGTTTGTTTTGTTTCTTCCTCGTACCAACATTTCCCGTCGTCAAATAAGACATTAAAAAATTCATTAAAAAGTCATAAAAAATACGTAGCATAGTATATAGTGAAAATGTCAACAAACGTAACAGCATTTCCTATTCAGACCCATGTTTTTTCCTCGTGCCGTTTCCTGTCATCATAAAAGACATTAAAAAAGTCACACTATAATATGTCATAAAAATGTCAACCAACTTACCAACGTTTCCTTCTTGTCCTGATGTTTCCTCCTCATACGGATGTTTCCTCCTCGTACAGATGTTTCCTCCTCATACAGATGTTTCCTCCTCAAACAGATGTTTTATGTCCTCCTCCAGGTTCCCACCTCGCCTGCTTCCACGGCTCCAGCACCATCCGCGGTCTGAAGGAGCGTTTCCACATGTCTCTGACGGAGGAGCAGCTGCAGCTGTTGGTGGAGCAGCTGGTGGACGGATCCATGCGCTCCATCACCACCAAACTCTACGACTCCTTCCAGTACGTCACCAACGGCATCATGTGACCACCGACGCCGATGTTTGAACGTTAACCAGCTGCTTTTGTTTGGATCCGGCAGACGTCTTCGTATCTTCGCAGGAGTCGGAGGATTTAAATTTCGTTCAACCGTGGCGCTGATGTGATTTACTGGATTCTCTCGTCAACCTCCGTTCTGTTTTCTTAACGAAGTTTCTAAGTTTTGAATGTGATCGGTGCGCCGATCAGCTGATTAGATTTTACGTGATCTCTGATTTGTCCTGCTACATTCATGGGCAGCTGGGAAAGTTCAGCGTTTTACATCCTCTGAAAAATCCCACCTGGAAGAGAAACACAGAATGAAGAAACACAGGCTGGAAGCTTCAGAATCTGGTTCATCCTGAGACACATTTAATTAAATAACTATCAGACTTCTATTATTGGATTCTACTGGATTCTACTCTGAACCAGAGCACGTTCGAGCTCAGCTGTTCTTCAAGCTTTTTGTTGAAGGACAGAAGTTATAATTTGATGTCCATAAATGAATCGAGTCATTTATGGAGTTAAACTTTGCAGGGAACAGTTTCACATCTGTGAAACTTAATTTGGATTTTCAGCTGCTGATCAGACGAAAACACTTGAAGATGTGACAATTATTTATCATTATTTTGACATTTTATAGACCAAAAGCTTCATCAGTTAACTGAACAATAGAATATAGAGCTTCTTCCTCATATTCGATCGGCAGTTTCAGTCTTTAAATTTTTAGTAAATTATTTTTTTATAGTAATTTTAAAGGTGAAAGCTCCGTCACTTGATCTGGCCACGCAGAAATATTGACAAATATTATTTTGATTTTAATAAGCTCCAGATTTGAAAGCATGAAAAAAAAAAGCTAAAATTAAAGTTGATTAATTAATTTTATTCGGGACTACGGAAGAACATTGCATTTAAAAAAAAAAAAAATCCTCATAATTATGAGAAAATATAAAGTTTTTCACAAGAAGATTTAACAGAAATGCCCATAAAAACTACAACATCTCATAATTACGGATCTTTTCTGCTGTTTTCTGTTGAATTTTCTTGTGAAACATTTAAAAACGTTTAAAAAAATTCACAGAAAACTGCGGAAATGATCATAACATAACTATGAGATTCTGTTATTATGAGCATTTTCTCATAACTATGGGATGCCAGGTGATAATTTTGAGTTCACCGTTAGTTAAACAAATCAAGTCATTTTATTTTGTAATTAATTGAAATGTTAAATCAGAAAAGCATATATACCATTACATTTATATCTTAAAATTCAAATCAATGTGATTGAAGTTTGACAGCAGCTGGAATATTTTAATAAAATTAAAATCAGTCCAACCCTACAATACACAATACTTCTCTTGATGAAAGAAGAAAATGTGTTTGACAGTCGGTTCTGTCGTCTGTACGTTTGGTTGTTCTTAAAGAACAGAAAACACTACGTAGAGAAGCACAACATGAACTCCGTGTTGTTCTCTTCGCTCTCTGGATGTTCAGAGAAAAAGACAAAACGGTAAAAAATGAACGAAAAGAGAGTGAGATAATATCACTCCCCGACGAATTCCTTGACGTGTTTAGTTTTAATTGTTTTCACCAGACATTTATCACGACTGTATCTAATTTTAAAAAAGCAACACGACTGAGGAAGTGAAATATTTCTAAAATATTGGTTTGATATGTCCAATAAAATCCATCCAATACTTTGTTCTCATGACGAGAAACCGACGGCTGAATCCTCGTTAGCCTCGGCTGTTAAAGCATGCTAAGTATTAGCACGTCAACTTGCTAACTGTCAGCGTGCATGCTAACGGTATGCTAAATGCTGGAACATGCATGTAGGCCAACGTGCTCGGTGTTCGTCAACATTAGTGTGACTTTTTGTACAAACATGAATATCATTTTTACTTTTTGCACAGAGTTGGAGGGTCTTTTCACACAACTATAATTCCAGCCTAAAAAGGTAAACATATTACGTACATACGTCTGCGTGATAACATCCAATAGCGGCTAACAAGAGTGTTAACATGCTAATGTTAGCATGCTATCGTCAACGTTTCTGAATCTAAAGACAAAGGTGATCCTATTTTAAGTAGAGTTGTTCCGATGCCGATACCATTATTCGTCCAATACTGCCCAAAATTCGTGATCGGCTATCGGCGAGTACGCCAATCTACGTACCGATCCGATACCATAATTTATTAACCCAGAAAAAAAATAATGTTTAACCGGAAACCAATTCTTCTCGACCGCTCCAAAACAGTAGCGTTCACTATGCTGTCGCCCTGGCGGTATCATGGCTGCCACTGGCAACTACCGTTTTAGAGCAGCGAAGAAGAACCGATTGCAGGTGGTTTATCACCACTGTTAAGTCAGGGATAATGTACAGCGAGCCGGTCGGGGTTTATTCCACAATAATGACCCGCTAGCTGTACATTATCACGCTTATTACACGGCTACTTACTGAAGAAATCAATAATTTGACACAAAAACGGTCCGCCAGAGTCCGACATCAGAACTGCGCCCATAGCAACGGTCTGTTATACATAGCAACGGCCTGTTGTACATAGCAACGGCCTGTTATACATAGCAACGGTCTGTTGTACATAGCAACGGCCTGTTATAAAGAAATAACCCACCGTAGAATGCCGTGATTGACCAATCTGAATTGAGTATTCAACAAAGCCATGTAATAAATAATAATAACTAGACATTTTTTTATTACGCTGGTATAGGATCGGTACTCGGTATCGGCCGATACCGCAAGTTCAGGTATCGGAATCTGTATCAGGGAGGAAAAAATGGTATTGGAACATCTCTAGTTTTTATAACAAGAACAATGTTTTTGTCAAAAGTGATTTAATGGACCTATAAATCGCTATTTTAATAAGATTTATTGTGTAGTGCTAATCGCCGCTTTCCTAAATTTTCAGATTTTTCATGACGTTTAAAAACAGGATGTATTATGACTTTCACAAATTGTCTGAAACGTTTCGCAAACGTGACGAGTGTCTGGTGAAAAAAGAAAACCGATTAAAATTTGACGTGTCAGCTTATCAGTTTTATTTAATCTGCATGTTTGTCACTTAATAATTTTAATTTTCTTCTGTGTAGTTTCAGTTTAAGAACGGTCCGTGTTGAATTTCAGAAAACTGTAATTTTGTTGTCGAGGTTCCGTTCACTACACGTTAAAGATGCTAACGATAACAAAACTCTACAGTGTTGGATTAAAACGGAACATTTACACGGACCGGTTTAGATTAGCCGTTTTGTTCCGGACACCTTACTTGAACGGTTTCCTGCCCTCTTTTTGAGCCGAAATGGCTGCCGAGCGGTGAATCGATTCCTTTGCAACAGATTTATGCAACGACCTCATCCATGTTCCACTAACTGGACATCTGTGTATAACTCTGAGCTGAATTAATGTGTTACAGTTACGTGTCTGTTAACGATTATATTTGCATATTTAACGAACGCTCGGCGCTCTTCCTCCCCGATTGGCCCCCAGAGATACATTCCTGTGATTAACTCCAGCCAATCAGGAGAGGCGGCTCGGCGGATTGGCTGAATGAGAAGCGAGACTCTAAATTTCTGTTTGGCGGAAAGTTTATTTTTCTTTATGAGGAGATCAATTTCCTAAATATGTGAATGTTTTTTTTTTATATAACAGTCCACTAAAACAAATGTTTTTCTCAGTATTGACGAGCAAATGGTTTCTTGTCCGTACTTTTAACACTTATAATGATGTTGTAATTAATGTTGGTAACACTTCCAATGGCTTTATTCCAGTGAATTACACCTGTGTATGAACATATTTAGCTTTTACATGAAAATACGGCTGTTTTTTTTTCTCTTCGAGAAGTGAGATCAAGTATTTTTTGTGTACTTGGAATCACACTTTGGATTAAAATACTCCATTTTAGAGGATTTAAGACTAAAACAGGTCAGGTCAACAAGCTAGTTAGCTACATAAAACATTTACTGTTATATAATTTTTTCTACCATAATTTCGTTTAACTTTTTGCTTATTTTAATTTAATTTTAGTTTTGTTTTGTTGGAAATTTAAATTTCATAAAGTATACCATATAATTGTAAAGATATTGTTAACGCTTCTCACTGGGATAAAGCCAATATTTGGCGTTACGTCATTAACATCTGTACAGTTGTTTTTGTGTGTTTTGACCACTATTGAAGGAGAAGCACAGATCTGTTATTGTAAAAGCAGCATCATGTTACCGCCCGCTACCCGGTAGCCCGCTACCCGGTAGCCCGCTACCGTATATGCCATCGCGCTTGACAAAGATGCAGCTGTGACTAATGTTTACCAGATAAGCAACTTAAATAGCAAATACTCTTTCTTGTTCTTTTCATTTGTGAATATGTATGTATGTAAATGAACGAGGAGTTAGTTTTCCTGTGAGGGAAATAGATGCCTTGAGATGTACAGAAGGTACAAACTCTTATCAATGCAACCGAAGGGGTCTCGGACCTGAGAAGTGCTTTTATAGCCGACGTTTAACCGCTTCAGGGACGAGTTTTAACACTTTAAATGTCTTCCTCTCCTGCATCAGTCCAGATGGGAATTTATTTGTATTTACAAGTAGTCGTAACAGAAACATTTCGGAGAGCTAAACTGACTTTTTAAAATTCAAGTATCGCTTGATATCGTCTCTATTTGATTTCCACCGTTAACCGTTAAATAAAAAAAGGCCAAAATGCCTTTAAAAATAATAATAGCTGCTAAAATGGTTGTTTTTCTGAGTGAAGTCTGGTGAGCACGGAGAGGAAAACGCTGCGTCTGTTGAAACTCGTCCTTGCTACTATAAACCTTTCATTGCCTTCTTTCTTCCTTCCATCAGCTCGAAACACATTCAAGAATTTCAATGTGAAAAACTCTTAAAGTGCATTTATTCTGAATGAAAATGTTTTCTGTCATTTGTAAAAGATTCCTCCATGTTTTTAACTTTAGTTGGTACCAAACATTTAACATTAAATCCATTAAAGCAGCACGGGGGGGGGGGGGGGTGGGGGCTTCACGATTCTAACAATGCTAACGATGCTAACGTCACGTGAGACAAACTTTATTTTTCACTGTGTGAAGAAAAATAACCAACATGGACCCACTTTGGATTTCAGTGTGATTTCTGGGGTTTAATAAACAGCTTCATCTCACGAGGAGGTCGGAGGGCGACGACGCAGAGCTGACCAATAAGTCAATTCAATTAAGAATTTCAATTAAAGCTGGAGCAGGAAAAGGATTAAAATCACAGTTATTTATCGAGGTGGAGTCTAAACCCTCTACTACTACTCTCTCGTTTCTATTAATGCAACGCAAAATTAATAATTCAAATAAATGATTCCTCTTTTTTTTAATACATCAATAATTACTAATTTGAAGTACAATGAAAATTGCAGGTCAAAGTTCAACATAAGCGCATTCACCACAGACAAAAAATACGGAGACTCGTAATTACGAAGTAGCATCTCATGATTATGATGTTTGAATTTCATAATTAGAGGGTAATTAATTATACAACAATCATGAGATCTTTTGTCTTGTAATTATGAGATACAAATCTCAGAATCGGGACATAATTCCACACAATTATGAGACATTTTTGCGTACTTGTGAGATACAAATCTGGTAATTATGAGATATATTTCCTCGCAATTATATGAGAATATCACAATTACGACATAAGAAAGTCATAATTACATGATCAGTAAAAGAAATCTGAGATGAGGATTTTGTAATTAATATCTTTTAATTTAATTTTTTGAGATGAAATATGAAATATCTGTAATCATGAGATAAAGATCTGGTAATTACAAGATTATTAGAGACAAAAATTCTGTAATTTTCAATTAAATAATTAATAGGAATCCTGTCGTTATGAAATATTTTCAGATTAATACGAGATGTAGATCTCGTAATTATAAGATTGTTTTATGCAATTATGAGATCTTTTCTTCGTAATTCAATGATACACATCTTATTCATTATGAAATCTTAATGAGTGTCATAATTACAACATAAGAAAGTCATAATTACATGATAATTAAGAGGAAAAATCTGAGATAAGATTTTGTAATTAATATCTTTAAATTTCATTATGAAATATCTGTAATCATGAGATAAAGAAAAAAAGGTTATTATTTATATATATCATTGTATAAAGATCTGTTAATTAATAATAATAATTACTTATAATTATGAGATGATAATTTCATTCTTGAGAGTTAACACTTTCTTTTTAATTATTATATTTAATTTCATAATTAATTCAGACTTAATTAATATTCTATTTTAATTCTAAGACACACAATTACGAGGTTGTCATAATTAGATGTTAATTAAAAGAAATCTAAGATAAGGACTTTGTAATTAATAACTTTTAATCTCATGAGATGAAAAATGAGTTTTTTGTAATTTTGAGATATGAATCTTGTACTAACGAGATAAGAAAAGTGATAATATCAAGATGTCTCCAGTTTGTTTTCTCTGGTGAATAAAGTGAAAAACTTCCTGCTCACAGAAAAAACAACAAATTGAACTATCGAGTTTTCTCCATAAAACTATTATTTCTTTATATCCTGTTTAGTAAGAGAAGAGGAACGCATTGTCACTTAACTTAATGAACATCTCTGTTGTCTCCTGCTGCTCCTCCTGCTCCTCCTGCTCCTGCTCCTCCTCCTGCTCCTCCTCCTCCTCCTATAGACTCAGAATGTAAATCTGCTCCCTTTAAGGTAAAAGCAGAAACTTTGTTCAGATTCACTCGCTCTGTTTCGCCGCTGGCGGCTGAATCTCGCCGGCGGCTGAAGGTCGGAGGTCAGATCCGTCAGCGTCGTCGTGGAGATTCAGCACCAGTTGTTGTTGTTGTTGTTGTTGTTGTTCATGTGTCTGCTCAAGCTTTCATTCGTGTATAAAACAAACCGTCACATGTTCGTACTAAACTGCATGAAACTCATCCAATAAACCTGAAACCTGGTTCTCATGTCGGCTGCAGTTTGAGTGTTTGTGCTTCATGATTTCAAGAATTCTGGGACAGAGCTGCAACGAATAGTCAATCAGTCAATCAGTCAATTAATCAACCAGTCAATTAATCAATCAGTCAATTAATCAATCAGTCAATTAATCAACCAGTCAATTAATCAATCAGTCAATTAATCAATCAGTCAATTAATCAACCAGTCAATTAATCAATCAGTCAATTAATCAACAAGTCAATTAATCAATCAGTAAATCAACCGGAAATTTATAAGCAACTATTTTGTGTAGGTCTGTCAAAGTTAACACGATAACGTGTTAACGCAACCTGTGATTTTTAGGTCGTAGCGACTCAGCTTTCAAAGTTAGAGTGAAGATACTGGTATCATATGAAACTAAAAAACCTGAAGAATCATAAATTTGTGAGTTTTTTCTCGTAAATGTACCACTTTAATCTCAGAGAAAATTAGAGTGTTAACGCATCAATTTGTGAGGTTTTTTTCCCATAAATTTACAACTTCAATAACAGATAATATCCAAGTTTTTACCTGTAAATTTGTGAGTTTTTTCTCATAAATTACGACTTTAATTTCAGAGGATGTATCAGAGTTTTTACAGATTTACCTGTTGAATTAGTTGTGACATCATCACAGCGTCTGAGGTCATCTAGGTGAGTCTCTCTCCGTCCTCAGGTGTGTTATCATCCGTCAGCCTGTGAAAACACAGTTTATACGTCATTCTGTTGGCAGAATAAAGACAAATGTTCCAGACAAGTGTAGATTTACCTTTTGTACAGGTGTGTTTCCACACAGGTGAGTCTCAGCAGGTGTGACAGAGTGACTTCATACGGATGAACTTCTGACTGGATGCTGAGGGAACTATTCACACCTTTTATTCAGACAAATGTACCACAATTACAGAAGCCTTTACACCAATAAGAGGTAATATTCCACGAAAAACTCTCCGAGATTTTTTACTCGTAATTTTGAGAATTTCTTTCTCGTAAATTTACGACTTTAATCACAGAGAATATCAAAGTTTTTAATCGTAAATTTTTGTTTTTTCTCGTAAATTTATGACTTTAATCTCAGGGAATAGCCAAGTTTTTACTCATAAATTTGAACATTTTTTTCCCGTAAAATTACGACATCTCAAAAAATGTGCTGTTTTTTTTCGCAGAATTTTACCCCCCTCCAACGCAATATTATAATTTTTTACCTATGATAGCCCTAACGCCATTGTAAAATATATGATTTTTTTCTTCATTATAAATGTTGACTTTTTAAGTACATTTTAAGAAACTAAGACATAATTCTGAATTTGTAAGACTGCAACTTTTTAACCCTTTAATAACGGACCTCCCACGGGCAGCTGCGGGAGATCGTTGTTTGCATGATCCTGTAAATTTATGAGATATTAAGTCAAATTTGTGACTTTTAAACTATAAATTAACACTAATTAAAAAAGTTTTATTTTTAACGTATAAATTATAGGATACTAAATCAGATTTTGACTAATGACTAATTTAAAATGACATTTTTTGTAAGTCTTAAGGCATCTAATTTAAATATAAATAATGTATAAATCAATGATATGCTAAGACTTAAATATACATATATATATATATATATATATATACACACATTATATAATATGAACATTTAACTCTATCTCCTAATTTTGACAAGATTATTTTAGTTTTTTCAATTTTTTAAAGATTTTATAAATTTTTTGCTTCCATACAATGTTTTAAATGTTATGTAAACAACAACAACAAACAAATATACAAAGAAACGAGTCAACACCAGAGTTTGATTTTGTTTTTACTGATAATTTGACATCATGACAAATTAAATACAAAGCTTTAACAGAGCGTGGCAGCGGTCTGACAGCCAGACACGTTTAAAAACACCGGAGGACAACAGGAAGTACCGTCGACGCCCCGAAAAACACTCAGAGAGGCATGATGGGAAAGTTTAAGTGCTAAATGTTCCTCAGCAACACGATCCGATTAGAGAAAACACTTTCATTACTCAGTTTAAGACGTTAACGTGGCTTTAAATCAGGACTCTGTGATCCTGAATCTTACAGAAGTTTTTGATTCACTTTGAAACCAAAAAACTTAAAACCAGGTCTCAGAATTAATTAAACTTCTGCTCATCAGCAGAGTTACAACATGGTTTTAGTCCAAAATGTGCTTTTAGTTCAGTTTGTCTTGTTTAAATCCCGACAGACCAGAATGACGAAGTGATCCAAGACAGTTCCTCAGGTTTGTTCCCACAACAGGTTTTAATATGTACGGAGGCCCAGTAACGCCCGGAAAAGACTAAAATAGATGTAAGGAACGGCAAAAATTAAATGAAATCTAAAATAAAAAGTTATATTTCGAGTTATTTGGTGAAAATTAAATTATTATTTCTCTTACTCAGAAAAAGATAAGATACTTAAATCATAAATGTGAGATAAGAAGTCAAACTTTTGACTTATTGTGTCAAAAATATGAGCTGTAAAGACAAATGTTTGAGTAATTAAATCAAAATGATCAGAGATTCAGAGTCAGAGTTATGACGTAGTAAATCAAAATTATGAGACAGTAAATTTAACTTTTTAATTTAACATTTTTTATTTCATATTTATGACTATATGAGTTAAAAGGTTGTTTAGGACAAAATTACGAGATAGTGAGTAAATTTAACTTTCTCAATCATCATTTTGAGGCACTCAGTCATAAATACAAAATAAAAATATCAACATTTTTTACTTTTTTATTTCATATTTGTGACTTAATGAGTCAAAATGTTGACTTGGGAGGGAGGGGGGGGGAATAAAAAGTATTTTTATTTTTGTCATTTCATCTACTTTTTTCTTTATTTTCCTGTCAGGTTCGGGCTTCCATACAAGAGATAAATGCAGAGAATAAGCTCTGCAGTGAACAGAGGAGGAGAAGTTGGCAGCGAATGCATCAATTTTCTTTCCGTCATCAGATGTTTGGTGACTTAAATCATCACTTTGTTCATTTATTTCTGTAATTTATTTCTTTAGTGGATGATGTTGGATTTTGATATTAAATATTGATGCTTTCGGCGATGCAAAACTTTAGAGAAAAGTGTTGTTTTGCTGTCACAATGAAGGAAATATACTTTGCTGTAATTAACACACACACATTTAAATGATTTGGAGTGACGTGTAATTATTATTGTAGTGTAAGTAAAAAGTTCATGTATCCTAAAACTACAACAACGAGTAGTTATCCGAGTTTTTACTCGTAAATTTACGACTTTAATCTCAGAGAATATCCAAGTTTTCACTCATAAATTTGCATGTTTATTTCTAAAACTACGATAACTGTCTGTTTCAGAGATTTTCTGTCAAGAACGTTCTGTTGTCAGTACTACAGAGTTCAATAAAGGGAAATTTACTCAGCTGTTTGTATCATTACCTATTACTATTAGTGTTATTATTATCAATAAGCAGCCGACAGCTTGAAAACCTTCAGGTGAGGATTAAACATTAAAACTTTATTGTTTCAGAGCTAATTTTCTGCATTTATTAAAAATCCTTCTGGGAAACAAATCAGTGGAAATCTGACCGGACTTTTGTATCGACTCATTTCTGGATTTTAACTCCTGCCGACCTCCTGGTTTAAAGTTTAGTTTCATCTGCAGTGAAGCGGATTATTGAAACAGGATCGATTTCACCAGCGGAGCTCAGTCCTGAACCCGTAACGTGACCTCTTGTGGTGAAACTCGTCCCATCAGAACAGAGATTTTACATAAAATACATATTAAATTAACAGACTTTCCACCGGATTCCCTTCATTGTTTTAAGATATACCACTCTCTAATCAGCTGCATCTAAAAACAGCTTTATTAATGGTCAATAAATAGATCCGCTATAAGACATAATCAGCTTTTGGCTGCAGTTTGTTCTCCAGTATGACATTTACTTTGTCATTTTAACTCTTTAGTTCATCAGATAGAAATCCAATAAACAGTTTGACCTTTGTTTAAATATTTATTATCACTTAAAACCACAAAACAAACTCTTTATTATTAATGACTTCTTATTAAAGCATCAAATCTTCACATTGAAGAAGCTGAAAACGGAGGGTAACACAGGTACGCAAATATCATAGTAATTAGGTGATAATTATCAAGTAACCTATTTGACATTTCTTTGGAATTACTGACAAATTACCCCGATATTTACCTCAACATTTATCGAAAATTACTTTATTCTAAACATTATTTAATAATTATATGCTAAAGTAGTATATAATGGTTAAAATAGGGCCCTTAGAGCTTGAGAAGCGGCTGTGCACTGCTCTAACCTGGTAGCTAATGTCATGATTCAGGGAGGTTTGTAAGACATTTAAAACAAGTTATTTACCAAATAAATTTAAATGTATTATTATATTATTAAATGTATTAAATAAATTACCAGCTATTGGGAAATAGCGTAATATGATTATTAAATGCTTGTTTATAATTAAGTAATTTTCTATATGTTTAGAGGTAAATATTGGGGTAATTTGGCTGTAATTCCAAAGAAATTTCAAATAGGTTACTTGCTAATTATCACTAATTTTGCTTGTAAAACGATTGAAATGATTTAATCAATTATTCAGATTATTTTTCTAAATCGTTTCAGCTCTAAACTCGACTATTTTTCACACCCTGGTGATCCAAAAAGTTATTATTTAATGGTTTATAGCTGATCAATAAAGCATGTAGTAAGTTATTTATTGACCGTTAATAAAGCCATTAGTAACAGCTCGTTAGTTACAGCCCGTTACCAGACGGCGGTACCGGACGGCGGTACCGGACGGCGGTACCGGACGGCGGTACCGGACGGCGGTACCAGACAGCGGTACCGGCGTGTTCCACCAGACTCAACAGTAATTTCTTACATTTTTACAAACTTTCCAAAAACCTGGAATCACGTCTGAAACAAACGTTTTTTAACAAAGCACTGGGGTTTGGCATCGAGCTGAGTGTGTGTGTGCGTGTGTGTGTGTGTGTGTGTGTGTGTGTGTGTGTGTGTGTGTGTGTGTGTGCGTGTGCGTGTGTGTGTGCACGTGAGTGTGACCTCCTCGACTCGGGGTTGGTAGATGATGATGAAGAGTCTATAGGACAACACAGTCTGAGTCCTTCTCTCTTCTCCTGGCTCCGCCCTGCTGTGACCCCTGACCTCTGACCTTTAACAACACAATGACATCACCACAGCATGAGCTTCAGAAACATGTCCAGTGTGGTACTAGTACTTCTGAGTACTACTACTACTACTACTACTACTGTGTAGTTGTACCTGCTGCGCTGCCGGCACTGATCCTGGTTGCTGCTGTTGCTGCTGTTGTTGCTGCTGTTGCTGGAGTTGCTGCTGTTGCTGGTATTCCTCCTGTTGGAGCTGTCGGGCCAACTCCAGGTCACTGAGGGGCCCCGGGGCCCCGCCCTGCTGCTGCTGCAGGGACACCGCCACCAGGTAGTCCTAACACCAACAAAGAAGAAGATCAATCACCACCAATCTCACCTGGTCTACCCATCTAACCTGGTCTACCTGTCTAACCTGGTCTACCTGTCTCACCTGATCTACCCGTCTCACCTGGTCTACCCGTACTCGTAAATTCGTGAGCTTGGTTTGATAGCTCAGGGCTTCTGCCCCTTTTCTATCAATAGGAAATTGTTGGAGGGAGGAGAGAGGAGATGGAGGAGGAGTCTACCTGTCTCACCTGGTCTATCTGTCTCTGCTGCTCCTGGGCGCTGGGCGGCAGGTTGGTGGTGGGCGGAGCTCTCTGAGGAGGATGACACAGTCTGAAGTCGGAGTCGCAGAAGTTTCCGTCTCCCTCGACGTTATGAAGAGACTCCCAGACCAGACCCTCCTCCTGAAGGAAGCCCTGATCGGTCACCAACAGGTACAGGTGACCCTGAGAGAGAGAACATAACTTTATTAACAACAGGTACAGGTGACCCTGAGAGAGAGAACATAACTTTATTAACAACAGGTACAGGTGACCCTGAGAGAGAGAGAGAACATAACTTTATTAACAGGTAGAGGTTGTCTGGTATTGATTAAGGGAACTAAAGGTGATTTTAGAGAGGGTGGCTCCACCTTGTGTTTGATCATGGTACTGAAGTGGTTGTTTCTGAAGAACACAGAGATTTCTCCCTCTTTGGCCGTCGTGTTGAGTTCACACAGACCGTGATACGACAGCTGGGTCGCCGTCGACTCCAGGAACTGCTCCGCCACCAGACCTGCGGGGGATGCACACAAATACTACCTCAAATACTGCAGAGTGTGTTCATATATGTGTGTATATGTATGTTTGTATGCGTGCGTTACCTTCACTGACTCGGCTGCTGTCAGCTGAGTGTTTGTAGTCGATGATTTTCTCCACCAGCTGGTTGTAACTCAGTTTCCCCACCGAGGCCACCATCTCTGGACTCTGACCACACAGTAAACATTAAAACAGATCTACTTAATTACAGGTTAACTAACAACCTGATCGTGGCTTGAGCAAGACAAACTAGTGCACAGAAGACGACTCAACAAACAGCAGACATTAACTAATAAAACAAAGTAGATTTCAACACATTTAATTAATTTCTTCATTACCTAGAACTGGTTTCCCACAATTAAATGAACATGATCAACTGCGATATTGACGTTTAAAATGCTCTCACAGAAAACTCTGCTGCATCATTATTTTGATTCAATCCCACATAGACCCTTTTAGTGATGACGTCATGATGAGGTCAAGGTGTTAGCTGGAGGCTAAACAAAGGAAAGACTGGAGGCTAACACTAGCAGTGGGCTAAAGTTACACATCTAAAATGTCATCTTGCTGTGTTGTTGGGTGCCAGAATCCAGATGTCACAGACATTAGAGATGACAAACTGAGATTCAAGGCTTAAGCGAGCTACAATATTGGAGAAACGTTTCAGAGATGGAGAGAAGGGGGTGGTGGGAGTTTACCTGTGGGTCGACCAGCCAGCCGTGGTACAGCGGGATGTCCAGCAGGTCGAACACGATACACTCAGGTGTGTATTCAAAGTCTGTCACTCCGGTGAAACGTACGTTAACGTCCAGACCTGTGGACAGCTTGGGAAGCACCGCCATGGCATCACTCATGTTCTGACACGCACACACACACACACACACACACACACACACACACAAACACACAGTCAGTTTTCATGCTGAAGTTTGACTCTGCAGGTGAACACGTTTCAGATTTCCTGCCTGAACTTTATTTTGAAAGTCCCCTGGTTTCCTGTGAGGCTGTGTGTGTGTGTGTGTGTGTGTGTGTGTGTGTGTGTGTACCTGTTGGAAGTTGAGCTCCATCCCATCGGCCTTCTCTCTGGGTGTAACAGACAACACACACTCTCCTGCACAACAAACACACAGGATTATGAAAATAGCACCTTTAACTTTAATTTTAGCAGGAAGAAAACTAGTCTACTGAAATCATATCTAGTCAAAAATACTGTTTTTTTAATGTATTGTTTTTTATTGTTATCAAAAAAGGAGATAAAAGGTGTTTTGGAGATATATCAGAAATGCTCCACAAAAAGCCAATAAGTGGACCTTGAGTGAATTTAGTCAAACTAAGGTGAATAATTAACTTTCATAATTTACATATTGATATCTGTAATGCATCAACATTCATGATGAAATTTAAAAAGACAAAATAAAATGTGATATTTGTTTAGAATAAAGACTCCTCTGTGTGTCTGACTGACAGGTGAAGTCAGCAGCTGATTGGCTGACAGATCTTACCCAGGTGAGCCATCAGGTCCTCCGTGGTGACGACTTCAGTCTGAGCAGGAAGTTTAGCCTGAAAACACACAAAAAGATTTTAGTAAATAAAAACCTGAAACAACAGGAAGGAGACGACTCCTTCACTCAACAACATGTTTCTGACAGCGGGGGAGGAAGTACTTTTGCTACAGTAAAGGTAGTAATACCAAGTAATACCCAAAGTGTTTCCATCCTTTACTGGATGTGTAGTGTTTACCACTCTGGATTTAAGATGTGAGGGTGCAGGTCGTATCCACACTGACCCTCCAACGTTTTATACTTTTATAGTTTCGGCTCACTTTGGTTTGTTTTGGTTGACGGATACGGAACGGCTATGACGTCACGTTACTCTGACTACAACAATAAAAGCGGTAACTTCCTTCTACCTCCACATAGACTCAAATGAAGCAAAAAGATCAACTCTGGCATTAAAAAAATCTATTTCAATATCGTAAAATAAAAAATTGTGATACATAGGTGAATCGATTTTTTCCCCACCCCTTAAAGATACACATGACAGTGTTTTTTACCTTCCAGCGGAGGAACAGCGTGTTCATGATGGCCAGCAGGGGGCAGGGTCCGTTCTCACTCTGAGTGATGATGGGAGTCTTCTTCTCCTTCCAGGTGATCCACTTCACCAGGTAGTACGCCGGCATGGACGGCCCGGCCTCCGGAGCAGCAGCAGCAGCAGCAGCTGTAAAGGTGGAGGCGGCAGCAGCAGCAGGAGGAGCAGCTGCAGCCACAGCGCCCCCTGTGGACAGGAGGACAACTACAGTCACATATACAGATACAGAGAGTAGAAGTATTCAGATCCTTTACTGCAGTATTTACTACAGTAAAGGATCTACCATACCATCACAGGCTGTCTTTTTTGCTTAGGAAGGTTCGGAATGAAATGTTAAATCTGTCAACTTTCCCGATATCTTTAAAAATAACAAATGGAGATCTGCTAGTTAATGTTTAGAAAAGAAAATCTAGAATTCATTGAAAACATCAGCAGTGTGTCGTATCACTGCTTTGCTTTACATTTATCTTTATTTATTTATATTTATTTCTTAAATGTTCAGAGTTTAATAACAGGTTGAGTCGCGGGTTCAGTTTGGATTTAAAGATAACCGTCTGAAACAGCTTCATCATATAAATCAACTCTTTTTTAGCAGAACTCTGGTTGGGAGATTAAAAACATCCTCACATGTTTACCAGAGTGTGTGTGATTGTTAGCTTCACCCTGAACCCAAAGATGGCGACTCACCAGCAGCTCCCAGCGTCTCCTCGTCCTTCAGACTCGGGACCTCGACGGACGGCGAGCAGCCCTCCACACCCAGAGCGGAGTAGGACGAGGACAGGCCGTCCTCCACGTCCAGGGAGTTTCCTGCGGCCGTGACCCCGTCTGAGAGCTCCAGGCTGGGGATTGAGAAGGACGCTGAGTCGGAGGATTCCCGCTGGTCGTCTGAGCCGCCCGCCGTCGCCACGGAGGAGCTCTCCTCCAGGTCCAGGTCCAGACCTGCAGACACAAATCACATCAGAGACCACAGAGGAGCTCTCCTCCAGGTCCAGGTCCAGACCTGCAGACACAAATCACATCAGAGACCACAGAGGAGCTCTCCTCCAGGTCCAGGTCCAGACCTGCAGACACAAATCACATCAGAGACCACAGAGGAGCTCTCCTCCAGGTCCAGGTCCAGACCTGTAGACACAAATCACATCAGAGACCACAGAAGAGCTCTCCTCCAGGTCCAGGTCCAGACCTGCAGACTCACATCAGAGACCAGAGACCACAGAGGAGCTCTCCTCCCGGTCCAGACCTGTAGACACACATCAGAGACCAGAGACCACAGAGGAGCTCTCCTCCAGGTCCAGAGACCAGAGATGGGGTCCAGTTGATCTTGGACCTGGTCTGACTCTTACCTGGCTCTCTTCTTCCTCCTTCAGTCTTGATGTGTCTGAGTAGAACCGACAGAGATTCTTCTTCTGTGGTGACGGCGGTTATCGTCCCGTTTTCAGACGACAGCGAGGACGAATCTGGCGGGGTGGGCGTGGCCTCCTCCTCCTCTGCCTCATCCTTCTGGACTTTGGCGGGAAGAGGACTGTCGGAGGCGCCGTTGCTGCTCGGGACCTCAGCTCCGACGTCGGGTGACCCCTCCGTCACCGTGGTTACGATCAGTTCTTTGGAGATGCTCTCTACGGGGACAGACGGTTCGATCAGCAGATCTGCTGCTGCAGGCGCTGCCGAGCTGGACTCCGCCATGATCGGCTGATCGGTCGGCGATGAAGAAACGAGGTCACAAACTCCTTATAAACACGAATAACAAGCGTAGAAAAAAGAAATCAAGATACTGAAGCTGTCATGGGAAAAACACCGTGGTCACAGACTTCAACGTGCTGATGTAAGACGGAGGCCTGGCCCCAACATGGCCGCCACGGGGACCGACTGAAACGCACCTATCTATCTGAGACTGAACATGACGTATAGATAAGTCCGTTGTCATGAATTAAATATATATTAAGAGAAAACTTAAAGGCAAAAACTCCTCCTTCTTCTTCTTCTGTCCTGCTGACAAGACTTAGCGAGCAGGAGGAAGAAGAGTCAAACCGTCAGATAGAAAGTCTTTGCTGTCCGTCAGCAGGAGCGACAGGGACGGAGGATTTTCTCTTCTTCTTCTTCCGTCAGCAGAGCGTCAACAGACTTTCTGTCAGAGCTGAGGAGAAACAAACAAACAAGGACGAGTCATTAAAGATGGCGTCCGTCTGTCAGGTGACATCATGTTTGTCATCCTAATCAATACTGTGATTAACTAGATCAATAAAATCAATTACTTCAGAAATGATTTATATTAAAAACATTACTCACAGATCAGAGCTCATATCTAAAGTTTAAAAACAGACTTTTAGTCCAAAAACACAGGATCCTACATTTCCCGCAATGCACCTGGAGAGTGTCTTTAATTAGAGCTTCCCTGCCACGTCTTTCAAACTCCACCGAAGAACGTATATTGATAAGAAGTGAAATAGTTTGTTCCATTACAACATCAGCGCCAAGCAGCAGAGCTACGCTTCTGCCATTCTGGACTGAAAGCGACTACCAGACAACAGTAAAATGTTCGCCTACAAAGTGATGTACAAAAGTAAAACTAAATTATTTCAATTATATTGTCATATTCTACTGAAATGACCTGTGTTGAAAAATAAAATGTTATAAATATAATAAGCCTTTTCAGTCCAAAATAGCGGCAGCAGCTGTTGTTAAAAAAACAACAGAGTTTTGTCTCTTTACATCTATATTCTTTCCCTCCAGTGTGTAACACAGACGGTATGTGAGGCACATGTAGTCTCAGATGACATCACTATAACATCCCTATGACATCATCAGGACTACTTTGAGAGGGCTCATACACTAAGATGGTGCATCTCTTTGCCATTGAAATAAAGTATTGAGTGAGAGTTCATCTTTGCATGTAAACTATATAAACTAACTTTTTATATACAACTATATAAAATCGATATAGTATCACAAAACATAATATCACGATATATATATATTTTTTCTTACACCCCTAGCACAGTACAAGTACCTCAAATTTGTTCCTAAGTACAGAGTACTTGAGTAAATGTCCTCCCTTACATTCCTCCACTGGGTGTAATATAAGTGTTGTTATCATCATTAGTACATCAGGACTGACTGCTGTCATACTGATGCTGTCAGGTGACCTTGCCACACCTTATCTGACTGCTGGAGAACAAGAACTTCATCTGCAGCTATTAATATGAGAACACAGGGAAGGAAAACAAGTGTGAAGATGTGTGAGAGTTCACCAGATGGAGTGACTGAGGAATAACAACACAAAGCGCCTGGGTCAGTCCTTCATGCTGGTAGCCATCAGGCCATCAGGCTCCACAACCAAGGCTGACCCCCATATGAGAACTATGATGACTTTAAGAACTTTAAACATGCACTATATCTGCAACCATCATGGACTCTAACCACTGGCGCACTTTACACTTACTTTACACTATACATCCTATTTACCACTTTATAGACTGCACATATGTACATATTACATTTATTTATTGTACATAAGATAAAATAAGATAAGATAGAACTTTATTAATCCCGAAGGAAATTCTTGTGCCAGAGATTGCTCAAAAATACAACAAAATTACAACAAGTTCAAGTGTATAAAATAAAAAGTACTATTTAATAGAATAACAATTAAGCAAGATACATTTAGTAAAATGAGTAAAAAAGATAAGATAAGTAAAATAAAAAAGCTAAGGTAAGCTAACAAACAGAAAAATAAGTAATACTGCACACAATGAACTGTGATATTGCACATGAGAATGTAAAAAGTAGTATTGCACATGATATTGATATTATATTTGTACTCAGTGTCACTGTACACACTATGTTCACCCATTCACTCTGTATCTTTTACATCTCTATTTATTGTTTTTATCATTTTTGTATACCTTTACCTCTCCTGTGTTTCACTCTGTTGGCTGATGTTGCTGCTTTGACACCTGAATTTCCCTGCGGGGATTAATAAAGGTTCATTTTATCTTATCTTAAACAGCCCAGAGAACAGTCACTGAGGAGTAAACAGCCCAGAGAGCAGTCACTGAGGAGTAAACAGCCCAGAGAGTCACTGAGGGCGGTCATTAGTCAGCTAAACAAGTTTCCCCTTCAGTCAGATAACAAACCACAGTCTGATTAAAGATGTTTCTCAGTGATAATAACTGCATAATGTGACTGTGTGTTACTTCCTGCCGACAGCAGACCTTCATAACAACATGCACATCAGCAGAAACCTGGACAGAAACCTGCAGCTGCTGATGGCTGACAGCTCAGCATTAAGCAGCTTTACACTCACTGAGCTAGCTAGCTAGCCTGACGTAACTTCGCTGTTGTTCCACAAAGCGACAAACTCCGCTCTGAGATACGACCCTGACCTGCTCCTTCACATCAGAACACACATTCGGTTGGATGAGAAGCAGCTTACCGGCCCCGGTGTGTGTAATCTGCGCTGAGTGAGTCTGCTGAAGGAGCATGCTAGCTGCTAGCTGCTAGCATGCTGTTTACATCCTATGAGCAGAGCATCAGGAGGCCACGCCCACCGGAACACAACAAGCCCGTCGACGTCACATCCGGTCACCAGAACACCCCTCTCCATAATACTCCAAAACAAACCACCACAACTATCAAGTTACCACCAATATATACCCATGATCACATTTAACTCCAGTTACAGTCCACACACAACCACATCATCCTTTTTTATCCATCATTCTCTTTTAAAACATCATATTTTTATCCATCATTCTTTTACTTCTATCTATCTACCTATTTATATTTATTTTACTTTATTTTATCTTATTCTTTTTTATCTTGCCTTAATTTGATTTGCACCCTGACTGACCGCCAGCCAAAAGAGCCGGCTCTTACCGTTCACTTAAAAGAGCCGGCTCAAAGAACCGGCTCGTTCGCAACCCACACATCACTATTGTGTTAGCCGTTAGCAACTTAGCTAGCTAGCTATCTCAGAAGTTATTGTTTTACAAATAAAACACAATAAAATACAACCTCTTTTCCAGCCGCGTCACATCACAAACGTGTTATACAAACAAGATAAATAAACAACTAGAGTTGACACTGTGGTTCTTTATAGTTCTTTAGATGTTTGTTATGTTGTTTACGTTAGCTAACACACAGCTAGCTAGCAACACTGTGTTCCACGCAGAACTCCCATCACAAATATGACAATTTAAGAAGAATCTGCTTACCAGAACAATTAAACAATTGTTTGCGTTATTTTTTTTTATCCTTTCGTCCTCGTTATGGGGCATTGATGACTTCGGCGTACATGTTATATAAAAAGCAGAGCGTATTTAACACAAATATCAACTTTTTGTAACGTTTTGACAGCAGCTCAGTTAGCCCTGCAGTTACTCGACAGTTTGTTGTTTTGTTCAAAAAGCGGTATAAGTCGTAAAGTATTCGAGCAACAGAAATGAGCAGTAATTTGAATGGAGTTTGGCGTTAGTGCAGGATAATTATCAGGTGCAGTCAGTTACTTAACGCGAACCCACAATGTTCGGTAACCACCACCACGCAGAACTCCCATTACAAATATGGCAATTTAAGAAGAAGTTGCTTACCAGCACAATTAAACACCATCGGGAGCGTTACTTTTTTCATTTTCCGTCTTCGTTATGGGACACGGATAAATTCGGCGTACATGTTATATAAAAAGCAGAGCATATTTATAATAAATATCAACTTTTTGTAACGTTTAGTCAGCATCTGTTAGTCTTGCCGTTACTCCACAGAACGTTGTTTTGCAACAGGAATGAGCAGTAATTTGAATGGAGTTTGGCGTCAGTGAGAGATAATTATCAGGTGCAGCATTTTGTGCTTTTCATCACATTTTGAGAGTTTAATTTACTGACAAGTTTTGTCTAATTACTTTATAACTTTTATATATTTATTATATCGAACGAAAAAGCCATATTTAGATCAGAAATATAGTTTAAATGAGTTGGAAACAACTTTCTTTACCTTTATCTCTGCTGCACCTTCAGCACAGTCTGGTGTGTTAGATTTAATTACCGCGGTCAACCTTAAAGGGCGGTGCTACGCTCCGTCCTGCCTGCCAGTAGTCCCCGCCTACCCGGGACGAGCGGTATTATTAAACACACCCTTTTAATGTGAGATATAAAGTAAACACAGTTTTTAAGGAGGAACTGTGAAGTTCACACTAAATACTCATCTTTAATTATCATACTGCATTTCTTATATTAATTATAATAATACGTATAATAATTTTAATTTTATTTTATTTATTTATTTGCACATATATAAAACTGCACAAAATCCAGTCAATGAAAAAAAACAAGAAATGTGTCAGGAGAGGTCAATAAGCCACAGGCTTATACATAAAGGACCTCCCCACAACTCCAGGAGAAAAAAAACAATAACAAAAAAGGAAGAAAGATCTAAACTAACATATTTTTAAAATTACAACAAAAGTTCTTATTTTTAAGTTAAGATAAAACTTTATTTATCCCAACAGAAGTTATTGTTCTGCAGTTGTGTTACAAAGTGGGAAAGAGTGCAACTATATAGAGTACAAATAAAACAAAATACAAGCAATAAAGATGATCAGTAAGGTGCAATGAAAATATTAATTATAATTTTAATAATTCTGATTATAATAGGAGCATACGTTCACATCTGTAACGTTATTACAACAAATTTGATCACACGGGAGCAGAAATGAATGACAAAAGAAGTTATTTTATGAGGAATATTATTGGGATAATAAATAATTAAATAATTAAATGAATAAGTTTATTTAATAAATAAAATACATTTATTCATACATTTTTATTTAATTAAGGTTTGTGCACTACATTCAGACTTCAATATTTAAATCTTCTAAAGACAGTTTAATGACACCGTTTAATGTCCTCTGGGTTTAATTTTCAGTCTGTATAAATCATTTTGTCCATTTTGTTGTACTGACAAAAAAACAACATGGACTGAGGCTCATTGGATTTCTTTTGTTTTGTTGAATGCTGAGAAAATTAATTGTCTTTGTTAAAATGAGATGTTCCATTTAACCTATTTATCTATTATTATTATTATTATTATTATTATTATTATTATTATTATTAATAATAATAATATTCATCATCATATTATTTCCTTTACTGCTTATATTGTATTTGTATAACAATACATATTTTTATGCTTGTAGTTTGTGACATTTGTAATACAGTAAAATATCCTTTTAACAGTATATAAAACAGTAGCAGCTTTCTCAGTTTTATTCTTTCTATAATATTAGTAATAATAATACATTTTATTTGTAATGCACTTTACATTTGAAACAAATCTCAGAAAGGTCCTATAGCCTGTAATGTATTGCATCATCGTTTGTACACTCCATTATTTAATTTTTGCTACTTTTACCTTTATATTTTCTATTTTATTTTAGTATATATACATATGAATATAAATATATTTATATATAGAATCATGGGCACAAATACTTCCTCCAAAATAAATAAAAGTTGTATCTTTTCTTATCTTATGTACAGAAAGTCACATATCTCAGCTTTTAAGAAAAGACAATAAACTGTCTGGCAGGACTTGTAAATTAAAATAAATTAAATTGATGTGTTGACAGTGTAATTGTTATATGACAAAGACAGCTGTAGTAAAGTCACAAAAACATGTCGTCAGTTTTTGTAGAATTTGTCATAAAACTAGTGGTTTCTATCAGATACAACATCTCATAACATCACATTAAAGGCTGCTGAGAGAAGTTCCTCCTTAAAAGAAGGCAACCTCCTGTTGCAAGGGTTTTATTTTGATAGGTCAAACAATGAAGTGCTGTTGTTTTAATTTGACAGTGGATGTTACTGTCCTCAGATCAGTCAGCTGAGACTCTACTGATCTGACTGACTGTGGATCTTTGAGGAAAACAAACAAACAACAAACAAGCATGGATGACTTCCTGAAGGCGAGCAGCGCTGCAGCAAAGGTGTGTGTGTGTGTGTGTGTGTGTGTGTGTGTGTGTAGACATAAATAGACTGACATGGTATTTCTAATCTAATGACTCACATTGTCAGAGTGAATATGAAAGTTGACTCGGTTTGTTTTAATGTTAATATTTTTAAAGGTCACATATCGTGCTCATTTTCAGGTTCATACTTATATTTTGTGTTTCTACTAGAACATGTTTATATGCTGCAATGTTAAAAAAACAACTTTATTTCCCTCGTACTGTCTGTCTGAATATACATGTATTTACCGTCTGTCTGATACGCTCCGTTTTAGTGCATTTCAACGGAATTAGTTGCTAGGCAACCGTTTGGGTCCATGTTTACTTCCTGTCAGCTGATGTCATTCACATACACTGCAACAGGAAATAAACTGGGACACATTTACAATGTTTACTTTTAAAACCGTGTAATGGTGTAAATATTGTATATTTGTGACATCACAAATGGACAGAAATCCTGACGGCTTGTTTCAAACGCACAATTTCTGAATACAGGCAGCTTTTTTTTGGGTAATGTAGTTCAACTTTCAGCTCCTCAGTTTTTCATCAGTGCAACACCTTTGATTTCTGTATTTTCAGCAATGCTTTGCTATTAATTTCATCTGTCAGCATTCCCACGCATTTTCAGCAGGAAATGCATTTTCTAGTATTATTTATTCATCCATAAGAGACTTTCATTTTTCACCCCAGAGCTGTGTTAATGCTGAGCTCTCGGGAGTCGTCACAGACCTTTACACCGGGCTGAAGAGCTGCGTCCTCTTTACTTTAATGTCACATATCAAATCCAAATATTTGAACGTTTGATTTTGGTTCTGCAGGTCTGAAGGTCACTGAGACAGCTGACACAGTTCACGTCCGCTTCATGATTCAGCCTGAAACAGCTTGTGACAAAATGAAAACACAGATTTAAAACTCTCCATACAGAGTCGTAGACCCTGTCTGTCCGTCTCTCTGTCCGTCTCTCTGTCAATATTTGCTTCCTGTCCTGTTTATCCTCAACTGATTGCAGGTTTCAGGTAAACAGTGAACAGCTTGATATCAGGTTGCACATTCAACCACAAAATAAGAGTCGTGGCCTTCCCACACATCCGGCAGTCTGACACTATTACATCATTCAAATCCCTCCTCAAAACTCACCTGTTCAAACTGGCCTATTCTCTGTAGTGTGTCTATCAGTTCGTCATACGTGTCTGCATAAATGTGTCTCTGTCATGTCCGGTTGTTTTTATCTGTCTATGTTTAATTTGATCTTTGTAAGGTGTCCTTGGGTGTCCTGAAAGGCGCCACCAAATAACATGTATTATTATTATTATAAATAAACATTAAGCAATATTTCCAAAGTAAAATGAAACGTAAATATATCAACGTAAATATATCAACGTAAATATGCGTGGTATAAACTGAATAGAAACAAATCGAATAAAACTTTATCTTTACTGTCAATCAATCAATCAAACTTTATTAGTATAGCATATTTCATACAGATGAGTGCAGTTCAAAGAGCTTCACAGATTACAAGAGTAAGACAGAACAACGTTAAAACAGTCACAGTATTTATAGCAGTTGTAATGTCACCTGATAGTGGTTTTGATGTAACTCCTCCCTCAAGACCAGTTTCCGTGGCAACCAGAGAGTCCACGTCGTCCTGGGCAGTGAGTCATGTGACCTGGACTCTGTGGTGTCGTCGTTGGCGATGGCCTACTTCCTGTCCAGGGTAAGAGCTTTTCATATAGACAGAAGAAGAAAGTGGTTGCTAGGATACCACCGTGATTGGACAGACAGTGTGACATCATACCTCTTTCTCTCAGACGTCGTCTGGTCTTTCAGGCGGTTCTGTGGTTCTTCCGGTTCTCAACGTTCCTCGGTCTCAGCTCCACCTGCGAGCCGATGTCCTCCTGCTGCTGAGGGAGTCCGGCGTCGCCACGGAGACCCTGGTGTTCAGAGACGAGGTGGATCTGGCGCGTCTCCATGGTGACAGGAGGCTGGCGCTGACCCTGGTGGACCAGGACGTCCTGCCAAGGTGTGAAACATCACAACACCACAATTTAAACATGAACCGATCACTTTAACCTGAAGGGTTACTTCCTGTTCTTCAGTACCGACAGCGTCCTGCAGGGCGCGGTGGTGGAGGTCATCGACCACCATCAGAGGACCGCCTCCTTCTCCTGTCCTGTCGCCGTGGAGACGGTGGGATGCTGCGCCACCTTGGTAACGGAGCGGATTCTGTCCAGAGCGCCTGATATCCTGGACAGACAACTGGCTCTGCTGCTGTACGGTGAGACACATTCACACAATGTGAGGTGTGAATCTGTCTTCTATGTGTCCTCCTTGCAGGTGTGACCGTGTCTCATGTATGTCCTCCCTGCAGGTGTGTATGTTTGTCTTGTATGTCCTCCCTACAGGTGTGAAAGTTTGTCTTGTATGTCTTCCCTGCAGGTGGGAATCTGTCCCCTGTATGTCCTCCCTGCAGGTGTGAATGTGTCTCCTGTATGTCCTCCCTACAGGTATGAATGTGTATCCAGTATGTCAAGGTCAAGGTCAAGGAAAACTTTATTATCCCCCTAGGGGCAATTTGTTGTACAGTCAGCAGTACCCCACAGTCATCAAACAAATACAAAATGTGTCCTCCCTGCAGGTGTGAATGTGTCCTGTATATCCCTCCCTGCAGGTGTGATGGTGATGGACAGTGTCGGTACGTGGACGGTCAAAGACCGTCAGATGGTCCGACTGCTGCAGACGCAGTTCCCTGACCTGCCACACAGCGGTGCTCTTCACACCTCCCTGCGCTCAGCCAAGTTTGACCTGTCAGGTAAACAGACGACGAATCAGAGAGTTAACACATCAGACAGTGTAGGTGTTATTTATGATGGAAATAAAACTAGTGTTTGTGTGTGTGTGTGTGTGTGTGTGTGTGTGTGTGTGTGTGTGTATCTCTCAGGTCTGTCCACAGAGCAGATCCTCCTGAAGGACATGAAGCTGGTTGCCGTCGGCGACGTGAGAGTCGCTGTCAGCAGCATCTACATGAGTCTGGATGTAAAAATCAACTCATTAATATTAATGAGCTCAGTGTCTGTGGTATAATCATAATTGTAGTGTATTAATAATGTGTAGTGTAAAACTATACAACCTCACAATAGTGTAGTTATAAAGTACAGTTACTCTTGTAGTCATAAATTCTGAAATATTTTCTCATCATTTTAACTCAATAACTTTGTTCTTTATATTCAGTCATTTCATAGATAAACTAACTCAACAATACTTGCTAGCCAGAGTTAACTAACGTGTTCTGCCTCCACTTAACGCTCCGCCCACTAAACATGTCACCATGGTTACTAACAGGAAAGGAGGCTATAGAGCAGGACAGTGGTGCATGCTGGGAGTTGTAGTTTCACGAGTTGTCGTCTCTGCCTCTAGTTGTTTTTACGCAGGACGGATCTGCAGCAGGAGCTCTGCCACGTCTGTCACGCACGCAGGCTGGACGCTGTGGTCGCCATGACGATCTCCTTCAACGACCAATCAGACGAGCCCGTCAGGCAGTTGGCGGTCTACAGTTTCAGCTCGCAGTACAGGCAAGAGGTAGGCGTGGTAGCTGCGATCATTTAGGACTAGGATTAGATTTAAAATGAGGATTAGCATTTTGATTCGGAATAAATTTGGGATTATAATTGATATCCGGAAAGAGATTTGAATGTTTGATCTGGATACGATTTTGGATCTGGTATTAAAAATAAAATTATGATCAAGATTTTGATAAAGACTGGGATTAAAATTAAGATTAGGGTAAACATTTGGATTAGGTTTATAGTTGGACTGGAATACATTTTGTAAATACCAATAAAGAGGGATTAAGACTAGGATTAGGTTTACGATGGACTGGGATGACGATTGAGTGGGATTAGGATTAGTGTTTGGATTACAATAACATTTAGGATAGGAATTCGATTGAAAATGGGGATTAGGTTTTTTATCAGGAACAGAAGCTTAAAGTAAGTATAAAAATGTGGGGTTAATATTTGGACTGGAACTGGATTAGGATTGAGACTAAGATTAAGATTAAAATTAAGAATGTGTTTTAGATTTAAATGTAGCATTAGCATCAAGGTTGGGATTAGCATTGCATGGTCGTCATCACTCTGATAAATCATCATCTGCCCCGCCTCCAGATTAGCCACGCCCTCTTGAACAGCCAGAGCCCCTCCCTCTGCCTCTCACCTGTCGTCAGCCCATATAAGGACATCCTGGCCTATCACCAGGGCAACGCACTGGCCTCTCGCAGAAAGCTCCTTCCTGTCCTCAACCACTTCCTGTCTGAGAGGCGGGAGTTAGAGGAGCAGCTCGACCAATCGGAAGTGACGATCTGTGACACGTTTCCTGTCAGCAGAGACGACCAGCCTCCTCTCTCCATGTCTCGTCACCACCGCCGGCGGCTGCAGGTGCAGCTGGGAGCAGAGGATTGTGGGAACCTGGAGGAGGACTCCAGGATGACGCCGTCGGCACCAAGGAACAGTTTGGTGGAAGGCTGCCTGCTGGACGGTGGCTTCAACCAGGAGGCGCTACTGGAGAAGTTCAGGAGGATGGAGCGGGAGGAGGAGGAGGAGGAGGAGGAGGATGAAGAGGAGGAGGAGCAGTAGTAAAGAGCTAATTTAGTCCAGTGGTTCCCAACCTAGGGGTCGGACCCCTCCACAGGGTCACCAGAGAAACCTGAGGGGTCGTCAGCTAATTAAAGGGAGAGAAGAAGAAGAAACGAAGTTCTCATTCATAGTTTTGGACCAATCTTTGATTTTTTTTGTTAAAATATTGGATCATTTGACGTCTTTGGGCCTTTTGTAAGAGGTCACAAGTAAGAGGTCACAAGGTCAGGAGCCACTGATTACAGTTTTAAAAAAGTATTATATTTTATAGGATTATCATGTATCAAGTAAAATCTGGTTCGGAAAAGTAACTAGTTACTCTCCGATAAATGTAGTGCAGTAAAAAGTACAATATTTCCCTCTGAGATGTAGTGGAGGAGACGTATAAAGTAGCAGAGAATGGAAATACTCAAGTAAAGTACAAGTGCCTCAAAATAGTACTTGAGTAAATGTACCTAGTTACTTTCCACCAGAGAGAAACACACAGTCGTCTAGAAAACGTGGTGATGAGGAGGATTCAAGGTGAGGAAGGTTTATCACATCTCATACACAAAAACAATTCAGAGCTTTAATAAAACATTAAAAACAGCATTAAGCTCCGGTAGGAACTAGTAAGTGGCCCTTGAGTGAAGATGATCTGTTGATGTTCTTCAGATTCTTTGTTTTATTATCAGACAGTTGAAACGGACAAAGAGATGAAGATTAAAACTCCTCTGGACGACCAAAACAATCATCTGCTGATCAGTTTATTGATTCTGATATTTTAACAACGTGATTGTAAAACTTTAATAAAATCATGTAATTTTCATGTTTTTAATTGATCGTTCATCATTCTTGTATTGAGTCTGCAGGTCACTGATCAGTCTGAAGATAATTTCCTAGATTAAAGTTGTACATTAAATCTTAAGGTTCTGTAGAGTTCAAATATGAAGTATAAATTTACATACATCTGGGTATGGAGGACGGAACCTGCCAAAACAAAAAATAAATAAATAAATTACCCAATACATAATTAAATATGTCATTAAATGCACCAAAAATATTATTAAAAAAATAAATGTAGCCATTAATTAATTGATAAAATGTGATATAAATTGATATTTCTGTTTTAATTTGCTTCTTTATTTACTCTTCTGTTTAATTTTCCCTTTTATTTATTTATATATTTATTAAATTTTTAATTTAGGTGCTGATGCCACCGGAAACAGGCCATGCAGCAACAACGGCCCCCTTTCATGACTATCACTATCTCTGTCGAATTAAGGCAAAAAGCCGAAAAAAGTATTAAAAAAAATTATATAAAATAAATAAAAAAGAAATGCAAAAATGTATCAATTAATTTAAAAATTATTAAAATAAATAAATACATAAATAAATAAAAGGGAAAATTAAACATAAGAGTAAATAAATAAGGTAATGAATACAAAAAATAAATAAATAAAGAAGCAAATTAAACATAGAAATATCAATTTATGTCATATTTTATCAATAAATTAATGGCTACATTTATTTGTAATTTTATGTTTGCTACATTTTATGACATATACTGTATGTGACAGTTACAGTGAATCACTATCAGAGCACCTTTGAGGTTAATTAATGGATAAATTAGTAGTTCTGACTATAGGGGGTTTTAATTGTTTATCTCCATCGTTTAAGAGGTTTTTAAGAGAAACAAAATTCACCATAATTCAGAATTAATTCAGTTTTAAAGAAGTAAAAACGTCTTAATAAGTTCAGTTTTAATTTGAAATATTAGCGGAAGTATATGAAGACAATGTTCCCTCCAAAATAAAAGGTTAGCAGTGTGTTGTGCGTCAAAAGAAAACAAGAAAAATTCGTCTTTGCTCTACAAAAAGGGAACATTTTGATATTGAAAATACTGCAACAAATATTATAAACATAAGATTCTACTGTTTTCTATTTTTATCCAACAGAAGGCATTTTCCATTAAAAACGTATAGTTTTTGTAATTGTTTATTTATCGTATTTGTTTTGTGTTCTTTCTACAGAATAGTTTGTGAAATTCAGTCCTTATTTAGTTTACTATGTTTTATTAAAACGTCAATTTCAAACACAAAACACGTCGGTCATCGTTTTATTGTGAAGGTGTTTCCCGGAAGTAAACAAACGGATGTTTGTTAGCATGTTAGCATGTTGTCAGCGGTTGTCTCTCCGGACAGCCGGTCGGTGGTCCTCCCGGTGGTTGTCCTGGTGACCGACTGAGAACATGAAACACGAACCAGATGTTGGACAGGAGCCGTCGCCTAGGAGACGAGCTGGAGGACAGACAGAGACAGAGACAGAGACAGAGACAGGTGAGATCACAGGAGTTATGTATTTATACCTCCAGAATCACAACGAGGTACATCAGTACATTAAATATGACACGATGGAGCCACAAGTACCTCAAACTACTGTCATCAAATACCAGACTGAAGTACTCTGATCCTTTACTGCAGTATAAGTACTAGTAACTTATAATATATATATAAAATACTTCGTTACAAGTAAGAAGTAGAAGTATTCTAATCCTTTACTTCAGTAAAAGTACTAATACCTCACTATGAAAATACTTCGTTACAAGTAAGAAGTAGAAGTATTCAGATCCTTTACCTGAGTAAAAGTACTAATACCACACTGTGAAAATACTCTGTTATAAGTAGCAGTTGAAGATGTATTCAGATTGTATACTTCAGTAAAAGTACTAGTAACTTACCACACTGTGAAAATACTCTGTTATAAGGTAGAAGTAGAAGTACTCTGATCCTTTACTTCAATAAAAGTACTAATACCACACTGTGAAAATACTTTGTTACAAGCAGCAGTGGAATAAGTATTCAGATCCTTTACTTGAGTAAAAGTACTAGTACCTCATTATGAAAATACTCCTTTACAAGGAAGAAGTAGAAGTACTCTGATCCTTTACTTCAGTAAAAGTACTACTACCACACTGTGAAAATACTCCTTTACAAGGAAGAAGTAGAAGTACTCTGATCCTTTACTTCAGTAAAAGTACTACTACCACACTGTGAAAATACTTTGTTACAAGTAAGAAGTAGAAGTATTCAGATCCTTTACTTCATGTTTCCTTTTGTTTCCATTCAGAGGAGCAGAGGGTTGATCACCCAGAATCCCTTGCGGGCGGCACCTGTGAGCAGCAGCTCTGCGAGAAGACGAAGGTGAAGGTGGAGGAAGAGGATGGAGACTATGGTGATAAAGACCCGCGTCAGGATCCAGAACCCGGTCCAAAACCGCCGTCGACACGCAGCCGCAGAGGGAGACGAAGAAAACCGTCCGACGAGCCGAAAGCTCCGGCGCCGGACGCTAAAGCGAAGAAGGAGCATCAGTGTGACGAGTGTCCGAAGAGCTTCGACCGGCCGTGTAGACTGCGGATCCATCAGAGGACGCACACGGGTGAGAAACCGTTCGGCTGCTTCGACTGCGACAAACGCTTTAAGAGTAAAGCCATCCTGTCGGCGCACCTGAAGACGCACAGCGGCGAGCGGCCGTTCTGCTGCCACGAGTGCGGGAAATGTTTCCTGCAGCGGCAGGCGCTGGCAGAGCACATGAGGACGCACACGGGGGAGAGGCCCTTCACCTGTCAGCTCTGCAGCCTCAGCTTCTGCGCCAAGAGCCACCTGCAGCGCCACATGCTGACGCACACGGGCGAGCGGCGCCACCAGTGCGTGGAGTGCGGGAAGTGCTACAAGAGGAAGGAGCACCTGAGCAGCCACATGCGCGTCCACAGCGGCGAGCGTCCTTTCAAATGCAGGGATTGCGGCCGCAGCTACAGGGAGCGAGGACGCCTCGTGCTGCACCTGAGGACGCACACGGGGGACAGTAAACGCCACGCCTGCGCGCTCTGCGGCCTGCGCCTGGTGTCGGCCAATCACCTGCAGAGACACATGCAGTCGCACAGCGGCGAGCGGCCGCACCGCTGCATCGACTGCAGTAAGTGCTTCAGCAGGAAGGACAAGATGGTGGAGCACATGAGGATCCACACCGGAGAGAAACCATACCAGTGCTCCCAGTGCCAGCTCCGCTTCAGGTGGAAGGCGGCGCTCAACGCGCACGTGCACACGCACGCTTTGGAGGAAGAGCAGCTCTGATTGGACGGCCGGGAGGATCCGCTCTCTGCGGTCTGTTACGCTAATATATATATATATATGTATATATATATATATATATATATATATATATATACATATATTTATATGTATATATATATATATATATATATATATATATATATATATACATATATATATATATTACAAAATGACAATCCAAACATATGTCAGATTGAAGTCAATGAGATCTTCAGTTTTCTCTCCCCCAAAAGGGGGCGGAGCTTGACTTTTAGTGAACTACCCGTGTGTGGCGGTGTGATGTTTGGTGGACTGAGGTCAGACTGGACGCTACAGTGACTCACTGTCACCTCTCAGAGGTACAGGTGGTATTACAAGACAGGACGGGCCGAGGCTAGCTGGTTAGCATGCTAGCTGGTTAGCATGCTCATTTCAGTAGAAATCTCTGCAACACAACACATAGACGTCTGTGACACAACGTCACGTCCTGCTGATATTGTTTTTTATTTTAATGATTTAAATTAAACTTCAGGCCACATCTGACACATTAACCCTTTACGTGCAGCCTCGGAGCTGCTAGCGTGACGGCAGACATGTTCATCCTGTTGCTCTGTGAAGTCACAAACCCGTCGGGCCCAAAGTCAGTCGGAATAAAACTCGACTCAACTCGTCAGCAACAATCAGAATCTCTCAAACTGAGTTTTTAACCCGTTAACCTCCGAATACATAAACACAGCAGGGAAGTAAAGATTCATCACACAGTGAGTACACACAAGTGTGTACTCAGGCAGGTAGGGGCATGCACGCTGCCGTTCCCACCCCTGCTTGTACAGTCATAATCGCCGTGGTAACAGGGTCGGGCCCTCGCCGCGGTAACACGCCACACCTCTGCCGTCCTGTTGTCTCAGAGCACACAGAGAGAGAGAGACGGACAGGTGAGGTGGTAGAGTCCGCTCGTAAACTCATTAACACGTCGCTGTGATGTCACCAGGCGAGTCTCCAGGTGAGCGGCAGTGATCTCGGCTGTTTGTCCTGAACTCGTCTCACCTGTCTCACCTGTCTCACCTCACCTGGTTGAGTGTGAGCGAGCTTCCAGAGAGAGCAGAGCTGCTGTGAGTCTTTAACCTTTTCTTTTTAAATCTTTATCGTGTCGTCGGAGATCAGTTTTGTGTTCGACGTCTCCGTCTCCTTCTGTAACCTCGACTCTCTGAGATAAGAGCTGAATACACAACCACGACTAACTCAAGTTTAAACACACGGAGCCAAACGTATATGTAGACGGTCGACTTCAGTTAGGAGTTATTTGACCGTCTGATACTAGAAATCAGATTATTGAACACGTGTTTGTAGATTGTTTTCATTCTTTAATTTACAGAACTTCTCAAAACATTTTGAGAAACATATCATACTAACAAAGATTGAGATATTACTGTCAACAAACCCAGTTTTCTCGGCAGATGAGATTTACATAATTAATTTGATTATTATCTTACAAAAAAATGATATACATAAAATTATATTTTACTTTTTTATTTTTAAAGATTTTAAAACGTATTTGACTGATTGAAAACTTAAAACTCAAAAATTATTTTAAATGTATTCCAGTTATTTAACAGACCCTGATTTTTTTATTCATCTTTTCCTTTCATTTTATTTTTTGTATAATTTACTTTATTTTTATACTGTAAAATATATTTGCAGAATTATAATGAAAAATCTGAACATGTATATGAATATACTGTATTGAACTTTTGAAATAAAGTATTATTAAAAAAAACAACAACAACCTATAAATCCTCGTGTATGAAGGGAAGTACTCACCCAAAAAAAAATCATGTTCTGTGTTTATTTAAAGTTAATAATCTCAAAGATTTCCCCTTAAACCTTCAGCAGGCAGAATGTTTTTGGCATCATTGGGGGAAAAAATCCCATAATAACCTTTCAGCATATTGTCAGCAGGACCAACATGGAGTCCGGAGAGGAAGAACAAGAGGAAGACGCCTCCAGGTCAGAGGTCAAGAGGTCATCCACTCACAGTTTATCACTTTGACTTCGTACCAAATCTCATACTATGTACTACTAAATACTCAATATGTGTAATATCGCTCAACATACTTTAGTGTGAATAAACAGTAGCAGCAGAAATTTGCGTCGTCACTTCCTGAGAGCCTCCTCGCAGGTTGGAGACATGTAACCATGGTAACCAACCTCATGTGACTAAAATGTCTGAATTAATATAAAATATATATTACACCCAGCAAAGTGAAATCTGATACTTACAGTTAAATCGATGCATTATTGACGTTACAGAGCCGTCCGTCAACGTCTGTTATGAACGTTGTCGTCACTACCGCATTGCATTGTGGGATATTTATGCCGCCGTAGTGTCCAGCGTTGCATACGGTAATGTTTCTATGTAATACTATTGGTTTCACACTGAGGTTTCAGACATATTAAAATATCTCACATACTGTTTAAGCTACTAAATAACATGTTTTTAGGACACAGCATTTGATTTCATCTGAATTAGGCGACACGACAGTTGATTGTGATTGGATAAAGATCAACAGCACGCTGTGATAAATCTATTACTCAGGGCTTTTTCATTGGACTTCAACCTCGCGTTTACGCACGTATTGTCGAGGGAGTAACGACAATGACCGACTCGCTGTACATTATCCCATAATGCACTTAACTTACGTTACGCTAGCCCACGCGCTGAAGTCTCTCGGACCACCGTGTACTTGAGTGCAGTACTAAATAGTAAATAGTGTCACTGGATTCATTCAGTCTGTAAATGTCTCACAGTGTTTCTGTGTGCAGGTCACCAACTACTACTACTGATACTACCAGTCCTGCTAATACTACGACTACTACTGCAGCTGCTAGTACTACTTTAACTACCAGCACGGCTCCTGATGATCAGACAGGTACCAAACTGTTCCCTCCAGACAGGAAGTCATTTATTATCGCTGCTTTTATCAGCGTTTAGTTGGTTAAACTGATTTCTGATATTCATTATTAAATATTCTATTTTCTATCGTATTCTATCTGTTTCTATTTGTTAGTTTTGCTTTCTGGAGCTTTCTGTTGACGCTCGTCTCTTTCTGTTAGACAAGGACGAGACAGAAGAAGAAGAAGAGGACGGTGAGGAAGACGAGTCCATCGTCATCTTTTCTTCAAGTGAAACTCCGTCCGTCTTCTTCATGTCTTCTGTTTGTCTCCCAGCAGGTCAACCAGAGGACGAGTCTGACCCCCAGACAGGTAACGCTGTCACCTGCTGAGCTACAGTCTATTAATAATAATAATAATAATACATATTAATAATAATAATAATAAATATTACATGATAATAATAAATGTGATATAATAATACAAAATAATACATAATAATACATAATACATAATAATAAAATAAGTAAGTAAATAATAATGTTTTCTTAATGTATGTTTAAGATATTTTTGTCTTTAATTTTTTGTAGTTATGATGAGTCAGCAGTTTAAATCTCCGTCATGTGGATCTTCTGTTTCACATTTAACTACAGAAAGAGTTAAACTACATCTGTCAGGTTATTGTAAACATGAATGTGTTCATGTACCCAGAGCAGCTACCCCTTCCTCCTCTTCCTCCTCCTCTTCTTCTTCTTCTCTCTCAGTGTCCTCTCTGACTTCCTGTCTTCAGGAGCTGTTGAGGACGAGTTTGTCTCAGAGCAGAAATCCTCGACGCCGACCGGAGACAGACCAGGTACAGACCACCACCCCGGAGACAGACCAGGTACAGAGAGAGAGTTTATTACTGAATATTAACCCTTTAATTTGGTTAAATCCACTTTATACTCTGCTGTGATGTAAAGTTGTAACAGGATCGTTTAATGACATGATTTTATTTTTGAGAGTCAAATTTATCGATACAGGCTGTCTATTACAATTTATAGTTATGTCATATTTCAGTTAGTCCTATCAGCCTGTGGCAGATGTACACAGTGGGCAGAATTGTGGGTGGTAAAATAATAATAATAATAATAATAAAAATAATAACAATAATAATACTAATAATAATAATAATAATAATAATAATAATAATAATGGAATCTAATATTTGAAGAATAAGATATTAAAATAAAAAATACATTTAACATTAAAAAATAATTATAAAAATATGACATAAATAAAAATAATACAATCCAACAAAAAATGTGAAATGATCAAATAATACAAAAAAATACAAAATTGTAAAATATAATAATGCTAAAAAAAAATCCAGATAAAAACTAAAAAATATATATTTTTTAAAACAAGGATAAAATATTAAAATTACCAAAAAAGTAAAACAATAAGAAATTTTTATGAAAGAAACATGATGATTCAGAAGTGGTAGAACAGCAGAACGAAGATAAACAACCAGAATAGTCTTTTAAAAAGAGCACCTAGTTTTCATTCTATGCTTGGTTTATCCATAGATACAGTTTATCTATGGGTTTATCCGTCTGCAATAATAATATAAATATATATTGTTATATATAAGATTCAGAGTAATCACAGTCCCTCATTGTAACCCAAACAATCTCTAAGCTTTACGCAAATGAATGCGCAATGACGTCACCAATATACAAATTAGCGTATGACATCATCTGGTGGAGGTAGTGCTAGCTACTTTCATTGGAAAAGAGTTGGCTCACTGTTTAGTAGTGCAGTGTTTGTTTGGGAGGTAAGGTATAAATGTGAAGTTGTAATTCCATCGTTTGACCGCTACGTCAAACCGGCTTCAAAGCCCGCTGCTCTTCCTGTAGCCAGACTGAATGTGTGTGACCTCACTTCCTGTCTGCAGCTCCTCCCAGCAGTCTGGCCTTGTCACGACCAAAGAAGAAGAAAGTCCTGGTGGCTCCGGCTCTCAGCCTGTCTCTAGGTAACACATTAATAATAATAATAATAATAATAATAATAATAATAATAATAATAATAATAATAGTAGTAGTTGTTGTGTTTCGGTGAATAACGTTGACCTTCTCCAGGTCGCAGCGAGTCGACGGTGTCAGACGACTTCCCCTCGGCCTTCCTCTCCCCCTCACCTGACGACGATGACACGGGGCTGGACTTCGACCTGGACGCCATAGAAACGCCCTCCGACAGCGAATCACTGTCCTTCCCCATCTATGACCTGGAAGGTGAGAGGCCAGAGGTCAAAGGTCAAAGGTCAAAGGATGACCATCCGTTTATGTAATCTATCCCAAAAACCTTTGATGACATCACAGGATTGTTTTCCAGAGGACCTGCGGCGTCTCGGCGTGGCGTCCCTACCTCGCAGACTGTTGGGCTCCAGTCCCATGTCCACTGGTTCCGATCCGGGGACGGACCAGAGTGAACTTGGAGCTCTGGAGCGGGAGGACATGGTGGACGGTCAGGGCACCAGGTGGCGCTGTTTCTCCACGGGTGTTCCACCGCAGGAGAGCCGCGTCAACATGAGCGTCCTGGAGCCGTTCCTCAGGGTGCTGTCACACGGAGGTACGACACTCACCTGTCTGACGCTTCACCCGGTGGTCACGGTTACCTGATGAACCTCCTCTGTCATCTCTCAGGTTACTATGGAGACGGTATGAATGACATCATCGTGTTTTCTTCATGCTACCTGCCGCAGAATAGTCTGGAGAATTACCAGTATGTGATGGATAACCTGTTCAGGTAAACAGTTCATCATCTGTGACCTTTGACTCTTTAGTGTTAGCATGTCATTATTCTAGCTACGTTATCTTGTGGGGTTACATGCTAACGTTAGCACATGTGTCCTTGATGATGCTTTATCAGAGGTCAGGCTGTGGTTAGCTGAGGTAGCGTTTGGTTTGCCAACATCTGACTTGTTACCTGGACCCTGTTAGCGTTAGCTTCAGTCTTTTAGCTCCGTAGCTCTCTAACAGGCTCTGAGCTGCTTGTTGATGACGTCTAGCTGTTGTTCTAGATGATTAAAAGTCGTGATGTCTGTCTGTCTGTCTGCAGGTACGCGGTGGGAACTCTGGATCTGATGGTGGCAGAAAACTATGTGATGGTGTATCTCTGTGCTGGAGGTCAGAAAGACAAACTCCCAGGAATCGGCTGGCTGAGGGAGTGTTACACCACCATCGACCGCAGGTAAACTCTCTGTTCCCTCTCTGACAGGAAGTCACCGTGGTCAGGTGTTGTTCCAGTCGTCTTCCTGTAGGAGGCGTCAGATCTTCACTGTGAATCCTCCTCAATATACAACAGCTCCGCTAACTAGGACCTCAGTAAGAAACAGACAAATTAATTTAAACTTCATGATGAGTTCTGGATTCATTAGATTGTACAGGTGTACCTAATAAAGTGGTTACTGAGTGTTTATAAACCTCAGATCAGTGTCTGGTTAACCCCTTAATGAATATTAATGAATATTAATATGTTCAGTTTATTTAACGTTTCTGAGTGTAGCGCAGGAAGAACTCATCTTCATCACTGAGCTCAGGAGGAGGGAAACAAGGAAAGGAAGAAAGGAGGAACGAAGGAAAGGAGGAAAGGAGGAAAGAAGGAACGAAGGAAATGAGGAAAGGAGGAAAGGTGTGTTGTTGAAGTGATTAGGGAACAAGGAACGGAGGAAATGAGGAAAAAGTAAAGGAGGAAAGAAGGAAAGAAAAAAAGGAGTAATGAGGAAAGAAGGAAAGGCGGAAAGGAAGAAAGAAGGAAGGAAGGAAAGGAGGAAACAAGGAAAGGAGGAACAGTGTGTTGTTGAAATGAAGCTGATATCTGGCTAGAAGCAAAGAGATGAAACTCCACAGCCGCTGCCGCCATTTTGGACTGAAAACTCTTAGTATATTTATAATATTTTATTGTTCCACACAGGTCATTTCAGTAAAATGTGACAATAGAATAGAAATAATTTAGTTTTACTTTTGTACGTCTCTTTGTAGGCGAACGTTTTACTGGCGTCTGGTAGTCGCTTTCAGTCCAAAATGGCGGAAGCGTAGCTCTGCTGCTGATGTTGACATGGAACGAACTATCGACTTTCACTTCTTATCAATATACGTTCTTCTGTCACACACCTGACCACGTCTAGATCACTTCCTGTCTCACTTCCTGTTTGGCCCCTGGAGGACAGCCTGGTTGAACCCTTACAGTGTGATAATGGCCATTTGTGTGTGTGTGCAGGCTGAGGAAGAACCTGAAGGGTTTCTACGTGGTTCATCCCACCTGGTACATCAAGGCCCTCATCACCATCATCAAACCTTTCATCAGGTCTGCTACGTTAGCGTCAGCATGATAAGAACTATCTAAAATGACAGAAAAACTTTGACTTTTTAGTTTGTCCCTTCCACTAACATGGAGGGGGGCGGGGTTTATGAGCTATACTGCAACCAGCCTCCAGGGGGCGTTCCAGATGTTCTAGCTTCACTTTTGGGGAGCTATCATGTTGGCCATCTTAATTTACAGTCTATGGTACAAACCCAGAAGCCAAACTAACTATCCTCCTCCTCCTCCTCCTCTTCCTCAGCTCTAAGTTCAGCAGGAAGCTCCAGTTCGTCGACAGCCTCCAGGATCTTTCTCACTTCATCCCTACCGAGCATGTGCAGATCCCAGACTGCGTCACACAGTGAGTGTTCAAGTTACCGTTTATCAACAAAGAGAAAGATCCTCAGACGTAACAGAGGAGGCGTTTAAAACACTCGGAAAACACGTCGTTGACCGTTCTGTGGAAAACTGCAGTGAAAACGTGAAAGACGTTTGAATTTCTTTGCACTAAAATGAATAATCTGATGTTAACAAAAGTGTTGTAACGTTCTGTATCACAGTTTAACCGCTGAAAGGAACATATCTCATTAACTTGATGTGGTTTCTGCTCCCTGCAGGTACGACCAGAACCGGTCCAGGTGAACCGGTCCGGGTGAAAACAGCTGGAGGCTCTCAGATATTTAACATGTCGCTGCCTCCTGTCATCAGGTGGTAGCAGCTGGTGGTGCTGCTGGTCCTTCTCTCTTCAGGTGTTCATCATTTCAAACTGCTTTATTTGTGTGTAAACATTATCACTTCACTTCAAAGAGTCATTTATTTTCCCTCCATAGCGAAGATGAAATATGAGACACTCAATCTAGAGAACTAATGTCGTCACTATGGAGGCTCTGTAGAGTCCTAAAGATATTTTATTATCTCGTGTGCACAAGATAATAAAATATCATCCATGCATCTTGAACAAACTTTATTAATGTGTTCAGATCAGCTTCCTGTTATTGTGTCTTCATTTCATCTGTGAACACTTTTTACACATAAAGTGTTTTTCTTCTTTTAAAGGTTTTTCGTTTAATGTTTTTAAGTTGAATAAGAGTGTTTTAAGACATTTCAACAAGGTGGATCATTTTCAATCAAAACTCTTCAAACTGATGGATTCTGAAACCCGGCGAAGGTTTCTGAAACGTTAGCTAATAAAGTAATTTGCAAAGAGCAAGCTTGCCAGCTAGCTGTGACTTAGCTGCGTTGCATGAATCTGGCGTTGGAGGCTTCATAACGTTAGCTGATAAAATCATTTGCAAACGGCAAGCTAGCTGATTTACCATCCAAATCGTCCCCGGAGTCTGGATGAATTAGCTGACGTTATCCTCTCTGACAGTATTTTGCTGCGTTAGCTACACGTTACAATCTGTTCACACTTTGGCAACACAAAGCGATTAATACATGTATATTGTTACAGAGGCTGAAGTAGCTAGCTGAGGAGATGAAGATGACTTTGTTTTTGTCAAAGGTGAAATCTGTTTGGTGCTGAATAAAATAATTTTGATCTTTATCTGGTGATTTGTGTCTCAGTGAATCTTTGATTGATTGGTTGATTGATTGATTGATTGATTGATTGATTGATCGATCGATCAATTGATTCCACATCCAGTTTGTCCAGCTCCTCCTTCAGGTTCGATGTTTGTGAAAACATTTTACTTGGAAGTTGTAGAAACTCAACATAAGATAAGATAAGATCAGATATTCCTGTATTTGTCCCACAGTGGGAAAATTTGCAGTGTACAGCAGCAAAGGGGATAGGGCAACAAACAAAAAGCATCAGTAAAAAACAAGAAGCAAGATACAACACGGTGCAAAAGCAAAACAAAAGTGAAACAAAATATGAACAATTGAAATAGAAGGAAATATAAAAACAGGAACAATATAAACAAGGACAAACATTAAAAATAGGAACAATATATAACGTAAATGCTAAGGTATTAGTGTGGAGTTGGTTTCCAGGGAGACGTGATGTTATAAGAAGTTGTTTGACCTCTGACCTCTCTGAGTTTATCTGACTAACGGTACAGTAAATATGGAGCTGGTGGATTTGTGTTCCCGTTGGACAGCGCTAGGCTAGCAGTTTCCCTCTGTTTCCAGTATTTATGCTAAGCTAAGCTAACTGGCTGCTGGCTGTAGCTTCATATTTACTGTGTTCTGTCACAGGGAGTGTTTCACACTTCTGGGTACCTGCAAACACCTTTATTATATAAATGTGTGTGTGTGTGTGTGTGTGTTTTGTGTGTGAGGGAACACTGTGGTCATTTATAAAGAACAGGAAAACATCTGTATGTGTGTGTGTGTCGTCAGGAAATGGAGTCTGACAGGAAGGAAGTGAGGTAGCCGCTGAAACTCAATAAACAGGAACACAGACCAGAGTGTGTGTGTGTGTGTGTGTGTGTGTGTGTGTGTGTGTGCGTGTGCGTGTGTGCGTGTGTGCGTGTGCGTGTGTGCGTGCGTGCGTGCGTGCGTGTGTGCGTGTGTGTGTGTGTGTGTAGTCAGTCTCAAAGAAAAGCTACTAGCCTGTCTGAATTACATTTTGGTTTTTATTAGCTAACCTGCTAACTCATCCAGCTAACAGCAAAACTATTTAAAAAGATTCTGTTGAAGCTGGTATTTGTGTCCAGCGCCAGATAAAGATCAGACTAACATTATTAGTTTTATACTATCAGTAGAATTAGATTCCAGTGGTGGCTGCGTAGGATTGTTTCAGACTCTGCAATCCAAACATTTCCAATAACTCCAGAGAGTTGTAAAATCCAAAAGTCAACACTTATTGTTAGAAGATGTTTCCAACATGTTTTTATCTAATGAAATATTCCATATTTGTTGAGTTATATTATATATTCAGATCATGTTACATATTGTGAATCATCTTCTGTGGATTACAACTATTATCAACAGATCTTTTGCGGTAACAATCAGACAAATTCTGTAAACAAACAGGAGGAAAGTTACAAATGTCATGTGGCCCACAAATACATAGGAAGCGATCTGCAAATGCAAAATAGATGCACAAATGTGTAGATATCACTTTACATGTAAACCTTAAAATACGTATTTACAGAGTAAGTTATGCATATTTGCAAATCGCCCTATATTTTTGTGAATGTGACTTCACACAACACAAATACAAAAATACATGTTTGTGGATAGGGAAATATTTGCAGATCATGGTACACATTTGTGGAATGTCTTCTGTGAGTTACAACTAATAAAGTCCAATAAAAACTTCCATAAATGTTGAGCTTTATCTTGAACTAACAGAGTATCCCAGTGTTCCCAGTGTTCCCAGTGTTCCCAATGTTCCCAGTGTTCCCAGTGTTCCCAATGTTCCCAATGTTCCCAGTGTTCCCAATGTTCCCAATGTTCCCAGTGTTCCCAATGTTCCCAGTGTTCCCAATGTTCCTCCATGACTCAGCTGGTTTATGATGAAACAGCTCAGTACCCATTTAGTCACCCTGTTAGTACGTTAGATGTGACGTTAGCATGTTGCCGTGTGAGGAAACCAAGTGACTCAACCAAACTTCTTCTTCATGAACTCATTTTCCAGGATCAGATTACACACACACACACAGCGACCACATCTTTAGTGTTTGTACGTTGCGTTGTTTCCTCCTCCTCAGTGCAGGACTGTGGTTGCCATGGCGACACACACACACATCATCATTATTGCAGCTCTGTGGTCTCTGAACAGCTGCTAGTAATAAAACATGATGTTGAAGTGAAGGAGGGAAAACACTCCGTCTGAACATAAATGTAGATACAGACACGCTGCCACAGAGTGATGTAAGGAATCTAATAATCTAAAATTACATATATGTATGTGCATTTTCACATAAACTGAGGGGAAACGCTGGAAATCAAAAAGTAGTTGTGTGGATAAAAGCAATCATAGAGTTATTGAATAGATGACGACGTAACTGAAAACATGAGGTGTATCAGCTTCCTCACAAATAATACAGGATACCAACAGAAATGTTTTTTATCGTTTGAGCTTTTACTGGAGCACTTTTAATCATCTCTTCTTCTTATGTAGTGCTTTAACGGCACGACCAGTTGTTTATATATTATCAACGTATATCCTCATACAGCGGCTCATATGATATCTGACAAAAAGTTATTCCTCCGTTTTTGTTCGTTCTCCTACGAATGTCCAGCAACACATGTCATTACATGCATACAGTCTTTTCAAAATAAACTTCAGTCTTCACAGGAAACTGCTAGTTAGGTTTAGATAAAGATGGTGGTTTGGGTTAAAATATCTACCGAAGTGGCGTAACTTAAGTACGAAAGTGACTTGACCAAAACTACTTGGTTAGGTAGACTTCTGGTTTCACACTTTATGGGCTACTTCCTGGTTTGATTACGTGGATTACATATGAATTGATTTCATGGGATATACAGTATACGAATTACAGTGCATTACTTTTTGTAGGTATTCACCTTATGTATCTGAAACATATATATTGGTATGTGTTTCGGATTATAACTGTGAATGTTCAATAAGTCATTTTGAAATAAAGTGCTCCTGAACACACACAACAGAGGGAACAGCAGATTTAATTCAGCCGTCATGAGACATGTGTTACATAACGAGGAATAAAGTCCATCTGTGTTTCTGTTTCTCTGCGGAGGAGGACGTTACATAACAAAACCAAACACAAGACAACAACCCAGAAAATACAAAAAGTGATCATCAGTCACACAGATAGCACACATTCATGAAGACGTGAAGACGAAAGAGGTTTTACCGAGTCTGAAACGTATTTATTATGACGTCAAAGAGATACTCCCTGATGTTGTTATGACCCTTCCTCCTGTTCACCGAGTGCTAAATATCAATGAGTTGGAGGTGCAATAACAAAATCAGGACTTTAATCTCAGAATCGTGACTTTTCTCAAAAATTATATGGAGTAGGTGGAGTCCAGAAACATTATATTTTATTATCTTGTGTGCACAAATCGTTGCACAAGATCCATAATTTATACGCGAAAGTTATAGACGTTTTTAGTGATGATGTCATGATGAGGTCACGGTGTTAGCTGGAGGCTAAACAAAGGAAAGACTGGAGGCTAACACTAGCAGTGGGCTAAAGTTACACATCTAAAATGTCATCTTGCTGTGTTGTTGGGTGCCAGAATCCAGATATCACAGACATTTGAGATGACAAACTGTGATTTGAGGCTCTAGCGAGCTACAATATCGGAGAAATCAATCTAGCTTTAACTAGCGTTAGCCAGCCGTCTCCTCCTCCTGAAGTAGTCTCCAGCGGCGTAGGGGTCAGCTAATCTGGTCCCATTGATTAATGTTAACTTATTTGTTAAAATACAAGCCAACAATACTCGCTATCCAGCGTTAACTAACGTGTTTAGAGAATGATTCCACCTCCACTTAACGCTCCGCCCACTCAATACGTCGCCATGGTTACTATAAAGGGGCTCTATTGTGTTGATAAGATATAAATCTAATATATTGTGCAGGTTTCTATCTTGTGCACACAACAAGATATGAATTTCATTTAAAAAATATCATCTTCTGGACTTCAGGAGCTTTTTGTTCACATCGCCTTCTGCAGCATTAGCATTAGCATTAGCATTAGCATTAGCATCTAAAGCTGGTTCACCTTCACGGTGTTTCTCAAATCTGGCCTGTCGGCAGATCGTCATTGAAACAGCAGGAAGTTTCTCTGTTTTCATGCTCACAGTTTTCTGGACTTTATATTTTATATACCAGTTGTTGGTTTTCCCATTCACTTCAATAGAGTTTTATCAGAGCAGCATCTGGTGGACGTCAGAGGAACTGCAGCTGATTGGTTCATATCTCAACGAAGCTGATCTGGATATTAGTGTGAGACGAATATTAGCTAAAAATAATGAGGCTTTTTATTCATGAGGCTCATCATCGATAATCAATACTCTCATTCATACAGTCCGAACTATTTAACATATATTCAGAGAGACATTGTTCAATAATACACAGTTCAGTGAATCAACATCTTTGATAAACAACAACAACAACAAAGCAGAAATAATTTGATAATATGAGGAAATATTTCAGATTCAGGTCTTTGTGTCTCTTGTTGAAGGGAAAGAGTTCTCCAGTGATGGTGGACTGTAAGCGGGGAGGGTCGGAGGGGATGAAGAGGAAGAGGAAGAGGAACTGTGGTTGTGATAAACAAACGGAGCCAGACGTTGGCGTCCTGAGAGCTGCTCTGAGTTTCCAAGAATCAGAAGAGAAATGAGGCAGATTAGGGGGTCGACAACAACATCGCCGACTGAACACTTGAACCTCTCGACCCCATCTGATAAAAATGGTAATCCGATTCACCATAAGAAGCCACGCACATTTTTCCAATTCTAGCTCGAAGTCAGTCGTGTTAGTTGTCCCAGTTTAGCGCTAGGCGACTGTCGCCATTTTGGACTGAAAACGTTTATTATATTTATAATATTTAATTGGTCAACACAGGACATTTCAGTAGAATATGACAATAGCATAGAAATAATTTTTTTTTGTACGGCTCTTTGTAGGCGGACGTTTTACTGGCGTCTGGTCGTCACTTTCAGTCCAAAATGGTGGAAGCGTAGCTCTGCTGCTGGGCGCTGAACTATTGACTTGCACTTCTTGGCGATATATGTTCTTTAACATCAGCACCCAGTTTCATGTCTTTGCCTCTATATTCTTGTGAGAACGTGTCGTGTATTTCTGATTATTAAAACACACGTTGAATCAACCAGAACTGAAACCTGAAACTTTAGACGCACTTGCATGAGAAATAAATGCAAAGAAGCATCAGAGCTACGCTTCCGCCATTTTGGACTGAAAGCGACTACCGGACGCCAGTAAAACGTCTGCCTAAAATATTATAAATATAATAAGCGTTTTCAGTCCAAAATGGCGGCAGTGGCTGTTGTCAAAAAAACACCAGAGTTTCGTCTCTTTGCTTCTAAACTCTTTGGTCAGATTTTCCGACTCTGAAAGTCGGACGAACTTCACCAACCGTGACCTCAAAATCCAAGATAGCTGCTCAGCGCATCGACAGTGACAAGCTGTTGTAAAATACTATTTATTAACACTTCTGTCTTATTTGTGTCTCATTAAATCAGTCGTACACACGGTACTGTCCAACTTCTATCTGTGGACGTGTTGCTACGGTGTTTGTCTGCACAAAACTGGCAACTGGCATTGCTAACAACTAGCTAGCTAACTGGCTAACCTGGCTGGAGCTGACTCCATTAGAGTTTTACGGCTTCAGGTAACCGGAGCGAAGCATCAAATCAAAACCTCCGACTGAACTGAAAGGCTTTAACAACACAGATTTGTCCTCCCGTCTCTCCAGAGGATGAACCCTTTAGATGTTAATGGTGTTTCCTTGACTTTCACTTCTTATCAATACACGTTCTTTGGTTCTCATCCAATCACATACCGTCACTTTGTCACGCCCCTTGGCGTCACTTTAGGATTAGACAGTAAAACCACTATAGTGGTAATAGTATAGGTTTAGGAAAGAATTACATGGTTGGGCTTAAAACTACAACGTTTATAGAGTGAAAATGAAACTGAACGTTGTGAACACGAACAGCGGTCTCTTTAAACGACATCAACACACTCCCGACGCACTTTCTCTGAGCGTTTACTGTCGCTGTGGATGGTTTACGTTGTAGTTAATGGAACGCCCGGTGCATCTCATACCGGCGTTAAAAGGGTGCCTTGTGCGTCGGTATCGAACGCCGACGGCCGTGACCATTATTTAACACCCTGGAAATGAGAACGGGCTGACCCTGCAGCTGTGTGTTAATAACACGACAGAAGAAGAAGAACAGCTAGCGTCTCTGTTTGCAGCAGCCAGACGGTCTCATGTGATTCTGTTTGTGGCTCCTTGTTTACCGTCTATTGTTGATTTAAACGCCATCAGCTGATCGAAGGTACGCCACTGAGAGTCACACGATGTCTGATCAGTTGTTGAGGATTGTTAACAGGGAGAATCTTTCAGGGGGAAAGTTTAGAATCTCCCACACTGTGAGGAGTTCAATGAACGCAGCACGCTGTCCAGAAGAAACTGAGACAAGCAGCAGCAGCAGCAGCTCACATTTTCCTTAAATAGACATTTAGTTCTTCTTCGGGGAGGAAGTGGCCGGTCGCCACAGTGAGGGGGAACACCGTGACTCAGCGGTTTCCATGGCAACCACCCCTGGGGTAGCATAGACAACAGCTGAGGGTTGAGTTACCGCACAGTTCAGATGTTGTCATCATCTTTTTATGGCCCTTTTTCTTACTCCTGTGTTTGACCTCTTTAATTGATCTGTTTTATTATTTTTGGCACATTTACAGTGTCAACTAATCAATCAATTAATCAATCAATCAATACTGAAATACTTCTGTGGATTTGTTTAGGTATTCGTTTTTGTTCCAGTCATATCATATTTCTATTTTGGATGAAAATTTTAATGATGTTTTTTTTTAAAAAACAAGTCTCGACTGTCCAGTCTGAGTAAAATCAGTTTTGTCAATAGAAGTCTGGTGTGGTCAGAATACTGAGGTCATGTCAACACTATTTCTGGTAATTTGGGGGTTTAATAACATAAACAGTAGTTTCCACTCTACAGCTGAACATGTTGGGTTGTTTCAAGGTTGATTTTGATCTATTTTTAATCTAATTATCTTTTAAAATCAGACAATTTTAAGGCAAAAACAACTAAATAAATTAAATAGGAGTTCATATTTTTCACCAGAATTACACAACACACACTGTAGAGAAGCTTTGAAATATTTAGACCGTAATGTAGTGACATACATATTACAGAAAATGTAATGGAACAGATAAATGCATAAATACAATGTGTTTTTTTTAGGTTTGTTTAAATACACAGAAAACTGTATAGAGTTTGGTTGGTGGGTTGGACTCTAAAGCCCTAGCCTCCTCCTGTTACAGCTTTCTATAAAGTGCTGGAATTAAACTTTTTGGGGGAATTTATATACTTACATTTAATCAAAGTTATTTTTTTTCGTCATCTTATATTTAAAGAAACTTTGCAAAGGATGTCTAATCTTTCCCACGACCTCTCTAATGTTAGAAATCTTCAATATATCGAGAGACCCAAACTGAACCGAAGCTCTGCAACCAGACGGAAGCAAAACAAAATAGAAAAAACACACAGTGACATCAGGAGAAATCATACAGCAAATCACCCAAAAACAGCAGAAAATTAAAAAATAACGTTCAAATATTAAAAATATAAAGCAGATAAACACTTGATCTTCCCGCCAGATGCAGCATGAAATGTTTAAAAATGTCTCAAAGTGGCGCCCCGAAGTTAAAAGTTCACACATTTCCGTCTTCGTGGGTCCCCTAAGTATGTCAGCTTAAGACCCGTTTAGGGCCCCGACCCACAGCTTGAGTAGTCAAATGAGCAGAAAAAAAAATAAAATCTTTCTATACGTGGAAATATGGAACTTCTAAAAAACCCGGTAATTTTCTAATGTAAGTTTTGATCTGTGTGTCCAATCCCCGCTGAGAGTTCAGTGAAGCAACGTTTATATTTAAACTGGTGGGATATTAAGACCAGATGACATCACACACACACACATAGGGGGGACTTTCCCATCTCCTAAAAGTCTTTAATCATTCAGCACCAGCAGTGAGGCATCCTGGGAGTCGAAGTCCAATGATGTCATCACTGAAGCGACCATGTGACCAATGAACAGAGAAAAAAACAACAAAATGTCCATTGAGGAAACGTTAGAGAGACTTTCCACCAGCAGGAGGGTTTAAATGGACGATTGTCTCCACGACGGGAAGCGGAAACTTCCCTATGAATGCTGGGAAATGTAGTCTTTTTTTACAAAAAAGTTTAGTGACAATTTCTTTCTTAAATACAGACATTCTGTCATTTGTCGCATATCCTGAATAGAACGGCATTCTGGGAAATGAAGTCCAGTGATGTCATCGGTCGGTTTGATGTAATACTGACGGGGACCTCTTCATGTCTGCCCTCTAGTGGTGAGCACAAGACATTTCTTTTACTCTGATCTAAATTTGTTTCCTCGATGTCAGCGTAGACGTAGACGGAGTTTAAAGGCATGCTGGGAGATGTAGTCCTTGCCTTGGTTTTGTTGTTCCTGGATCCGATGCAGAGCTGGTGTTTTATTGGACCTGAGATGTAGAAAAACTCCATCTGGACTCATGACTGGATGTTTTTGTTTTAATGATTTTCAGAAAATAAGAAAGTGATGATCCTCAAAGTAGAGATTTGTCTTTTCCGGGTCAGGACGGCGCCCCCCTGCAGGTGGCTGGCGGTGCTGCACATTGCTGAGGGGAACTCCAGCAGGGCAGTTGGAGCCTTCAGTCGGCGATCAGATGTCGGAGAGGAGAGTGAAGGTCGTCGTGGAGGAAGGAGGTCGGTCAGCTGGTCTACGTCAGTTTAATACACTCCTGAAAAATAATAAACAGGAAGCAGTCAGCAGCAGTCAGCGCCGCCTACAGACTGATGAGTTCATTACAGCTGCAATGTTACACCTCTTCCAAACATACAGCGAGCAAGCAAACTCTGGCGAATGGAGCGTGAAAAATTGTCTAGATTTACTACGAGCGACGTCACTCTCTTCTACATAGAGAGATATTGATTAACTGTCAGATGTGATTTTGACCAGTGAAAATAGTTTGGAGGTGCGCAAAACAAGCGTCACGTCGCTTTGCATGTTCTCTGACGCGGTGAGGTGGCGCTAGAAGAAAGATCGTGGAGTCATCAAAATGTCAACACATTGGTTTTGTGGTTTAATACTTAAGAAAAGACAAAGTACGAAAAAAAAGAGAAATGGTGAAATTAATTGGCTCTAGTCGGAGGGTTTTTTCGGCTGATTCAGCATTTTGCAAAACCTCCGACACGTTCTTGAATCATAACAGCTTGTGTATCCGTCGTCCTCGCTCCTCCTGTTTCCCTTCCTGAATGATGAATACAGACTACCGCAGTCTGCTGGTGTGGAGACTCATTTCCTCTCAGAACGTACGTGCTGACTGGCTGTTGGCTTTCATCTTTGCGGTGTGTTCGAGTGCAACTTGTCGGCTAAAACGAAGGAGACGTGAGGCGGCCTTCGTCGCTGCTAGTTCTCTGATGTCGGCTCGGTGTATATGAACCTTTAGTGAATGTTTCTGTAGAATTTTGTATATAATTTATAAATGTTTTACACTGAAAGGAGTTGAAGTGGCAGCGTAGAAAATATAAAAATATGTGTGTGTGTGTGTGTGTGTGTGTGTGTGTGTGTGTGTGTGCGTGTGTGTGTGTGTGTGTGTGTGTGTGTGTGTGTGTGTGTGCGTGGGTGTTTACCGGCTATAACAGGCTGTTCCTGCCGTTCACGCTCGGGCCTTTAGACCTCATCTGTTCCTGAACCGACCCCGACTATACACACACACACACACACACACACAGAACATGATCAATATAACTGATTACATGTATCTGAACACGTCACACGTCAGTAGAAACACTCACTTATATTCATTTATTTAGATTATTTAAACGTATATTTTCTGTCTCTTCTCTACCGGATGTAAACAACGCTCTGCACCACAGAACTGATCAATCATATTGATCCTAATACTATTTCAGTATCAAGTTCATAACTATGTCATAATATATTTTGAAATATTTATTTTTATGTATATGTGTGATTTCATTCTTTCGTAAAACATTCATATTTTATTATGTATTTAACGTGTATTTGTATTATAATTCTGTATAAATGCTATATACATATATATACATATATATATTCATATATAAACAGTATAAATATATAAATATACGTATATAGTTTAATAATTATCTAAAGATGAATTATTGAGTCACTCAGTCCGTTTGTTTGTGTTTTTGAGGAAACGAAGGAAGTGAGTCAGTGAGGAAGGATCCTTGTGACCTCCGACCTCATCAGAGAGGAAGACAACCTGCTGACTCCGACCAATCATCACACAGGGTGATGTCATCAGACGATTACAAACTGGTACAATTTATTTCATTCTAATTTATTTAATTTTAATTTTATTTAATTTTTATAGTTTATCATTATATTTTATTTCTGTTTTAAAATCAATTTAATTTAATCATTAATTCAATTATTTTTTTATATTTTATTTTTTTAGTTAATTTTACTTTTTTTACTTTTTATTTTATTTTATATATTTATATATTTTTATTATCTAATTCCATTTCATTTTACTTTGTCATTTAATTTAGTACATATTATTTCATCATTTTATTTTATTTTACAGTTTTTATTATTTTAAATCTTTTCGTATTTCATTGTATATCATTTGGTTTCACTTTATTTTTATTTTATATTTTGTTGTATTATTTTATTTTATTTTTATTTTTATTTTTATTTTTATTTTTATTTTATTTCTGTGTGGTGGTCAGACCTGCAGCTGAACTCGATGCTGTCTTTAACAGATGAGACGAAAGAGAAGCTAAAATAGAAACAGGAAGTGGCAGCGCTGCGTGTCACTTCCTCACACACACACACACACACACAGTCTCTTCTTCTTTGATTCACTAATAAAACTGTATAACAGCTGATCTACAGTCAGATAACAGACACCATTCTATTGTTAAAATAATATTCAGACAGGTGAACATGTAGACAGACAGGTGAACAGGTGTGTGTGTTCTAACCGGCTGCAGCCCCTCGGCCATCTCTCCAGAGCCGATGTGTGTGAGGTGAATGAAGTTGGTCGGCTCTCCGATCATAGTGCGATCAATCCTCCTCCTCTTCTTCTTCTAGACACCCACACACACACACACACACACACACACACACACAGGTTAGTCAGTTAGTGTGTGTTCATGTCTCTACTCGTCCTCATACAGACAGCATGACATCATCTCTATAAAATCAGACACATGACGTCAACAGGAACCTGGTTAACCCTTTAACACCCTTTAACGTCCAGTCATACCTCACTGTTAACGCTGTTAAAATTATTGTGATTATTATTATTATTATTATTATTAATAATATAATAATAATAATAATAATAATAATAAACTTTATTTATATAGCATTTTCAAAACAAATTTACAAAGTGCTTTACAAGACAAAATAAAAATGGCAAAAACAGTTTTAAAGTTATACAACATTCAGCAACAGGAGCTACATAAGAGAAACAGTAAAATAAAACAATATAAAATAATCAATAAAACAAAAGAGATGAAAAAGAGAATAGAAGAGGTTTTAAGAAGTGATTTAACAGATAAACAGACGATTAAATATAAAAAAAGAAAAAGTTAAAGTTAAAACTAAAATACTGAAATAATTGTATGTGCTTAAACTAAGTTTAACTTGAAAAGGAAAATACAAGTGAGACAATTTAAAAGGAATTATTTACCTATAATATGAAACTATTATTGTGAAAAGGTCATAATTTTGTTCAGGGTCACTCTGCTGTGTTCAGGGACCCTGTGCGTTCCGGCTCCCTGCACCTGAACGCCTCATTAAGGGCCCATCCTGCTCCCAGAGTCCAGTTAATCCTGCTGAGAGGAACCGAGAGCTGATCCAGAATCTGATCCCCGATCAGAACAATCTGGATCAGATTTAAGAGGATTATAACGTTCCTCCGGATTATTCAGCGCTGTGATGTAACCATGACGATGACGACCAGCGCCATTAAAACTCTGTAGAGAGGAGGAGGAGGAGGAAGAGGAGGACGAGGAGGAGGGAGAGTGAGAGGAGGAAGAGGAGGAGGTGGAGGAAGAGGAGAAAGAGGAGGAAGACGAGGAGGAGGAGGGAGAGGAGGGAGAGGAGGAAGAGGAGGGAGAGAAGGAAGAGGGAGAGGAGGGAGAGGAGGGAGAGGAGGAGGAGGAGGAGGAAGAGGGAGAGGAGGGAGAGGAGGAAGATGAGGAGGAAGAGGAGGATGAGGAGGAAGAGGGAGAGGAGGAAGAGGAGGAAGATGAGGAGGAAGAGGAGGAGGAGGAAGAAGAGGAGGGAGAGGAGGAAGAGGAGGGAGAGGAGGGAGAGGAGGAAGAGGAGGAAGATGAGGAGGAAGAGGAGGAAGAGGAGGAGGAGGAAGAGGAATGTTTGTTTAAACTAAAGCCACGTTTTCTGTGGGGTTTTTACTAATAATTAGTAAACATTATTAATGATAATTTCGTTGTTTGTTGACAGTAAAATAACTATTAACTTAGTTTAATTAACTATTAATTTACTATTTATAAATGATGGTTGTTGTTGCTCTAATGATATTTATTGATTATGTTGTTGAGCTCACAGACGTCACTGATCAGTTGTGTTATATTATATGTTATATATAATCCATTATGAATCTGTTAATATAATAATAAGAGACTTTGAGGCTGAAAGATAAAATCCAGTTGATGATGTGGTTGTGAGTCTTCCAGCCAGCTGTGGTGTAACATCTGTATTACACAACAACACCACCATGACTCAGGGTTAAAGACTCTGTGACGTCCAATCAGAGGATTTCTTTAAGATGACTCACAAAGAATGACCCATAAAACACCTTCGTTTATTATATTAATATTATAGATTTCTGCCTCCAAACAAACACCCTGATGTGATTTAGTTAAAACACCACTTTACTTTACAAACACTGCAGCAGGAAACTGCGTCTAAACAAACTGATGTTTGTAACAGTATGTGGACGGAGGGCGTCGGCCTGCAGGTGGTCAGAGGTCACGGTGAAACAGGAAGAGGAAGTTCTGCCACCTGTTTCCTCTCGACTCACTGGAGAGAGACTCACTGAAGCTCAGACGTTATATATTTATGATCTGCCTGGTCAAACTAAAACTACTAACAGCTGCTAACTGGATTATAAACTAAATATAAACCATTGTGAGTGCAGACGGAGGCTACTTCAAAGTTAATGTCCCTCTCCGTCTAAACGCCGGCGTTTTGAAGCTGATGGATCTACTTGTTATGCACCATCTCTCCGGCAGCGCCCGGCTGTACGCCCGTACGTAAATCAGCTTGGTCTGCTATACGTAGCAACGGTCTGTTGTACATAGCAACGGTCTGTTCTAGTAGCAACGGTCTGCTGTACGTAGCAACGGTCTGCTATACATAGCAACGGTCTGTTATAAAGAAATAACAGAACATAGAACGCCGTGATTGACCAATCAGAATCGAGTATTCAACAAAGCTGTGTAATATTATCATATAATAAATTTAACGTGCAGCAGTTAAACAGGTTATCGGACACATCTTTGATTAATTAAGAGACTAAATACAACCCCTTTGCTCCTTGCACCTTACTTTGTGATGCGCCGCTAAACTAGTAAAAGTGGAGTTGCACACGCCCCCTGAATGACCTTTAGACCTATAGATGGTTTAAATATGGCCTCTAAGTGTTTTAATGTAACCGCTGGTGAGTGGTCAAATCAGCAACCAAACCACAAAAAGTAACTTGTGTGTGTGTCTTACCGGCGGTGGTTTCGCTACCACGCAGCAGCCCATCTTGTGCCAGAAGTCGCTCATGCCGACGCTGCGCCTGTCCAGCGGCTGGCCGCCGCTCTCTGCTGCCGCCCTGCACGCCGGGGGAGGAAGTGCAGCCGATGGATAATCCTGGGGCATTCAGACAAAAACCTGAACCAGCAGCGACACGCAGAAAAACCCAAATATACCCTCAGAGCGAAAACTGTCCACTGAAGGACGCCAGGAGACTGAAGAAAAATATCAAATATCCACAAATTCAAAGAGGGAAGTATTAAATTAAATTAACTAAAATAGAGCAAAAAAAATGTCTTCCCACAAAACTGACAGAATCCGTTAAAGTCCACTGATGAAAAAAGTTTGTGTTTTAATATCCAAACTGTGACGACAGCTTCAGGTTTGATCTGTGGAGACAGAAAAGAAACAAGTTAAGGACATCACATTTTATTTAATCTTTAAATGTTTAAGTATTTAATTACAACTCACAACAATAGAAGAACAGAACAAACTGTCTCATACAGCTGCATGGGAACCAAACGTCAACACAGTGAACACATTAAGCATGACTAAACACTGGGTGTGGTCCAAACACACACACACTGTGAGGCCTGTGACGTTTAAATTAAAGAGTTACTGGACGTTTTGTTCTTGTTGTTTTCAGATGAATCAAACTAAAAAAAAAACATCAGACACAGGTGACCTTTGACCTCAGGACTGATTACTGCTGTAGTTCAGCTAACTTGAATGAATATTAAGTGCTGGTTGAAACAATAACTCTTGTTTTTATTCTTGGTTCTTTATCAGACAGGGAGAGTGAAGGGCTGATAAAAGGCGTCCTCGTCGTACTTCCTGATTACATGCGGAGGTTAAACGTCTATTTTCAGCGTGCGGGAGGGGGGAGAGTCCGTCTGGAGTTCGTCCAGCTCGTTTCAACAGACGATAACGGAAGAATGTGAGAAGCAACAAGTAGCTTCACGCTTCACATCAGCTCAGATCAACTCAGAGGAATGTAGACGTCCACCGCCGGAGGCCTCAGATTCACCAACACTGCTCCTCTATCACACTGATAACTCACTGTAACGAAGTACATCTACTCAAGTACTGGACTTCAGTACAGCGTTGAGGTACTTGTACTTTACTAGAGTATTTCAATTCTACTTCTACTCCACTACATCTCTGTTTGATAACTTCAGTTCTCTCTCCTCACGCTGACGTCATGGGACAAACATTCACTCTCTCTGTCTGAGGTTTTAGTTTAAACTGCTGCTACAGTCCTGTAAGCGCCACCTGCAGATGTTCACCATCACACAGATGTTGTTCCATTGCGACATCAGCGCCCAGCAGCAGAGCTACGCTTCCGCCATTTTGGACTGAAAGCGACTACCAGACGCCATTTAAACGTCCGCCTACAAAAGTAAAACTAAATTATTTCTATTCTATTGTCATATTCTACTGAAATGGCCTGTGTTGAACAATAAAATATTATAAATATAACAAGCGTTTTCAGTCCAAAATGGCGGCAGCGGCTGTTGTGATGTCCCAAATAAACAACATATGGACCACATTCTAAATGTGTTCCAGTTTATTTCCGGTTGCAGTGAAAGGTGTCGTCCGAAATCTCAAACTATGTACTACTAAATACCCAAAAGGTGTACTATCGTTCAACATACTTTAGTGTGAATAAACAGTAGGATTTATGTTTGAGCAGTAATTTACGTCGTCACTTCCTGTTGGAGACGTATAACCATGGTAACCAACCTCAAAGTTTGAATTAATTTAAAATATATATTACACCCAGCAACGTGAAATCTTATATTTACAGTTAAATTAAAGAGCCACTGACGTTACAGAGCCGTCCGTCAACATCTGTCATGAATATATATTTATTTATTTAGGATATTTATGCCGCCGTAGTGTCCAGCGTTGCAAACAGTAATATTTCACAGGAAATACTATGTAATACATGTACTACTGGATTCATACTAAAGTTTCAGACATAGTAAAATATCTCACATACTGTTTTAGCGACTAAATAACATGTTAGTGTGGAATTTAGGACGCAACCTTTGTGAATGACATCAGCTGACAGGAAGTAAACATGGACGTAAGCTGTTGCCTGGCAACGCAATTCCTTTGAAATGCGCTAAATCGAAGCGTTTCAGATGGACAGAGGGTGAATACAGTTATATATAAATAAACATAAAAGCATGTAAACATAAACAAACTACAAGTGTGAACCTGAAAATGAGTACGATATGAGACCTTTAAGATAACATGGCAGACGGAGGGTGAGTGTGTGTGATTGGCCGATCCTGTGACCGGGTCACTTCCTGCTTTCTAAACTCAGACGCTCACTTCCTGTTCCACATTATCACTTCCTGTTCAGCACAAAGACGTTTGAGATAAGAAACAACATGAAGGAACCAGAAACAGTCTCATGTTCTCCTGTAGTAACGTCTGTTAGTGGACGCTGTAATGTGAGGTACTTGTACTTTACTTGAGTACTTCTACTTCTACTCCACTACATCTCAGAGGGAAATATTGTACTTTTCACTCCACTACATTTATCTGACAGCTTTAGTTACTTTACAGATTCATATTTTTACACACAAACGTGTACTTGTAACAGAGTATTTTCACAGCATGGTATTAGTACTTTTACTGCAGTAGAGGATCAGAGTACTACTACCCAGAGAGAATATCATCTACAGCCGCTCAGAGAGAGAGAGACGCTTCACAATGAGCTCTTTTCATTCAGACGTCTGGAGGAAAATAACGGTTAACGGTTCAACACAACGAGCAGCTTTCACACCGCCGCTCACATGGAAAATAAGAATCACACAAACACAAACACACCTAGACCTGGTTCCTCTGAGACCGGGTCAGACCATGAGACCGGGTCAGACTCTGGATTACTTATTATTTACTCATTCAAGAAGATTTGTTCACATTAACCAGACAGTAATACAGAAAAATTCACCTCAAAATAAGGCGATTTTAAGTGTGACAGCTTATAAAAGCCAGCCATCTTCTCCTCCTGAAATAGTCTCCAGTGTGTGTGTGTGTGTGTGTGTGTGTGTGTTGGTATGAAGGCTGAAGGTTAAATCCTCCCTCTAACAAACACTGAGGTCAGAGTCCATCACTGATCCGGGACCTGAATATCTGTCAGTATAAATACAGTTTAAACACAGAGCAGATTCACCCGGGTTCACCAGGTCCACCGGGTTCCACCTGGTCCAGGTCACCATGGCAACGGTTCAGACCAAGAAACAGTGAGTCAGTGAGAGCGTCCTGAAACATCTGCAGCGGTTTAACTGACAGACGAGGAGCTCCGTTCAGCTCTCACAGAGGTGAAGACTCATGACACATGAGTGCTGCTGCTGGACCTGGACCAGTCTGGACCCACACCAAGACCTCATCCAGCACAGACCACGCAGAGCTGCTGAGACAAACCAGGAACACCAGAGACCGTCCTGTGATGAGGTCACAGCAGCCGCGACGTCACAACAGTACAGTGGGGGGGACGACAATGGCCCCTTCACCACTTCCTGCCCCCCCCCCTACAGCCGGCTCCGTTGCTCCAGAAACAACCAAGAGACTATAATCCAGAAATACTATCCCTACTATAGTATACTGGAGTATTCTATCATATACTATATACTATCACTACTATAGTATGCTATTGTATTCTATCATATACTATATACTATCACTACTATAGTATGCTATTGTATTCTATCATATACTACAGTATATTATCACTACATCACTAATATAATATGCTATATTATCATATACTATAGTATACTACATATGATAGTACACTGTAGTATACTATCGTATACTACAGTATACGATAGTATACTGTAGTATATTATCATTACAGAGTCATTAGAGTATTGATTATAGACGCTTTAACACTTTACCAGCGACACAAAGTCTACCATCTAAACAACGGAGGCCCACCATTCAAACTTTATTTAAACTGTCAGATCCCAGAGTTTCCAAATTTTCCAGTAGTACATGAACGCAGCGTAACGTTCAAATACATCCCCCCAAAGCAAAGTCCCTGTGTGTGAAACCTGCGTGGTAATAAACCTGCTTCAGAGAACAGATCTTTAGTGTTTCCTCCGGCTCACCACAGCCAGCAGCTCTGTCCTCTAAACTGACTCCAGACCTGTAATTTGGCTCCACATCTGGATCCTCCACTGAAAACACACCGTGTTTCAGAAAACACCGTTAAGAACCAGGCCTATTTTTAGCTCCTCAAGTTTCCAGAAACATTCGTCTTGAATCGGTCCTGATCTCAGCAGGGTTAGTCTGAACCCTGTGACCTCTGACCTCTGACCTTTGACCTCCACACTCCTGGTTCTTGCAGTTTTTTTTACTCACTGAAATCTGCACCCAAACACCCAAATTAGAAAAAAATTTAACTTTTACAAATCAGATACGTGATAATAAGTGAGCAGATGGAGCTACGCTAGCAGTTTCCCTCTGCTTCCAGTCTTTGTGCTAAGCTAAGCTAACAACCTCCTGGACCTGTCTATGTTCTTATTGTCTGACACACAAAAGAGACCAGAGAGAGAGCAGCCCCGGTGTTACACTTTATTCTGTCACCCGTCAGATTGTGTGACCTGATTAAGAAATTAAATCTGGTCTCGTATCGATCCGTTGAATCACAACTGAGAGGAAACACACTTCAACATCAGGTCACAGTATCTGACGGGTAACAGAAATCAGTGCAACACCGGCGTCTGGAAAACAGTTAAACGGCTTCAAAAGGGCTTAATTATCCCTTAATACACACACGTATTGTTTTTTTACTCTATGTTTTCTCTATAAATCAAAACCTACATGTCATTTTTTAAGTTTTAGTTATATATATTGTGGTTGTATTAGACACTACAGGACCAAACAGTCTATGGTTATAGAACAGCTCTCTGCAGTTGAACCCTGAATGTGAGAGCAGAGTGAGCGCTCTGTTATGAAACATCTGGGAGGGTTAAAGGTGAAGTTTTTCAGCCCGTTGGTGTGAAGTGAGATCAGATTAAATATAAAAAGACTCACCAGAAGAAGAAGACGAGGAAGAGGAGGAAGACGAGGAGGTGTTGGTCGGGCTGAAGGCGTCAGACTGAGATCAGAACCAGCTGTAGCTCTAACGTCTCTCTCTCTCTCTCACTCTCTCTCTCTCTCTGAGGTGTGGCTCCAACCAGGAAGTACATCCAGGACTTCATTTTTTCTCTTTTTCCTTTTTCTTCTGCTTCCTGTCTGTTTCCAGTCAAATGGCTCTTCCTGCTGGCTCAACACGCTCATTACACCTGGTACGCTGCATTAATCTGTAATCTGACCCTGCTGGTCCCAGTTTCATCATCATATTCAAACCACAGAGCTCTGCAACCGGTTTTATTTTCTTTTTTCACATATTTCACAAAAGTAAAAGTAAAACAGTTAATAAAAATGAATAAATAAAAGGGAAAATTAAACAGAAGAGTAAATAGATAAGGGAATTAATACAAAGATAAATAAATAAAGAAGCAGATTAAAAACAGAAATATCAATTTATGTCACATTTTATCAATTAATTAATGCCTAGATTTATTTTTAATATTATTTTAGCTACATTTAATGACATTTATCGAGTTATTTATTTATTTGTTTATTTTTTATTTTGGCAGGTTCCATCCACTATAGATTAATACGAAAATAAATGAATAAAGAAGCAAATTAAAACAGAAATATCAATTTTATTTATTTATTTATTTATTGGTTTTGGCGGGTTCTGTCCTCCATAGATTAATACGAAGGAGGATTTTTGAGGATCTTAAATAAATATATTTTAATCTGTAATTTAATCTGTTTATTCCTCTTAATAAAAATTATATTATTATGTTAAATTATATTAATAAACAGTGCCCCCCTCTGGATGAAAACATGCATTTAATTACATATATTAGTTATTAGAAAATAAATGTTTTAATTATTGATTTGCTTTTAAAATAAGACTAGTTTACCCTGTGTGTGTGTGTGTGTGCGCGCGTGTGTGCATGTGTGTTCGTGTGCGTGCGTGCGCGTGTGTGTGTTCCAGAAACATACCGAACATACCGGAAACTAACATTTTTTTCAAAATAAATGCGTAACGTAATGTAGATAATGGAACATATTATTAAACATCGTAAACGTTGTGTAATATAAAAAAAACATTCCATTAAACATAAATAAATACATACATACATACATACATACATACATAAATAAATGAACAAATAAATAAATAAATAAATACATACATACATACATACATACATAAATAAATGAACAAATAAATAAATAAATAAATACATACATACATACATACATACATAAATAAATGAACAAATAAATAAATAAATAAATAAATACATACATACATACATACATACATACATAAATAAATACATACATACATACATACATACATACATAAATAAATACATACATACATACATACATACATAAATAAATGAACAAATAAATAAATAAATAAATACATACATACATACATACATACATACATACATAAATAAATACATACATACATACATACATAAATAAATAAACAAGGTTATTCTCTGATGTCTAAATAAATTGCAGTGTGTTTATTAAATCATCTTTGAGTTCATCAGCTAACGAGAAAACAGTAAAAGCTTTTATTCTGACATGTGTAACCGGAAGCTGTGTGGTGTATTCAGGTGAGCTTGATGCACGCGCAGAGCTCATTTCACCTGCAGCAGCTGCAGAACCTACCGACCGACCGACCGACAGCAACAAAAGAACCGACAGAACAAAGAAGAAGAACAATCACACAAACCTTTATTCTGTCACCGGAAACAAAAAGGTAACAATCTCTTTATTTACATCCCACAATTACATTATAATTTAATGTTTCTGAGTGTTTTCTGAGAGAAAGCCGGTGATGAAAGAACCTGCTGCTAATTAAACCCTCTAAAACACGATGTTCAACCAAACTACATGTTAAAATCTGAGTATTTAAGGTTAATTGATGAGATAAATGTCACTAGTTCATCGTGTAAAATGGGTTATAATCGGCTGCATCATCAGCTAACATTGAGCCAACGCCTCTAATCAACCTGATCGATCACAATTCATCCCTCAGTTTAAACATGTGATCAATAATGGACACAAACAGACATATTGGTGATGCATTTCAATCAGAAATCATTATAATTTGTCACCGTTCAGACTGCGGATCATCAGCTGGTGATAATCTGAGCCAACGCCTCTGGATCAATAGGCCTGACTCTATAATAAAACCAGCCGAAAGTAAAATCAACAGAAATGTGAATGTAGTTTGGTGGCAGTCAGAGTGGAACCATCAGTGTCAGGCTGTGAGAGGGTTATTTCAGTCTGCAGTGGACGTGATGACCCAGTTTCTGTTATAGACTCTCTGGAAGATTCTGAACAAATATATCTACATATTTATATAAATATATAAATATGAGTCACTGATGGAAGACCACCCCCTGGAAATATATTTAGATACAAGACTTTAAATATAAATACACTCAGTTACAGAATAAAACATTAAAACCTGCAGCTGAAATAAAATATAAAAAAATGGTGAAAATATTTTAAGAAAGGAAAAAAAAAAAATAATTTCATTAAAACAGTGTAATATATTTAGATAAAGGACTTTTAATATAAATACACCTAGTTACAAATTAAAAACTGCAGCTGAAATAAATTATAAAAAAATGGTGAAAATATTTTAAGAAAGGAAAAAATAATTAAATTAAAACAGTGTAATTATAATCAAAACAAACAAACAACACTGTACATAATCATCCACTCTATGTATAACCATCCAGTATTTTTATTTCTTGCACTATTTGTATTGTTTACAACTCCCAAACACTTGATTTGTATGTAGACATTTTATTTTTATTACTGTATTCTTTATTCTGTTATTTCTATTCTGTCTAAGTACGTTGAGAGAGCTGCATAAAAAAACCGAGTCAAATTCCATGTATGTTTATACTTGGCGAAATAAACCTGATTCTGAAAAGTTAATACAAATAAATAAATACAAGAGAAAATTACAAATAGGAGTAGATAAATAGGGGAATTAATACAAAGGTAAATAAATGTTTCATGATGTTGATCTGAAATAGTCAAAATCACTGATTTAATGATTTATTGTTAATTAACTAAAATGCTCCTTTAACCCTGAGCTGCTGAGAGGCCTTCAGGGCCCCTAGGAGCTATCGGCTCTGTAAAAGGGCAAGTCAGCTGTGATTCAATCAGTGACAGACTGATCTGAGAGCTGTTTATTGAGCTTTGATCACAGATATCTGATCAATATTCAGCTCTGAGTCTTCTTGTGTTTGTGTTGTTTGTTTTGTTCTTTTTTTTTAACTGTAATTTTAAATTCAACCGCTCTAACTGAAATATATTAAATAGTTTTACATTTAAAAACACATGTCGGTTGAATCGTGTTTTTCTCATCAGAACAGATCATTTATTTTTCCTTTATTTTGTAGTTTTAAACTAACAATGTCTCTGTTTGGAGTGTTTTTATTCATCTTTTCCTTTCCTTACATTTTATTTGTTGTATAATTTATTTTTATAATGTAAAATATATTTGCTAATTTTTTTTGTAATTAAAAAATCTGAACATCTTTATATAAGTAGGACTACTGAGTAATGAACTTTCGAAATAAAGTATAAAAAAAAAAAAATTACATAAAACGCTGGCTAGCAAGTATTGTTGGCTTGTTTTTATAACAATGGCTGAAGAAAATACTAGTTTCTCTCAATATGTGCCGTCACTCACTCTCCAGGATCACTGGACTCACTCACGGCAGCTGTTAGCAGACGGCTAGATATTAGCAATATTTACTCTCCATCTCTGAAACCTTTCTCTGATATTGTAGCTCGCTAGAGCCTCGAATCACAGTTTGTCATCTCAAATGTTGTGATATCTGGATTCTGGCACCCAACCGTGACCTCATCATGACGTCAACACTAAAAGGGTTTATAGTGTGTTTATGTTTTCCTCTCTTGTTGGACATGTTTCAACGTGTTGTGTTTGGTTCTGGTCAGACTGCAATCATGATGGAAAAGTCAAAGAGTCAGTACGACTCCTTCCTGTTCTGGAGGCAGCCGATCCCGGCCCTGGACCTGTCGGAGCTGGAGGGCCTGGGTCTGAACGGCGGCCAGCCGGCCAATAGGAAGGCAGGAAAAGACAAGTCATCCTCTCTGAGGAAACAGGAGAAGGAGGTGAGGGGACGGACGGGTCCAGACTGGGTCTGTAGACCACTTTAGTTTTAAATCTGGTTTCTGTTTTACATGATATTCCGTCTGTCTGTCTTCAGGAGGAGATCCCGGAGTTTTCCTCCTTTAACTATTGGAGAGCTCCGATCGCCGACGTGGGCACTCTGTTGGCCGACTTCAACCTGCTGCTCTGAAACACAACGCTCCACCACCTGACCCCAGATCAGCCCGACATCACCTGACCCCTGACCCCAGATCAGCATGACATCACCATCCACACTGAAGGAAATGTTAGTTTCAGGAAGTTGCCAAAATAAGAGCATGGTTTTCACAGTAAAACAGAGGTTGACCCTGGTTCAGATTAAACTCTGTGATTCTGAATCATCCGTCTGAACATTTATTTTATATGAACACAGTTTCTCTGTTTGTAACCAGGAGTCTGTATCACAGAGAGTCTTTGTCTGTTCCTGATAACAACTGGTATCAGGAAGCTGATTATCAATCTGCAGATGTATAAAGTCGATAGACTAAAATCAACCGGAACAGAATAAATGCAGCACCTTAACACATACAATAATTATGATTATCAGTTATAAATATAAACAGATCTTTAATCTGGGAAATGATGGTTCGAAGTTGATGTTGTGTGAAAATACTGAAATACAAAGTGTTTGATAACATTTTATAATTCAATAGGAGCTGATTTAATGAAACCAGAACACCCAAAATCAAAAGTGATCTCACTGTGATACAGATCCCAGATCAGCCGTCCCTTTGTTTCTGATTGTCTCCTGATCTTTAATCTGATCTCAGACCTGATTTCAAACCTGATCTCAGACCTGATTTTACACCTGATTTCAAACCTGATCACAGACCTGATTTCAAACCCGATATCAGACTTGATTCCAGACGTTACACCGGAATAAGAAACCAGATTCTGATCCGACTGAGGATGTGAACCGACAACTCTCCAGTTTGAAAAATGAGATTTTAACCCCCTTGAACAAAATGCTAGAAACTGGAATGATTGAATCAGTGTTTCTGTGATAAATGTTATTTATTTATAAATGTATTAATTTATTCAGGAGGTGATGCGTTCAAACCCGCCTGAGACTAAAGTTTTGATCCGTTTCCATTTGTGCCTTTTTATTTCTTTCATCCTGAGGTGCTTTATTAATAGTCACGTTCACTGATTATTTATTTATTTATGTATTTATTTATTCCTCATGTTGTTTGACTGAGCCGGCCTCACACTGGATCCACAAGAAGAAAAAATACAGAATGTAAAACCTGCCAACAATAAAAGAAAATGTCCTTTTTCTGATCAAAATGTTTTACTGTTTTCTGTTTTATTGTACAGGTCTTCATATAATTCATACAAAGGAAGTGATATCTATATATTTATTGGTTAGTTTAAATAAAAATATTAAAAAGTATCTTCAGGCAAACACAGTTCAATGTTTCCAACAATAAAGGAACATTAGATTAATGTTTATTTAAATGACGCTTATATGTGAGCAACAAACTCCTATGATCTCTTATTAATACATATTGTTCAAAATGGAAGAAAAAATAAATTAAATTAGTGACTATAATAAAGATCTCCCATTCCACTATAAGAAAACACATGAAGGAAGATGTTTTAAATAAATCTTTATTGGTATTCAAGTACAACTTTTTTCATAGAAGACAAAGTTCTTTCGGTCAAACAAAATATTAAGGAAAAACAATATTCACGATTCAATCAGTTATATTAAAACTAATATGTAAATAAATAAAATTCAACAGAAAAATAAAGCAAAAAAAATACACATAACACAAAATATACCAACACAAAGGGCTCTTACATTTAGAAACAGGCGGTTTGTTGACAATTGGTAATTAAATCATCAATAAAATAATTATCATAACAATAAATTCTATTAGTTTGTCCTCCACAGTGATTCCATACTGAATATTTTAATGGAAAATATTCAAAACGTTCATGTTTTTAGAACCAAACCAACTGTAAATGTCAGCGTCAGTGTTTCCAAGAGATAGAAATCCTCTTTCACACTTTAATCACAATAACAACAATGTGATGTAGTAGAAAACTATTTAAGAAATAGTGGATATAAAATAAATAAATAAAATTATGGATGAAATAACCAGATAGAAATGTCTGTTTTTGTCTATCGCAGTGAATTTAATTCAAAAATCATATAAAAAGTTATTATATTTTATATTATCATTGCCCATTGATTTGAAATATTGCCCAAAATGGCAGATAGTTGACACATTAATATCTGAGGTCTCACACAAAGTTATTTTATTTAAAATGTAATAAAGTGTGACTTTTATTTCTCATTGTGACAGTTTATATGTTTTTAAAGATTCAGCTATAAATAAAGACTTTTTAAAAAAAATACGACTTTATTAACATGCATGAATTTTCTAATATTTATAATTAACTCTTGTTAGAAGAAGTTGACCAACATGGAGATGTGAGCTCTGCAGGCAGGAATGTGCCTCTTCAAAAGAGGTGTCATTTAAGTTGATCCACAGATTCTATCCAGTGAAACATTACTTACAAAAGTTAAAGAGTGACATAGACGTAAATTGTTCCCTCTGTGAATCACATCCTGAAACTTGCTCTCATTTATTCTGGTCCTGTAAATATACATGTGAATTGTGGAAAGATGTCAATAATTTTATACTTGTTAACATTTTCTCAGATGTTGCACTGTACTATAAAGATATTATATTTGGTTGCTATGGTTACAGTGACAAAGACAGTAATGCATTTTTTTCTTATTAATTTAATTTTCATTCTCGCGAAGTTCCACATTCACAAGTGTTAATTTACAAAAAAAAAGCCTAATTTCTTTGTATTTATGAAAGAAATGGAATTATATCTGTCAACAATTTCTTTCTCTCATAACAAAAAAGCAATGAAAACAAAGAATGTATGCAATATCTTTGTTTTTAAGTGAAATTATTGTCATATTCTCGCGTGGTCTTTTTTTATTATTATCTACTTATTTATTTTTATTGTGTGTGTTTTTATTTTTTTATTTTAATAATAATAATAATAATAATAATAATACATTTTATTTAGTGGCGCCTTTCTGGACACCCAAGGACACCTTACAAGGATCAGTTTAAAACATAGACAGATAAAACAAATAAAAAAAACAGGACATAAGACACATATTTGTACAGACACATAGAATGGGTGCTGATGAGTACTATAGAGAGTAGGCCAGCTTAAACAGGTGGGTTTTGAGGAGGGATTTGAATGATGTGATATTGTCAGACTGCCGGATGTGTGGGGGGAGTGAGTTTTATGTTTGTATTGTTTCATTTCTGTTGTCCTTTTTTTTCGTTTGTCACAGCTCTTTGTTTATGTTTTCGCTATGCTTCTTCTGTATGTAAATGTTTTTAATGTTTTCTGATATATATATATATATATATATATATATATATATATATATATAATACTGTCATTTTGAAATTTAAAAAAAAAAGTTCCGCGATGACGTCACGTCGCCCCGCCCCCGCTGGGAGGTTAACGGACAGAGCTTCCTCCTCCGGTGTCGCGGAGCCGCCATCTTTTACCAGATAAAACACTAAAATAACTATTTTTAAAAACACCTTTTGGCAGGTGAGCTACCTGTCAGGGTCCGACTCACCTCAGGGGACGTAATATCGCGAGAATCTCCGAGAGAAGAAGGTAAAAACACGCTTTAATTTAACTTGTAACAGTCTGCTGCACACATGCTAACGGCTAACAGAGCTTGCTGTAAACACCAGCGGCAACGGACACACCACTTCCTGTCAGGACTTTCAACATAAAATACAGACCGACAAAAATGCGTTGCAGAGAACAATAAAGTGTCACTACATTAGGAAACTATTACACTTTAAAGCGTTCTCCTATCATTTAATAGTTAAATATAAGGATAGCAGGAGTTTGTATTTGAAGTATTTTTAACCCAACTTTATTTAACTTCACGTAGAAAAAAACAAACCAAGAAATAAACAATAAATAAAATTAGGGATGCAGATGCACCTTAAATCAAAGTTAGTTTCAAAACAAAATATAACAAATAAATATATACATATAAACTTACTTTTTTCTTTTAAAATTATTTAAATTTATTATCGACATATTAAATTGTACACCAACAACTTGGGTAAAAAAAATATGAAATATTAACAGGAATAACACTTTAGGTGTAAACCTTTTTAAATGCAGCAACAAATTGGTCAAAATGTATATGATCCGGTATCGATGCATCCCTAAATAAAATGTTGCGAGACTAAAAATTACAACATAAAAATATTAAAGCTTAATTAATTAAAAACAACAATCAAGTAAACACCAGGGATATAAATAAAGTTAAAAGATGATTTAAGCTTTGGAACTCTCTCCCTCCTGAAATATGAAATGCTTCATACCTGGACACTTTAAAAAAACACCTCAAACACCACCTGTTCATCAAGGCCTATGATCTCAGCTGACTCTTCCTACACATCACTCTTTTAATTACTTAGCTATAGTTTCTCCTCTGTGTTATTTATTAGTGTGATTTTGTGTGCCGCCTTTGTAAAGCGTCCTTGGGTTTCTGAGAGGCGCTATATAAGTCCAATTTATTATTATTATTCCACCACTGTAAAGCAAATTCCACTCTTACACCTGGCAATAAACACGATTCTGATTCCAATTAAAGACATCAATCGGGTAAACACCAGGGATATAAATGAAGTAAAAAAAATGATTAAAGCTTAAAAAGACTAATTTAGTGTTAGTAATTTGACTTCAGTAAAACATCTGAATACTTCTTCCAAACACTGTAAAACCCTTAAATTGAATATTTTTACCAAGCAGGATACACTTTACGCTCTTATTGTGAAGGCTACACCCACAACATCCTGTCCCTACACCGCTGTCCGCCCGGTAACTTTCCGCAGTAAACAACCCGGAGGAGCCCGACAGAGCTGCGGTGGCGCCTAATGTCCATGTTTTGCGCTTTGTGAATAAAACTGTGCACATTACCGACCTATTTGTCCTAAAACGCGGAGTGATACAAGCGCAGAAAACAGCTTCACACAGCGCGGAGGGATCTGTTGTGTTTAGCATTAGCTTAGCAGAGAGCAGAGCACCGCGTCTCCGGCTGGCTCCTATAATATACCTGAACGCGGTAAGTAGCTTCTCCTCCGTCCTCTGGTGCAATAGAAGAGGTTTATATTGGTCTCCAGGTGTAGAACAGGATGAATTGATGTATATGAACAGGTTTGTTGAGGTGATTCTCCTGTCTGCGGTGTGTCGGTGCCTGCCTGGTGAAAGCTAGTTAACCGGATGTGGAAGTAGTTTTTTCTCTCCGTGTGTAAAATAGGAAATTTCTGTGTGACTTCCTCCGGAAAACCAACAACTTAATATCAAACGGTTTCCTGTCTGTTGTTTGCTGTAAATGTTTGGGTGCTGCGGGGTGACGGTTTTGACCGGTTGTGGTGGTAAATAAGAGCTGGGTCAGAGGAGAGCGAGAGGGGAGAAGGAGGGAGACGTGGCACATGGCGGACTCTTTCTGCCCGTGGAGGCGCGTAAAATGGCTCCTCGGCCGCGGAGAGAAAAACCTCGTCCTGCTCCAAAGAGGCTCTATAGTAACCGCTGGCTTCCATTATCGGACAGAAAGCGTTGGGCTAACTAGCCTAGCTTTTGGCTACTTTTACCATTAAAGAAAACCATTGTAACCATTGTTTCCAGTTAAACTACAAACAACTCAGACCCTTTACTGCATTAAAAGTACTAATACCACACAGTAAAAATACTCTGTTACAGTAAAAGTCCTGCATTGAAAATGTTCCTTCAGTAAAAGTACGTCATGTATACATTATTACAACATAATTACATACAACATTATTATTACTACATTAACATTATTATTACTACATTAACATTATTACTAATACATTAGTATTACTTACATTATTACTAATACCTTAACATTATTTACGTTATTACTAATACATTGACATTATTAATAATACATTAACATTATTATTACTTTATTATTACTACATTAACACTATTACTTATAAATTAACATTATATTATATTACTACTAATGCATGAACATTATTATATTATTACTAATGCCTTAACATTATTACTAATTAACATTATCATTATTACTTATACATTAACATTATTAATATAATTACTAATACATCAACATTATTACTGATACATAAATATTATTTACATGATTACTAATACATTAACATTTTTAATATGATCACTACGTAAATATTATGAATATTATTACTAATACATTAACATTACTAATTAACATTATCATTATTACTAATACATTAACATTTTTAATATCACTAATACATAACATTATTAACATTACTATTACACTAACATTATTAACATTATTACTAATACATCAACATAATTGTTATTATTAATCATACATTAATATTACTAATACATACACCATTTTCTCATTATTAATATTAATAAAAGGAAAAGCAGCAAATCTTCACATTTATGAAGCTGGAACCATGAAATGTTTACATGAATTTAATTTTCTGTCCATCGATTAATTGATTAACGGACTAATTGTTTAATAGACTCATTTTTTGTGTAAAAATCTGAATTTGTAAAGTAACTAAAGCTGTCAGATAAATGTAGTTGAGCAGAAGTAGAAAGATTCAAGTAAAGTACCTCAAACGTGTACTTAAGTACAGTAGTTGGGTAAATGTACTCAGTTGCATTACACCAATGTGAATAACTCACTCATACCAGCGCTACATGTCACAAATCATTCACCGTTTATTTATGAATTAATTTGTAGTTATTTTGTTGCATAGTTTAATCTTCTGGATGTTATCAATGCCGTTCGCGCCCAAAATACTCAGAAAGTTTGAATTCCTTATTGTTTCATCACATCGCGTATAGATTTTGTTGTTTTGGCTCTTTTAAGCAGAAGTGGAAGAAATACTCAGACCTTGTACTTTAGTAAAAGTAGTAATACTAGAGTGTATAAATACTCTGTTGCAAGTAAAAGTCCTGCATTCAAATAGTTACTAAAACAAAGAAAGGAGACAAAAAATATCAGCATCAAAATGAACGTACCAGTAAATGTACTCATTATTCAGAAATCTATATAATATTATTGTATTATAATTATTGATGCATTAATGTGTTCATCACTTTAATGTTGTAGCTGGTAAACGAGGAGCTCATTATAATTAATCTATCTATTTTATATCAGATTATTAGTTGATTATATTATGTATTTTTAATCTGTAAAGAAACTAAAGCTTTTAAATTAATGTAGTGCAGCAAATAAGTACAATATTTACTCTGAGATGTAGTGAAGTAGAAGTATAAATACTTAAGTAAAGTACAAGTACCTAATTTTTATAAACTTGGCTACTTTTCATCTGTCTGGACATTAAATTTAAAACTAAACAGTAAGACTTACAAACAGAAGTTTGTTGTTTGTGTGTTGATGTAGCATATAGAGTCAAACTGCAGAGATGTTTTGTTTATTACGATGCGTTCAAGGACATAAATATTTGTGTGTTTTTGTCAGATGTCGCTGGTGGACCTTGGGAAGCGTCTGCTGGAGGCGGCTCGGAAAGGTCAAGACGATGAGGTCAGAAACCTGATGGCCAACGGAGCGCCGTTCACCACCGACTGGGTGAGAATTAGTCCATCATCAACATCATCTCAGTAGGTTTCATGATGAAGATGATGATCAGCTGGTGTTCATTCGCTCTAGCTGCTCCGGAGAGGAGGAGGAGCTTGTCATAGATACCAACAACGTTTCTTTCCTCAATTTCCTCCTTCAACCATGGAAGAAATAACCACTGTTGCTGCTTTGTACACGTTGTGGAAGTCCCAGATATGTCAGAAAACCAAATGTTGTCATGTATGGGTTCATAACATAACGTTGGTGTGTCTGACCTCTCCGGTAGAGCATTTGCTCTGAGGCCGCAGGTTTCCACCCGGTGCCGCTGTGACTGCTCCTTCCTCCTCACAACGATTACCTCACTAACATAATGGTTCCCTTATAGCGTTGGGTTTAAATCTGAAATATTGCCAAATAGGCACTTTTTACTTTTCGCTTTGACACCAAATCCTTCGCCGTCGTCTCGTCTGTCAACTCTGTCTCGTCCAGTGTGTGAAATCTGAGACTTTCACTTTCAGTTTGTAGCATCCGTCATCCGGCTATGAATTTATAACACGGCGCTGATACGTGAAAATGAACGCAATGGGTTTTATTTCTATTTTTAAAATGCTAATCAGCATTGGGGACAGTGTATGCCTGAACACTGTGTAACACCCCGGAGCCCTGAAGTTACTTTCTACTGCTGCCATACAGATATTTACATGTTCTACTGCTCTGTCTCACCCGCTCTCTGTCTACAACCTGTTCAACCTGTTGACATGTCAGCATTTCCGTTATTATATTCACGACTACTTGTTCATACCTGCACCACATATATACGGAGCGGGAGAACTGAAACTCTGGGAGAGAGGAGGGAAGTCAGTGTGGGATGTATTTCATAATTTATCAGATCATTTATATAGTTTATAGCAGATTATTGCTAAAGATCGCCAGCCGACCACGGCGCGTCGTGTGTGAACTGCCCGATTGGTTTATTGGACGCCGAAAGGACGCAGACAACTATTCTCTGAAAAATTGCGGCGCTGCTGCGTCCAGGGTGAACCCGACGTGAAATATATATATAAGTTATATGATAAGGGCAGAAGTTAAGTTCAAAAACGTGTCAGAAAATCCTCCAGATTGATTCAGCCTTTAGTCGGAAACATGAAACTAAAACATGTCAGAGAGAGATGAACATCTGCCGCATCAGAATCACGTTGGATATAAAGATGGACGTTAGTTTAACTTCACTTCTCAGTGAGGTGGTTTTGGTCCTCTGAGAGGCTCATGAGGGGATCAGATCTGTTGTGTTGAGTCTTTGTCTCTGGTGTTAGATATATATAATATATATAAAGATATATCCGTGTGTGTCCTGTAGCTGGGGACGTCCCCCCTCCACCTGGCCGCTCAGCACGGTCATTACTCCACCGCCGACGTGCTGCTGAGGGCCGGCGTCAGCAGAGACGCCCGCACCAAAGTTGACCGGACGCCGCTGCACATGGCCGCCGCCGAGGGACACACAGTCATCGTGGAGCTGCTGGTCCGGGTGAGAACCGCTTCAGTTTATGTTGACGGTACTTTGATTCTTCAGGAGTCTCAGATGAGTCTGTGACCTCTGACCCTTGACTCCACTAAACTGTCCATGAAACAATCTGAAGTTTATTTCACTGTTGAAGAAATCACATAAAACATTTAACGTCTGCAGCGTCACCAAACAGCCACTACTGTTACATTTAATGTTTCACATCTTAAACAAAGAATTTTTATATCCATCCATCCTTTAAAATGTCTTTGAGGGTTTAATCAGAGTGAACAGAGCGTGAAAACTTTCTCATAGAAGAGCCTGAAATCTGAAGTACAAAATATATCTTCTTCTTCTTCAGTCTAATAAAAGTTCAGATTGTAACCGTATTTTAACTTTCAGAGCGGAGCGGACATCAACGCCAAAGACATGCTGAAGATGACGGCGCTGCACTGGTCGGCGCAGCACGGTCACCACGGCGTCGCCGAGACACTCATCAAACACGGAGCCGACGTGCACGCACTCAGCAAGTTTGACAAGACGCCGTTCGACATCGCCGTCGACATCCAGAACACCGAGCTGATGCTGCTGCTGCAGGTGAGAACTCCGACCTCTGATCTTTGATGGTGGTTCGGCTGTAAAAGAATCTCTAATTCAGTTTCATCTTCTTAAATGTGATTTTATTATAACTAACATCTAGAGTTTAATGAAGGTCAACAACCTGGACAAAAACATCTTTTTAAGATTCTTCTAATGATTAAATCAGGACAAAATTATTCTTCACTTTTATTTGTAGGCTCAAATCGAAGAACCGTCGCTGGCGCCCAGTTAGGACACGGTGTCATGGACAAAACGCAAAAAGATAGATAGATATTTGAGTAGTTCAAAACTATGTGCAGTCCTAATGGGGACAAGTTTGGATCAATTCATTCTTCTTCTTATAAATAAATAATAATAGTAAAAGTAAATAAAACACTTTGTGTTTCAATTATTCTGTTTTTATCTATTTATTGAAGGAAAGAAGAAGAAAACATTAAAATATCAGCTGATTAGAAGCAGCTCTGATTCTATGATGATTTAAATGTGTAGGAGTGAATTAAAGGAACATTTCCTCCTCTTCCTCACCTGTAAACTGTTTCTCTGTGTGTAGGAGGGCATGCAGAACCAGGTGAACATGAACCAGGTGAACATAAACCAGGTGAGTATGAACGTGGAGACCAGCGGCGGCACCAACCAGCCGCAGTTCATCATCCAGGGGATCCCCTCCCTCCAGGGGGGGGTGGTGAACCTGGCCGAGCTGCTCAACAAGGCCAACGCAGGTACGACATCACAGAGACACGCCCACTGAGCCTTTAACCGCCACTTCCCGTCCAGCAGCTGTAACCTCTGTGTCCTCCAGGTGACTCCGAGGAGGCCCTGGCCGCCAGCGCTCTGGACTCCAACATCCAGCACGCCACCGTCGTCAACGAGAGCGGTCAGAGGGTCATCACCATTGTGACGGACCAGCACGGCAACCTGCAGACCACGGGGGGGATGGCGCCGCCGTTCTTTGTCACCATGCAGCACGGACAGCAAAGTACGGCCGACTTCGCTCTGCTCAGTGCCATCCGATCAGCTCTGCGCTGTCCAATCAGCTCAACGCTGTCCGATCAGATCAATATGTCGATCATTAATGTGTTTGTGTGTTTTCAGTGCTGGCGGTGCCGGCCAATACCGTGACAGAGGAGGTGGTCACGGAGGAGCCTCAGCCGCTGCCCTCCAGGAAGAGGAAGCTGGAGGTGACCAACAATCACAACGACGGCGGAGAGACGGTGAGAGTCGTTTATATATTCATATATATATATATTTTTAAATATATATATATATTCATATATATATATATATATATATATATATATATATATATATATATATATATATATATATATAAATAACACACCTTTCATACAGACATGCAGCCCAACACATAGAAAATATACAGTATATATATAACTTCTCCTTCTTCTTCTTCTTCTTCTCCTCCTTCAGGAGTTGTTGCAGAGGCAGCTGCTTGAGGCCAACAGGAAGGCTCAGGAGTATCGTCAGCAGCTGATGCGTAAGGAGCAGGAGGCCGAGGAGTACCGCGTCAAGCTGGAGGCCATGTCCCAAACTCAGGCCAACAACGCCGCCGCCGCCATCAGCGCCACTGCGGCCAATGCAGCCAGCCCCGAGGAGGTGGTGGGAGGGGAGGAGGACGAGGAGGAGGCGGCGGCCGGCATGGTGGAGGAGGAGGGCGAGATGGTGGTGCTGCAGGAGGGAGGCATCATCATGGAGGGGGAGGAGGGTCAGGTGACGCTGGTGGAGACGGGCGGCGAGACAACGGAGGTCAGCTCCTAACGGGGCAGGGTCAGGAGGAGGGGGGGTGACACACCGACGGAAAGACAGATCATAACGGGGGGTGAAGTGTGCACCATTTTGAATCCCCAAAAGACAACAGAGAAGGGACTCAAAATGGCTTCCTAAAAACAGAACGCCGATTGAAATCAGACTAAACAAGCATGAAGGAGGAGTCTAGTCGTGTACCATTTTGAATCCCTGAAAGATTCCATACCGACACTTCAGAGAGGGAAACACAATGGCTTCTCCAAAAGGACAAAACAGTAGGAGGAGAAAGACGGAGTGAAATCAGACTAAACAAACGAGACAGAGGAGTTAAGTCATGCACCATTTTGAATCCCCGAAAGACAACAGAGAGGAGACACAAAAGGGCTTCTCAAAAACAGAAAGCTGGTTGAAAACAGACTAAACAAACAAGACAGAGGAGTTTGGAAGTGCACCATTTTGATTCCCCAAAAGATTTGATGATAACACTTAAGAGAGGGAAACAAATGGCTTCCCCAAAAGGACAAACCAGTAGGAAGAGGAAGACAGACTGAAATCAAACTAAACAACCAAGACAAAGGAGTTTAGTCATGCGCCATTTTGAGTTCCCACTTGTACTGTAACTGAATGCCTTCTTAAGCGGGATGCAAAATGGCTGCTGCAGAAGGGACTGAAGCTGGATGAGTGGATCGAAGAAATGGAGACAGTGGATCCCAAAAAAATATCATCGCTTTAACGCACCATTTTGCTTCCCCATTCGACTCTGATTGAGCGCTTATAAAGACAAGATAACTAAGCCTAAGGATACTGATACAGCAGGAATTCAGACTTTTAGTTGTTTGATTTAACATTTTCCTCCTTGTTTTTTGAACGCAGATGATTATCCCCATTATACCATTAATATCCCTTTTATTTCCTTTACGTTCTGTTTTTATCAGTGGGTTGTTCATCCGATGCCTTCATAGCTCTACATCTTGATAAATTGGGACCACGATTTCAAACCCAGCTACTCAAACCTCGCTGTGGCCTGCACCATTTTGCTTCCCCAGAAGAATACAGACAATACAAGGCCATGATGAAGAAAAAGCATCTTTTCTTCAGGTTTCTTTGGACACTAAAACGACTCCCTCTGAACTGCTTTCTTACTTTTTTCATTTTTATGTACATTTATGTTGTAATCGGTTTTGTTTTCGGCTGTGATGTCATCATGTTTAAGAACAAACGTTCCTGAAAATGAATCCACAACTGAGCAAGGATGCCAAATGGCCTCAGTGGAGCTGTTTGTGAAGCAACAGGAACCACTTTGGGATAAATCGCTCAACTTTCCTGCTTTTGTTCGGTCGCTTCTTTAACAAGCCAATTAATGTTTGAATATAGAAAAACTTTATTCCCGGTCTGACGTTGAGTTTCATGAATCACAAGAATCCGATCCATCATGGAAACATTTGATTTGTTCTGATTATTGTTGAAAACCAGCTTTGTTTTCCATCATCAGGTGGTTGTAAGGGCTGCAATTCATGATCGTTTTCATTATCTATTAAACATTTTATAGATTCTAGTTCAGAAAGATTCCCATCACAGTTTCTCAGAGTCCAACGTCTTCAAATGTCCAAAACTCAGAGAAGTTTAAATTACTGTAATAGAGGAGTTCTATAGACCCTTTTAGTGATGATGTCATGATGAGGTCACAGTGTTAGCTGGAGGCTAAACAAAGGAAAGACTGGAGGCTAACACTAGCAGTGGGCTAAAGTTACACATCTAAAATGACATCTTGCTGTGTTGTTGGGTGCCAGAATCCAGATATCACAGACATTGGAGATGACAAACTGATTTGAGGCTCTAGCGAACTACAATATCGGAGAAACGTTTCAGAGATGGAGAGTAAATGTTGCTAATATTTAGCGGTCTGCTAACTACAGCCGTGAACCATTAGCTGCTGTTAGCAGAAGACTAAACTATTAGCAACCCTTTCTCTCCATCTCTGAAATGCTTTGCCGATATTGTACGACTCTCTTTTTGACTGACTTTACTGAAGGATAGTTAACTATAGGCATCCAAAGATTTATACGCCCTCAATTTATCTTTAAAGCGCTGCCGTTGGCCACCAGCCCGGCTGACTACTTTGCTAGCTTAGCCTGCTAATTCCGCGATGCTGTCATGTAAAAACAGAAAATGAACAAAGTTGTCACTCTCTGGCGATAGCACTGTGCTTTCCTACGCTGTGACAAGAGTGTGTGGATGAAGCATTAAGTTGTTAAATTTTACTCATTTAGCGACTGGCTAGTTAGCTAGCTACCTTGCTAATTCCACCATGCTGAGAAAATGAGCCCAACAGCGAACAGCGCTGGGTCACGATCCCTCTGCCTCACTCCTCGCCGCTAGGAGACTACTTCACCGGGAGGAGAGCAGGCGTTAGCTGGCTAGATTGTCAGTCTCCGGACAAGTTAGCTAGCTAACTAGCCAGTTCCAGAGACAGACAAGCTAGCTAGCTAACTAACGTTAGCCAGCCGTCTACTACTCCTGAAGTAGTCTCCAGCGGCGTAGGGGTCGGCTAATCTGGTCCCATTGATTAATGTTAAGTTTCTCAACTAACACTCCTGATCCTGGAGAGTGAGTGACAGCACATGTTGAGAGAAACTAGTATTTTCTTCAGCCATTGTTAAAAAAACAACAGAGCTCTGTGAATTATGAGATGATAAAAATTACATCGGCTTAGTCAAGGTTTTTCACAAACTTTGTCTACAAATGTCCAAAACCAGAAGAAATTTAAATTACTGTTGTAAAAGAGTTTTAAAAAAACAGTTTAGAAGCTGGGACGAGTGAATTTGGGGCATTTTTGATTAAAATAAAATATCAAAATGATTGGCATTCACCAACTCTTTTATAGTCAATAATCATCGGCTGTGGAACCATTTATAAATTCACGGGAACATATTGACTTTCTGGTCCTTTTTAAAGGTGATTTTGGCGTGTTTTTAGCCCTTTAATTAATTATACATTTACATTCCTGTTGTCAGTTTTTAGACTTCTTTCCTTCCAGGCTGCTGTCAGTTTATGTATATATTTGACTAAAATTTGAAGACATCTTTATCATTGCTTGGTCAAAGTTGTGGAGTAGTGATGCAGTTTAAAACTAGTGTTTAAACTGGTGAGTTCAAGGACCCTCAGATATCTGAAATATGAGAGTTGACTGCTGAACAGCAACTTTTTAAATCCCCAAAAAAACGTCAACTTCCTGTCGTGTACAGTGCACACAGAGGACTCCACCATTGTGTTGGCGTTGATTATTGATTGATTGGTAAAATGCATCACTTGAGAGCCTATAAACAAACATTAGCTCTGATTTAAGCAGCAGGTTGGTTTTTATAGAAACAAATTGAAACAAATTGAAATCAGTTGAAGCTGCCTGGAAGGAAGGACATTAAACACGTAAAGTCTTTACGAAGTGTCCCTTGGCTCTGGTTCGTTGGCGTCTTCCTGTCCTGGTTCAGCCCCGTTGGGCCAGTTATTGATTACTTCCTGTCACCTGTACCGGCTCCTTCCTGTCTCCGATCAGTAATTCTTTTCAGTTGAGTATGATAGTTATTTTTATAAGCTCAGCAAAGCCAACCTTTTTCTATGTACATATAAAGTTGTATTTTTTTAACTGTACCTGAATGCGTCACCATGATGATGATGATGATGATGATGGCTGCCTGCATTGGTAATCTGAAATATAAACACTTGTTTTTTTCAACTTGTCAGTTGTGTTTTGATGCTTTCACACAGCGAAACCTGAACTCGGCACGAGACGTTCAAGTGTTGAACTACGACCACAGCTGAAATTATTTTATTCAGAAGCTTAAAGTTGGTAATAATTTCACTGAGTTCTGCTTCAGTGTGGCTCATTGATAATGATAATAAGATTTAAATGGAATAAATTCAACATAATTAACATTTTCAAAAAGTAAAATCATACAAGCAGCTTAATTCTATCAAAGACTTTTTGAAAGTTTTAACATGTTTTGTTCACATTTCCATTTTCTAAAACTTCTTTGTTTTATATACAGTATGTATATGTGTATATATATATATATATATATATATATCAATATAATAAAAAGTTGATTATTACTTAAATTAATTATTTTTTATTTTATATATATAAATAAATAATGAATTGATTATAATTTATTTATGTATAAATAAATTATAATCAATGTATTACATACATATATAATAAAAATATTAATTATATAAAAAAAATTTTTTTTATTATATATAAATAAAAAATGCATAGATTATAATTTACAAATACTGTATATAAATTATAATCAATGCATTATATATGTGTATATAATACAAAATATTTAATATATGAATTTATTTTTTAATTTAATATATATAAATAAAAATGCATAGATTATAATTTATATAACATAAATTATAATCAATGCATTATACATGTATATATAATAAAGAATTATGTATTATATTCACTAATTTTTTCATTTAATATATATAAATAAAAAATGCATAATTATAATTTACATATATGAAAATTATGATCAATGTATTATATATATGTGTATATATATATAATAAAAACATGTATTATTGATATTAATTTACTTATCTAATATATATAAATAAAATATATTGTTTTTATATATTATAAATTAGAATCAATGCATTATATATGTATATATTAAAAAAATATGTATTATTATATTCACTTATTTTTTCATTTAATATATATAAATAAAAAAATGCATGATTATAATTTACATATATGTAAAATATAATATAATTTATTTTTTATATGTATAGATATGTGTATATACATATACACATATATCTACATATATATATATATATATATTTATTATTGATATTGATTTATTTTTGTATATTTATATATATATATATATATATATATATATATATATATATATATATGTGCGTGTGTGTGTGTGTGTGTGTGTGTGTGTGTGTGTAACTACATAAAGATTATTTTAATAATATTAAACTACAGCTCCCGTGAGGCCTCACTGGCGGCCGCTGGCTCTGAGGATCTTCCCGCCCAGCTCGTTGGATTATGGCCGCTCAGTCCTGATTGACGTGCCCCGTCGTCAAATCAGAGGCCGCGGAGTTGCGCGCGGCCAACCCCGAGCGCCTCGGTGGGCGGGGCCTCGCGGGGGGAGGGGGCAGGGCGCGAGGTATCATGGAGGATCAGTAGGCAGCGCGAGGCCATCAGAGAGGAGAGCAGCTCGCGCTCTGATCCCGGGACTCTCGTTAACCGTTAAACCGGCACATCACCGAGACACCAAGACACGGCTCAGCATGGACATGAAGAAGAGGATCACCCTGGAGCTGAGGAACCGGAGCCCGGCAGAGGTGAGTCCGGTTATCTATAAATTATTGCCTGAAGTAGCCCCGGAGGTGATGAGGACCGGAGATCCCCCCGGTGCTCATCACACGGAGCTCCGGTAACCGCGAAAACACCACCGAGGAGCGAGTTCACAGTCCGTTAACGCGCTCATCTACCCGGGTTGAGTTTGATGAACTACCGGCGGAGACCTCGGAGTGATGGAGGCATCTCCTCCTCCTCTCCGGTGAGTTCTCCGCTCTGTCACGGAGCCTCCCGTTAAACACTAGTTCAACTAACGGACGGTTCTTCCTCAACCGGAGCCCGCACGGTTCCGTTAAATCGTCTAAAAAAACACCCACGGACTTAAATAAGTGTAACTTTTAATCATGCAGCGGCCGCTCGGAGGAGTTTAAACGACACAAAACAACCGAATACATAAATTAACGGTTTGTTATGAGAGCGGGTGTTTTTACCGGTGATTCCCGGTGCTTTTGCTCCCCGGTAAACACTGCGTGTGTGTCCCCGTTTAACATCAACAACGACATCCAGTCTCATCCGGTGCTCCGTCTCTCTCTGAGCAGCGGACATTTTAAGTCGCCAACGGCTTTTTAAAACTTCGACGCAAACGGCTCGTTTATGACCGTTAAACCGAACTTCTCCCGTTAAATCCGGTTTAATAGTAAATTTAATGTCTTTTTTTTAGTTTTTTTTGTGTGGACATTTCACGGTGCCCGGTGGCGGACTGAGGTCAGAAACATTTTGAGTCCGGGCAGCTCGTGCGCTCGGTAGTAACGCGTTACCGACTTACAGAAAGCGGATTAACGGCGGTTTTCGACGGTTTTTTTCTGTGTTTGATATCGACGAATGTTTCTGTTCCACGAAGCCAGAAACGGTCCGTTACTGTAACGCGTCTACCGTGTGTGTGTGTGTGTGTGTGTGTAGAACAAAATGGCGTTACTGTTACCGGACGAGGTTTTAACGGCATACACATTAACCGTTGATGGATTACTGTCCGTTAAATTAATATAACGGATAGATGACGTCACATCTATTAGAAGGTTTATTAATAATAATAAAACACGGTGTTGTTAGGGTTGTTTTCTCTGTATGAAGCAGTTAGAGCTCCGTGTGTGTGTGTGCGCTTAAATTATATAACCGGACTGCCAACCGATCAGCTTCCGTTAAATAACACGCACACACACACACACACACACACACGCACACACAGCCGATGTGGTCCCGGTTCAGACTGAATCCAGGCTGTGAATCACTAACTCTACTCATACTGGTCTCACTGGTCTCACTGGTGTCATGTTTTATGAACTGGGGGGATGTCGGCAGATGGTGTATGTGTGTGCTCAGTAGACAACCCCCACCACACACACACACACACACACACACACACACACACACACACACACACACACAGAGTGGATGTAGATTATAGTAGGTTACACCCCCCCTCGTAGTGTGTAATGGTGGCGTCTTCATTGATGGCTGCAGGCTGAAGCTCAGCTAGACTCTATTAGACCCTGTTAGACCATGTTAGTCTCTATTGGACTCTATTAGACCCTGTTAGACCCTGTTGGACTCTATTAGACTCTGTTAGACCATGTTAGTCTCTATTAGACTCTATTAGACTCTGTTAGACCCTGTTGGACTCTATTGGACTCTATTAGACCCTGTTAGTCTCTATTGGACTCTGTTAGACCCTGTTGGACTCTATTAGACTCTGTTGGACCCGGGTAGGCTCCGTTAGACCCAATTGGATTCTTTTGACCCCGTTGGACTCTGTTAGCCCCGTTTAGTCTCTATTAGACTCTGTTGGACCCTGTTAAACTCTATTAGACTCTTTTGGACCCTGTTAGACTCTATTAGTCTCTATTAGACTGTGTTGGACTCTATTAGACCCTGTTGGACCCTGTTAGTCTCTATCAGACTCTCATGGACCCTGTTAGTCTCTATTAGACCCCGTTGGACCCTGTTAGACTCTATTAGACTCTGTTGGACCCTGGTAGTCTCTATTAGACCCTGTTGGACTCTGATAGTCTCTATTAGACTCTGTTGGACCCTGTTGGACTCTGTTGGACCCTGTTGGACTCTGTTGGACTCTCTGCTGGTTACATAAGCAGGAGATCCAGAGGAACTCTGAAATAAAAGCGGCCACCAGTCTGAACAAAGTCCTCCACACTGGGAGCCTCCATCTGTTAATTATTAGTTATTATATATATTAGAGGTGGGAAAGAAATTGATTAAGCTATGTATAATGATTTTTGTTTTTACGATATTGAAATAGATGTTTTTTAATGCCAGAATCAATACTTCATTTGAGTCTATGTGGAGGTAGAAGGAAGTTACCGCTCTTATTGTTGTAGTCTGAGTAACGTGACGTCATATCCGTTCCGTATCCGTCAACCAAAACAAACCGCAGCAAGCCGAAACGAGAAAGTGTAAAACGTTGGAGGATCTGCGTGGATCCGACCTGCACCCTCACATGTTAAATCCAGCGTGGTAAACACTACACATCCAGTAAAGGATGGAAACACTTTGGGTTTCACACATTAACAGTAAAGCAGAGCTAGACATCACGGCTAAAGCTGCATGCTAACTCTGTCACGGACACGAAACGTTATCGTATCGCGGTAACATTGCAGTCGAGTCGGCCGTCGTTCTCGTCTCCGTGGTCAAATGGGCCGACGCTACAACTGTAGAGCACCCATATACTGACATTTATGTTAAATGCATTGAAACGGCCGCGATGGAGCTGACCATGGATGGATAAAGAGAACGGAGCTGACGGGAGAGCTAGAGACCGCCTTGGAGAAGTTAGAGGAAGTAGACACGTGGGAGTACGTCCGGTTTTCAAAATAAGGTGTTAACAAAGGGAACTGTATATACAAAATACATCTATGGAAATAAGATTGATTGGATTATATTCACCAGAAGTATAAAACATTACATATCTGTAATAAACTGATGTATCTGTAATAAACTGATGTATCTGTAATAAATTGATATATCTGCAATAAACTGATATATCTGTAATAAACTGATACATCTGTAATAAACTGATATATACACTGATACTGATATATCTGTAATAAACTGATATATACACTGATACTGATATATCTGTAATAAACTGATATATACACTGATACTGATGTATCTGTAATAAACTGATATATCTGCAATAAACTGATATATCTGTAATAAACTGATATATCTGCAATAAACTGATATATCTGTAATAAACTGATATATCTGCAATAAACTGATATATCTGTAATAAACTGATATATCTGTAATAAACTGATATATAAACTGATAATGATATATCTGTAATAAACTGATATATCTGTAATAAACTGATATATAAACTGATACTGATATATCTGTAATGAACTGATATATCTGTAATAAACTGATACATCTGTAATAAACTGATATATACACTGATACTGATATATCTGTAATAAACTGATATATATCTGCAATAAACTGATATATCTGTAATAAACTGATATATAAACTGATACTGATATATCTGTAATAAACTGATATATCTGCTTGTTTAGTCTCAGTGAGCAGGAACCACCAAGGTGGGTTACGATAGGATTGATTGACACGTGTCAATCAATGCAGATACATACTAAATTCAATATCTTAATATGTCTTTAATGAGACATTTGTTGTTGACCTCTGACCTCAGTGATCTACATTCACTTCAATGAAGGCTGCAATTATTTTAATGATTAATTTGTTATTTTCTCCATTAATCAATTAAGGCGTTAATTCTATTAAACAGTGAAATTAAAACGTGTCATTTACAATTTCTCTCTAAGATCAGTGAATTTATCATCATATATGTCAAAGAACAGCAGCACATCCTCACATTTAAAGAAACTTAGAACAGAAAATAGATTCAAACGATTATTCAATTATCAAAATAGTTTCAGATTAATTTCCTGTTGATTGAATATGGATTAATAATGGACTAATGGTTGCAGCTCTGACTTCAGCAGGTTTAATCACTTAATCAGTTCAGACTGAACACACCGACAGACAGCTGGAGGTCCTGTGACATGAGTTCAAAACAAAAGTTAAAACAATCTCAATAAAGAGAAACTTAAAATTACACTTGTTTGTGTTGAGTTTGGTGTGTGGAGCAACTCTAAAGCCTACAGTACTAATGTCTCTCTGTCTCCGTCTGTCTGTGTGTCAGATAGCGGAGCTGGTGGTGGACAACAGTCGCTCCGCGGACGGGGAGGTTGAAGGACTGACGGACGCCTTCGCAGAGCTGGAGTTCCTCAGTATGGTCAACGTGGGTCTGAGCTCGCTGGCCAAGCTGCCCTCACTGCCCAAACTACGCAAGGTAACACACACACACACACACACACACACACACACACACAAACACAAGAAACACATGTTGATATCATCCAGTGTGACGTCATCATCTCTGATGTCCATCATCAAACGTCCATAAATCCACTTAGAAATCAGAGAAGAAAACAAACCCTCATGTTTCATCAGTTTCCTTCAGTATCACAGTAGTCCAGTGATAGTTATACATCCAGGGGTACACTGAGATAGGAGCTGATCACAGATCAGTCAGCACTATATTTAAGTTAATTCAGTCACATATTCTTTTTATCTTTTCAAAATGTACCTTAAAGGGAGATTTGTCAAGTATTTAATACTCTTATCAACATGGGAGACGACAAATAAGCTGCTTTATGACAAAACAATGACAGATATTGTCCAGAAACCCTCACAGGTACTGCATTTAGCATAAAACAATATGCTCAAATCATAACATGGCAAACTGCAGCCCAACAGGCAACAACAGCTGTCAGTGTGTCAGTGTGCTGACTTGACTATGACTTGCCCCAAACTGCATGTGATTATCATAAAGTGGGCATGTCTGTAAATGGTAGACTCGTGGGTACCAATAGAACCCATTTACATTCACATATCTGGAGGTCAGAAGTCAAGGGACCCCTTTGAAAATGTCCATGACCGTTTTTCCTCACCAAAATGTAGCACAAGTTTGGAGCGTTATTTAACCTCCTTCATGACAAGCTAGTATGACATGGTTGGTACCGATGGATTCATCAGGTTTTTCTAGTTTCATATAAAACCACTAGCCACACTAACACTGAGCCCGCTACAACCTAAAAATCTCAAGTTGCGTTAATGCGTTAAAGACATTTGTGGTGCTAAAATGAATTTGCATTAACATGTTGTTATTGTGTTAACTGACAGCTCTAGTAATTGAAAACCATTAAATGAATGTAACTCAGACTTCCTCACATATCAGTGTGTCAGTGTGTAGCTCTGCTGGTTTAACCCTATAGTAACCATAGTAACCGTAGTAACCTGTGGATCATCCCATGGTTAATCCTATAGTAACCGTAGTAGCCGTGTGGATCATCCCGTGGTTAACCCTATAGTAATCGTAGTAACCGTGTGGATCATCCATGGTTAACCCTACAGTAACCTAGGTAACCATACAGATCATCTCGTGGTTAACCCTTCGTACTCTGTTCCGTCAGTTGGAGCTGAGTGACAACAACCTGTCTGGATCTCTGGAGACGCTGTCAGAGAAATGTCCCAACCTGACCTACCTCAACCTGAGCGGGAACAAGATCAAGGAGCTGAGCAACGTGGAGGCGCTGGTCAGACACACACACACACACACACACACACACTTTTGTTTCCTGTCTTTAAATTCATGTACGTAACATCTTAACATTGTGGACACAGGAATATTAGATTTAAAAAAAAAAATAATAATAATAATAATCATTAAGTACAGAAAGACGGTAGCTGTTTCTCAATTCAGATGCTTCTGTTTGTTCTTCAAGTAACTTCAATACGATACCCTGCCTAAATATCTCAATACCGATACTGAAACAATACCACGGCAAAAATCTAAAACATCAGGAAAAGTAATGGAATAATAGATGACAGAACATGGAACTGAAAATTATTTTATTATTAATTAAAAATGTAAAAATGTATTCATTCAAAAAATGAAATGGTATGCAGTAATCTGATGTCCTCTATACTTAATTGTGATTTCTTTGATAATTTCATATTTACATTTATTTTTGATAATGCACACATAACACTTATCTATGTTTATATATATTTTTATTCTAAAATGGAACAACTGTAATTTCCCCACATGGATCAATAAAATATATACTGGCGTCTGGTAGTCGCTTTCAGTCCAAAATGGCGGAAGCGTAGCTCTGCTGCTGATGTTGCAATGAAACAAACTATTGACTTTCACTTCTTATTAATATACATTCTTTTTTATGATGTTTATGAATCAGTCTAAATGTGTTTTAAAGGGGAAACATTACTATCATCAGTCGCTAACGTGCCAACATGTTAACACGATGTTTCCTGCTGCAGCAAAACCTGAAGAGCCTGCAGAGTCTGGACCTGTTCAACTGTGAGATCACGTCCCTGGAGGACTACCGGGAGAGCGTGTTCGAGCTGCTGCCTCAGGTGACCTACCTGGACGGCTTCGACCAGGATGACAACGAGGCGCCCGACTCCGAGGCCGAAGACGACGGTGCGTGTCCGGTGGAGAGACTGGTATGACCAGTACACCTCCTCCCCTCTGTCTGAACGTGGTCTCTGTGTTCACAGACGAGGACGGCGAGGACGGAGCCGGGCCGACCGGCGACTTCGACGAGGAGGACGACGAAGATGAGGATGAGGACGGCTCGGAGGGAGGAGAGGTGGGGTTGAGCTTGCAGGTGAACCGAGCCAATCAGGTGGGTCAGGTGTGCTGCAGCCTGCAGGTCGATCCACAGCCGGCTCCCATGATGCATCTGTCCAGACCAGGCAGTGAACGGAACCGGTTTACTTTCTGTTTTACTGATCCAGGTTTGACTTTCCAAAAACAACCTCAGAGTGAACAGAGTGCCACTTAAACACTAAGTGCTCTAACAACTGGTGAGCAGTCCAGTACCCCGAGTCCAGTACCCCGAGTCCAGTACCCCGAGTCCAGCACCCCGAGTCCAGCACCCCCGAGTCCAGTACCCCCGAGTCCAGTACCCCTGAGTCCCGTACCCCGGAGTCCCGCAATGAGTCCAATTCCCCCCGAGTCCCGTAATGAGTCCCGTACCCCCGAGTCCCGTAGTGAGTCCAGTACTCTGAGTGAGTCCAGTAATGAATACAGTTCTTTGGGTCCAGTTCTGTGCCTGATCTGAACTGAGCCGGTGTGGTGGATCGACCTCGGGTGGGACTTCTGGTGTGACCATGTTCTTGACCAGGTTCAGCACCAAAATGGCCGCCTCTGAGGACAGTTGTTGGTAAACAGGAAACAGACTTTCATCTCATTTTGGATTAAAAAAATAAAGGCCTTTTTTGGGCATTTTGATTTTCTAAACTCAACAATTATAATAATACTTAATAAAACCTGTACATTGTGTACAATAGTTTTAGTCTTTTTAGAATCATTTTAAGGGCAAAATGTTTCTTTTTATAACGTTTCTTTATAAAAAACAATATTTGTTTATATTATGTAAGACGTTTTTCTAGATTTTACATATTAAACCAGTTTTTTTCAAAAGGGAAAAATTTAAATCACAAATAAGAGGATATTTTATAAATTTATATCAACCAATATGTCAAATTTTTCCTATTTGTATCCTCTTTGTGAAGCCAAAAAAAAAATAGAAGAAATTTATTGTTATATTTTCTAAAATTACATTTTCCCTTCATATTGATGTATTTAACAACCAAAGCCGTCAGAGTCGGTCTGATGGAGGTCGGCCTGGTCACATGATGTAGACGTGGTGAATAGATTAAGAGCTTCGTTAGTGTTGTCCAATCAGAAACCAGCTGCTTCTAATAGTAGTGCATTTTTTATTTTGAAAGTCACTGAAGCGAAACTCTTCTTCCTCATCTTCTGTCGCTTCCTCTAAGGACGAGGACGACGACGAGGACGACTATGCAGAGGAGGAAGAGGAAGGTGAGTGAAGCATCATGGGGTTTTTGTGGCATCCCGTCTCTCATAGACATAGATACATAGACGCCGCATTGGACGCTTCAGCCCGTTGCGGTGATACGTCAACGTGGGCGCCACATTAGACCTGGCAAGACATTGAAATCGTTTTTTATCCAGAAAAACAGCAGCTCCTCTGTTCACTTGTAAAGGGTTACAGGCCAGTCTTGCCCGGTCCAATATGGCGCCCATGTTGGCGTACGATCCAGGAGTCAATGCCGGGTCTACGTATATATGTCTATGGTCGCTCTCCTCTGATTGGTTCTCTCTCTCTCTCCGTGCAGAAGATAAGGCCGGCGTTCAGGGAGAGAAGAGGAAGAGAGACGTGGACGACGAAGGCGAGGATGATGACGACGACGACGACGACGACGACGACTAGTCCTCCGGCTGGTCTGTGTGTCGTCCTGTCCTGTTTCTGTCCGTCTCAGTCCACCTCCGGACCCGACCTCCGGACTCGACCTCCGCCAGACAAACGACAACTACAACAACAACCGCGGCAGCAACAGGAACTGTGTGATCTCAGATAGTTTGTTTCAGTTTGTAATAGAATCTCACTTCTTTATTTTTAGATAATATATAAGAAGATTTTATCAGCTCAAGAGTCCACATGATTCCCTTTAAAACCTGGTTCAGGGTCACAGTCTGTCCCCCTTCCTCATCCTGATCCTCGTCTCAACGTCTCACTGGAAGTCTGGCAGCGAATCTACCGTTCCAAACTAAACTGAAAGGTCTGACTTCCTGTTAGCAGAGTGATGTCACTTCCACGCTCAGATTTCGGTGTTGTGGCTCTTCCTGCTCGTATCAAGCTGTCGAGGTGTACTTTCCACTTCAGGGACCGGACGGACGCTGACTCACTCTGGGAAAAACAAACCGCTGGTGCACTAAAAGTCCAGTTCAGACTACAAGACTTGAGTTCCCGATACGTCTTTTTAAACTGCAAACAAACATGGCCGACACAGATCAGGAAGTGTCCTGACGAGTAGTTTAAAGTCACTGATCTGCCGTCATAAAATCCTGTGGTTGGTCTCTTTGGTTTCAAGACCACAAACGAACCACCAGAGTTCGCTTGGACCCGGACTGAGAACCTCCTTTTTGGGTCGGTCTCGGTCCAGTTTGATTGGCAGCTTGACACCAGGCTAAGCTAACCAGACTAACCGGGCTCCATTTAACAGAACCAAACAAAGTCCAGGAGTCCTCTTGTAATCAGTAAATGTCTGGGACTCTGAGGTTTTGAAAGTCTTGTATTCTGCTCTGGACTTTACATTCTCCGAGCTGGACCCGCCGTCACAAACCTCCCGACGTTAATCACAGCTTACACGTCAAAACCACCAAAGTCTTGATCCACCGTGAGCGTACCAACGTGGAGCTTTAGAGAAGATTTTACCTTCAACAACACGGAGACGATTCAGCACAAACAGGAAGTGAAGAGCGTTCTCAGGAGAGCACGTCATCCGTCCGTCTTCCTGAGCTTCAAACCGGAGGGACAGACGGACCACATCCAATCTGATCCACGACCTTTAAGAATACCCGTTCAGGAGGACCAGAACCCGGTTCTTCTTGCAGCCATATCTGATTCTGGACTCTAACAGGAGAGGAGAGCGCCCCCTTCAGGACCTCAACACCCAATCAGGGACGTCACATGTTTCAGGATCTTCCGTCATGTTTTAACCCTTTAGTCCCTGAACTGAGTAGTGACCCCGTTGACTCTCTGCCCCGTTAGAACCGAGCAGACCTGCTGTAGCTCAGGTCCTCATAGGAGATCATGTTCCCAGTGTGTGTTTGACTTATTGTAGGGATTCTCCAGGGAAGATTAGGGGGCGGGTGGGAGGAAATATTAGTTCTGATGTGTTTGTTTTTCTGACCCGTTTTTTGTCCCTGAACACAACCCAGTCGCCAGAAAAAATGTTTGAATTGTACGTTTCTGCAAAACCACGGATACGTTGAATGTCGGCCTTTCTGAACGCTTCATATCAACCTCGTATGGATCCTTCTGGTGAAAGTCCTGTGTTTGACCGACCCGTCCACAGAGGTCTTTGTTGCTCGTTATACTCGTTATCCTACCACGTAACTTTCAATTACGGTCGCTCGTTGTATTACATCACTCACTCTGACCGAATGCAAGAACGTGGACATTCAACGTGTCCGTGGTTTTCAGAAATGTACGACGCCAACATCGTTTCCTGGCGACTGGGCTGCTGAACAGCAGCTGTTGGTGTTTTTTTAGTTTGGCTCGTCCTCAAACTGCCCGTCCCCTCGTGATGTTCAGACCGCCGCCGTGTCACGCTACAGGCTCCGCCTCCTGCAAATGACCCTGAACCTGCAGCTCCTCCTCCTCAGAGGAAACCTTTACATAGACCAAAACCTGCAGTGCGTTCAGGTGCTCCTCAAGTCAGCAGTTAGAAATTTTAATATTCAACAACAAAAAAACTCAACAGATTCTGATCAAAAATTAAAGCGTGAATGAACTGATCCAACTTCTGTCCAATCACGTTGCACCCTTTCGGTCATATGACCCATGTGTCTGAGAAGTGTCGTCATCTTAAATTTTCGGACTTAACGAGCTGGCAGAGATCACCTGAACACACCGCTGCAGTGGATTATGGGATACTGAGGGACTCGTTGAGATGGAGGCGGGGCCTGAAACAGGGACACATCTGTCGCGTCTGATTCAGGTGTCGCTGCTCTGCGTCGGATTCTGCAAGCAGCAACTTTTAACTTTCTCTAGCTGTATCAGACAGGACCAAACCTGACCCGACAGGAAGTAAATGATGTCATACGATTATAAATTAATCATGTTAAAATCTGATTATCATGCAGACAATAATGTTTATTCATTTATCTCCTGGTGAGTCGGGTTTGTTCGTCCTGATGAACTTTGACTTTTAACTAAACTGCTGTAAAGTTTTAGCTTTTCTCTCGTTTACACTCTTAAAAAATGACACACCACTTTCACGTCTCAGGTTTTAGTGTCGGAAGGTAAAGTTGAAACGATTCTCATGTTCACGCTGTCGGGCGACTGAAGAAGGTTGAAGATTATAGTAATAGTAAAGACAGATGGCCGCCCACCCAGAGCCTGGTTCTGCCCAAGGTTTGTTAAAGGGATAGTTCAAACTGAAGCCATTATCTATGCTCTCATCAAAGCCACCAGACTCCATTGACAAAAACATTTCATCATCATCATTCGTCATTTTAGCTCTCAGAACACAGGAGTTGCTGGTTTACTGCTGCATCCATGGGTTAGTTAGTTTGTGTTATTGTGTGATTTTGGTGTTTTAAAGCGTTAGTTCAGATTTACCAAAGTCACACAATAACACAAACTAAACTAACTGATCGAGGCAGCGGAAGACCAACAACTCAAGTGTTCTGAGAAGTTAAATTACTGTTTTTGTCAAAGGAGTCTGGTGGGCGATCGAGGCAGCGCTGCGTAATAATACGTTTTCCTTCAATCGCAGCCCAAACTTGACTCTTTGAGACTAAAAACATTTGATTAAAACATCTTAAATAAGCGTAAAAAGTGGTGCGTTGTTTTTAAGAGTGTAAAAGGTCAAAGGTCACGTCTGTCAGACCTGCTAAGGTCAGTTTTAACTGGTTTTTAAGGCAATATTGTAAATAGACTCTCAGCTCAGTTTCAGGTTTGTTTTTATTTTGTAATGACTTTAAAAAATTTTACAGGTGTTTTGTTTGTTTCTGCAGCGAGGTGATAGTTGACCCCTGTCTTTGACCTTTGACCTCGGCTCACTCCTCTGTCGGCTGTTACTTTCCTCCATCGTCCCGTCTGTGGGGGGAAACTGTGTTTGACTTTTTTGTGTGCTGTAACAAAAACATATTGAGGGGTTTTGAATTAAAAAATTATAAAAGGAAAGAAAAGTTGTGTTTTTAAACAGAAGTTTTATAACAAAATATTTGCTTGAATTAAACGCTGTAGATTTTACGTGTTTAATGTCACCAGGAAGCAATTCATCCCATAAAGCATAATTTAAGTTATTGACCCAACAGAACTAAATATAGATACCTGAACCTTCTGTGACCTGAACCCTCTAAAATCTGGAAAACCATGACACAATGCCATCTGAGCCTGTGAGGCGAGGAGCAGGGTCCTAATACCCATTTGCTGCAGCAGGTACATTTCAACAGGTGAGTCCAACCGGTAAATATCTATCACTGATTAATTCAGCTGCTTTAATGAGATTTCTTCTGTTACATCAAAGTAACTAAAGTACATTTATTCATATACAGATGTGAAGTACTTGAGTATTTTTACATTGTGGTATTACTTTTATTGTAACTGTTATACACTTTAATATTGTAAGTTTACTCTAACAGTATTTTTATACTGTAGTAGTTCTTATAACAGTATTTTTTACACTGTATTATAAGTACTTTTACTGTAGCACAATATTTTTGCAGTGTGGTGTTAGTACTTTTGCTGTAACAGTATTTTTTTCAGTATGGTGTTAGTAGTTTTACTACAGTAAAGGCTCTGAGTACTTCTAAGATAAAAAGTGAAATGTGACCTCAGACTCTGAGGAGTCGACCTCCATCTGCTGATAAACATCAATAAAACATGAGAGAGGAGGAGGAGGTTAGGAGGTAAACAGAGAGGAGAAGAAGAAGAGGTTAGGAGGTAAATGGAAGAAGAAAGAAGAAAATATCTTTATTCGACCATAAAATACAAGCGTATGTTCCAGTCGATCAGCAATCAATACACAGACCCACAACAGCAACGCTGGATCATCAATAAATAACATCAATAAACAACAACATCAATATATGAAACTAATCAAGTTTTACTTAAAATTCAATAACTCAAATGAATCATTGCAGCAAAAATAATTTATTATCACATTGAGACAAATAAATAAAAACGTTTAGACGTAAAGAAGAAAAATTAAATAAATAAGCTAAATGTACATGATGAATGTTATGTTTATTAATAATAAAGAAGTGATCATATATAATTCAACATGTCAGATTATCTGTGTAAACTAATAATTTAATGTCTGATTTTAATTTTAAAAAAATCTGAAATTTCCCTTTAAAATACGTTGATAGTGATTCAGTAACATCATAAAACATCTGTACCACATGTGTCATTTATTTGATAGAAACAATAAATAAATAATAAACATCTGGGTCAACAGTTTTTCATTAAACCTTCCATTTAAAGGTATTTCTTCACATAATATTTTAACGTTTTTAACATTTAGCACATTTAACAGTTTGCAGTTAAAAATGCAAATAGATAAAAAAAAAATAATAAAAGCAGATTAAAAGACGCTTTTAATCAGTTTTTATTAACGGTTATTTTATTTTCTTAAAGATCTTTAAAACATGAATGTGAAGACAGGAAATGAAGGTGAGTGTGTGTCCTGTAGATGGCGCTCTTGTCTTTCTGCTGCTGTTGAACTGCCTGCCTCACACCAAACTCCAGTCATTTGTTTTTCTATTTTTATTATTTCTTTATTGAAATAAGTCAAAACAAAAAAAGGAAATAAACATTCTTTTAAATATTGCAAAATAAAATTCTGTTTAATTTTTGAGCAGCTCAAATATTTTCACATCTGAATTAAAGGAGCTGCTTTACCTTCATTAAACTTCCTCCTTTTAATATATCCTCCACTCTGATTGGCTGTTGAGCTGAAGCATCTGATTGGTAATAAACTTAAATGATTTATTTGTATTCTTATATTTATTATGAATTTATCAGGTATCATTAACTTTATGCAAATATATAAAGTTCATTAACTTTAAGTTAATTTTTACATAAAATTTCTATTTTTATTTTCAGACAAATTCAGAAGTTATGAAATATACCGTGTATGTATGTATATTTATTATAATTATTATTATAAACATGAGTTATTTTGACTTGAAATGATGAGTTGAATGAATTCAATTAAGTTTTTTTAAGATACATTAATATTAACAGACTTCCCAGCGTGCATTGTTTCAGAGTTAAACCTCTTCGGTTTGTAGTTTAAAGAAACTTTCTGCTTTTTAATGAATTTCTATTTTTTGTAGTGAATTCAGAAATATATAATAACATTAATATTATTATTATAAGATATGTTTCTGTATGAACTCTGTTAACTGAAGAAATTAGTCAAACTGTGAAAATATAAATTTAACTGAATTTAAATCATCTACATTTTAAAACTCATCAGACGATTTTTAACTAATGCTTCAGTTTTAGTTCAGTTAACTCACATTTTAAAGCAGCAAAGAAATTCTTGATTAAAATGTTTCCTGTTAGGAGACAAGTGAACGAGGAGAGGAGACGAGGAGGAAACAGGAAGCACCCCCTGACCTTTGACCTCCTGTTCAGATTTAAAACGGATCAAACTGGTAAATTGTCCTTTAATGGATGTAACAGCTGAGACCACACACACACACACACACTCACACACACACACACACACACACACTCAGCCTCCCCAGAGAGCTTCCTGTCTGACAGTCTGAGATTCAGCTGCTCTGATTAGTCCAGAGAGTCAGCTGATCACAGCTGATTGAAGGCGTGTCACCATTCAGACTGATCAGAGCTGCTGCTGTGTACTAGCATCCTTTACTGTATTAAAAGTACTAATTAGTACTAATACCACACAGTACAAATACTGATCCAAGTCAAAGTCCTGCCTTCAAAACATCACTGAAGTAAAAGTAAGTCAGTATTATCAGCTAAATGTAGTTAAAGTATTTCAAAACCAAGATGGCGGCGGCCAAAAACAAAAATGGCAACAGTCAAAAAAACAAGATGACAACGTACAATAAGCCAAGATGGTGACGTATAAAACCAAACAAACAAAACCAATTAAGCCCCATGAAGCCTTGTGAAGCTCCATGAAGCCTCATGAAGCCTTGTGAAGTTCAATGAAGCCCCATGACGCCCCATGAAGCCTTGTGAAGCTCCATGAAGCCTCATGAAGCCCCATGAAGCCTTGTGAAGCTCCATGAAGCCTCATGAAGCCCCATGAAGCCTTGTGAAGCTCCATGAAGCCTCATGAAGCCTCATGAAGCCTTGTGAAGCTCAATGAAGCTCCATGACGCCCCATGAAGCCTTGTGAAGCTCCATGAAGCTCCATGAAGCCTCATGAAGCCTCATGAAGCCTTGTGAAGCTCCATGAAGCTCAATGAAGCCCTTTGAAGCCTCATGAAGCCCCATCAAGCCCAATGAAGCCCTGTGAAGCCTCATGAAGCCTCGTGAAACCTCATGAAGCCTCATGAAGCCTCGTTAAGCCCCCAACTGTCACTGTATGTTAAGAGGAAACTAGGTTTGGATCTAGTTTTCCAAAATAAAAGCCCCAGAATAATGTTTATTATTTTCTCCATTAATTGATTGGTTTGTAACAATAGTGAAAATAGTGAGAGATGATGTCACAGTAAATAAAACACTGCGTGTGCGTGTGTGTGCGTGTGCATACGTGCATGTGTGTTTAAATATTTACTGTCTCTGAGAGCTTTTTGCTCGTCATGATATTTTTATAAGACACAGATACATGAACACACACGCTGTGCTGTGATTGGACAGAACCAGCAGGACAGGTCGATGACATCACTCTGACCTCAGCGCTGCACTTTGTGTGTGTGCGTGTTGTTGTTGATGATGATGTCACTGTTCTCTGTGTGTTGATAATAAACAGGAAGTATTTTTAGTTCTGTTGCTACGAGAGCTTCTCCTCTTCATCCTGCTCCTCTTTTAATTCTTCTTCTCCTTCATCCTCTTCTTCTTCTTGTTCTCCTCCTGTTCTTCATCCTGCTCCTCTTCTTCTTCTCCTTCATCCTTCGCCTCTTCTTTTTCTTCTTCCTCTTCCTCTCCTTCTTCTTTTCCTTCATCATCATCTTGCTTCTCTTCCTCCTCCTCTTCCTCCTTTTCCTTCTTCTTCTTCTTCTTGCTTCTCTTCCTCCTCCTCTTCCTCTACCTTTAATGACTTTATATTCTGCTGGTAGTTTAATCTATAATAATACATCATCATTTATTAGTTGATTATTTTTGTTTTAATAAACTGTAAAGTAACTAAAGCTGTCAGATGAACGTAACGGAGTAAAAAGTACAGTATTACCTCTGAGCTGTAGTAGAGTAGAAGTATAAAGATAAATACTGAAGTAAAGTAGGATAAAAAGAAGGAATAAGGGATGGAGGAGAGGAAATGAGGAAAGATGGAGGAGAGGAATAACGAGGTCGAGGTTTTGAACAGACGCTGCAGGGCTCTGACTCACAATAACACACAATAACACACAATAACACACACACACCATCCCCCAACACGCACACACACACCTCTATAATCCCTCCTGTTTTAAATGAGAACAAACTGTAACACTGACCTGGTACACACACTGGACCGCTGAGTGTGTGTGTGTGTGTGTGTGTTAATAAAACATGCAATACACTCACTCACACACACACACACACACACACAAACTAGAAGAGGAGCATCAGACGGCGAGCGTGATGATGACACACTGAGAGAATCAGTGTAAATAATTTATTGGACTCTGATGTGAACACGAGTCAGACTCTCAGTAAATAACCCAGTTAGCGCACACACACGCACACACACACGCACACACACACACGCACACGCACACACACACACACACACACACACACACACACACACACACACACACTGGGTTAACCAGATTAACCCTTTGGGGCCCATTGACCATCATTTGAATATAAACTGAAATAGTGGAGGCCGCTTCCACCTACTTCCTGTCTTTGTGCTAAGCTAAGTTAAAGCTTCAGTAACCTTTCAGCATATTGTAATTCAAGTGTTCTGAGAGAAAACTAGACTTCTGCTCCTCCTCATGGCTCTGTTTGCAGGCTTTAGAACATCTAGCCCGTGACGGGAGACTTTGACCAATCACAGGTCATTTCATTGAGAAAGCGTTCCCATTGGCTGTGCTCCGGTCATGTGACCTGAACTTGGCGTTCCTTCAACAGATCTCAACATGGTCACAAACTTTCTCATTCTACAGCTAAACCGTGCACTACAAGATGATTCTGAACACATCTGAGGAGAGAAATAGGCATTAACGTAACAGAATAGTGATTCATATTTTATCAGCGCTGCCTAGTTTGACCGACCGGCTCTCATAGACGACAGCTGGACAGCAGACCTCAGATCAGCTCTTACTGCTTGTTTTCCTCCGGTCTGTGAAATCTTGCAGATGCCGTTAGAAGCACCGGAGGACACAGAGGCACATGATTTTTTTCAGGTTACCTGTTTCATTGACTTTGTGCTAAGCTAGGCTAGCAGTTCCCCCCTGCTTCCAGTCTTTGTGCTAAGCTACGCTAACCATCCTTGATGTAGACAAAGACAGGAGGCTTCATAAATAATTGTCAGACTGCTCGTTTACGGTGGATTTAATGTTCAGTGTCTGATGTGGTGACACGCAAACACAGCAGCAGATTAGTCATTAAGAAATGCTCACACATGCATACACAATCACACACACACACACACGCACGCACGCATGCACACACACACACACAGTGTTGGTGTGTGCGTGTTGTAGAGGTGGAGTTGTGTAATGGAGCGATGCTGTTTGTGCTGCCCTACATCTGCTCTGCATTACAGCTCACTGACCGTGTGTGTGTGTGTGTGTGTGTGTGTTTGTGTGTGTCACTCTGGGCAGTCAGCCAATAGCGCAGCTGGATTCTCAGATCATGTGACCAGAGTCAGGATGTGTGATTTCTGCTCTTGTGTCCAAATTCAGGATTATAAACTCATCCTGAGTCAAAGCCACGTTTTAAAGTTAACAGACTTTAAAACATCCTTTAAAGGTTTAAAATAATATATATATATTTCTATTTATGGACACAAAAGTTAATATAATGTGGAGTGAGCAGAGACTGTCGACATATAAAAGACAGCTTTTGTCTACAGATGCATATAAATGAGCCAACCCTGTCACCAGACTTAATGTTAAAATTGGGCGATTAAAGCTTTTTAAAGTAAATTCTTTCATGTCTGTGAGACATAAATTTATTTATTTGTCATTATTCGTATCAGAATTCATCTGTTTGAGAGTAACACACATATCAAATTTTGCTTTCAAGGATTATTTTTATTCAAACAAGAAACAGTTCAGCCAACGGGGTGAGACGAGTCCACCTGTTCTCAGGTCAGCTTCTTTTTAGGAACTTTCTAGAAATGTTTCATCACAGAATCAATAAAATTAATATTAAAGAGCAGCTGGAATAACCTCACTCCATTGGTACATTTCTTTAGCTTATTTTATTTTGCATGTGAAGACGAGTTCTAGACGCTCAAACAGAAAACAAACAGTGTTTTTTTTTGGCTCCATTTACCCACAATGCATTGCCGTATACAGTAATTCAAACAACATCATTCAAAAAACATCAATATATAAATCTTTAAATAAAATGAGCAAAAAAAGAAAAGAAAACATTTAAAATAACTTCATATTTTAACAAAGTGGAAAGTTTGTTCTAAATGTGTATAAACTTTAAAATAAATAAATAAATAAAACTAAAAACATTTGTTCAACATCTTTTCACCAACATCACTTACAGTACAATGAATCCTTAATAAGTAATCGCTCACAGTGTCAGTGCCTTCTTTTACATACTGAGTTCATCTGATAAATGTGCAAAAACACTCAAACTGGAGAAAAGTTAAAACGTCGTGACTGACGAACAGAAACTCTGAGATAAATTAATGTGAACACTAAAGTTACAGTTCCAACAACCAACACAAAAAGTGACTTTAAAATAGAAAATATCAGTTTAATGATATTTGATTAATATGTAAACGATTGAAACGTTGGCAGCTCTTCATGTCATCCATATTTCCAAAAAAGTGCATTTTTTAATAAAGAAAAACATATATTGTTGTGTAGGACTGCAGCTAACAATCATTTCTAATTAATATTAATATTAGTTATTTGAGTCAATAAAATTTTTCCTTAAACCAACAAATGTTTAAATTGTTTTGTTTGATAAATCAGTTAAACTGAGTGATTCATTTTATGCCAATAAACTAATAGTACACAATTATAGAACGATGGTATCAGCCCTGTTTGTATACTATTAATATTTCTTACAGTATTTAAGTAAGTAATATATATTTCAACGACACGTAAATGTCATCATGTTCGTTAATGACACGTAGATTTCGTCATGTCGTTAACGTCATGTAAATTGTTATGTATGTTAGCGACACATAGATTTTATCATGTATGTTAGCAACACGTACATTTTGTCATTTAACTCTGGGACACGTAAATTTCATCATGTGTTAGCATCATGTAAATTTTGTTATGTATGTCAGCGATGCGTTCATTTTGTCATGTATGTCAGCGACAATAAAATGTCATCATGTATATTAGCATCATGTATATTTCATCATGTATGTTAGCGACACGTACATTTCGTCATGTTTGTCAGTGACACGTATATTTCATTATGTATGTTAGCATCATGTAAATTTTGTCATTTAAATCCATAATGCGTAAATTTCATCACGGATGTTGGCAACATTTAATTTTCCTCATTTAAGTCTTTTAAATCAATTTCATCATCTATGTTAGTGACGCGTTCATTTTGTCGTGTATGTCAGCGACAATAAAATTTCATCATGTATGTTAGCAAATTATGAATTTCATCATATATGTTAGCGACACATACATTTCGTCATGAATGTAAAGCGTCATGTAAGTTTCATCATGTATGTTAGTGACACGTCAATTTCTTCATGTGCTTATGTCATAAGTTTCGTCTCTTTCAGAAGATATCTTGGTCATAATTCTGTAAAAACAATTCTAAGGGATCCTTATCAAAAATGCATCTTTATATTATGCTGTGTGAACATAATCCCTATGGGCCAAAACATCGGATGTTTGGGGGTTTTTTTGGACTAAAATAAATATGGGTCCTGAATCGTCCAGTATCGGTCGGGTACTACTTGTGCTAACTGAATGCGTAAAATGCAGCAATAAAGCACAACTATCAGCTGGTGTTAGACTGGCTTCAAGGTGGATCCTGCTACCTGAAGTGGAGATCCTGTTGTAAATGTCCCTGTGTCGTGTTACGTATTCTTAAATTAATAGTACATTAATAATACCACTCAGCAAATCTACAGCCAAGTAGCATTATAGCAACGATAAACGGTACATATTGCACAGAGAGTTGGAGGAACAGGATTTTACAACAGTACATATTTTGCCCCCGAGCAGGTTAATGAAGCCATGCTTTTTGTTCCGTTACAGCTGATTAACAAGTAAAGTGTTAGAGAAGACATATTCTTTGTTTCTTATTGACATTATTGCTTATTCTCTCTTCGTGGTGCAGAACATTAAACGCCCTGATTTTTCTTGTCAAAACTCACCGTTAATGTTTGAAACATCTTATTAAAATATTAACAGTGAGCTAGAAGGACGTTTTGGGAGAGATAAACGGGGCTACAACTAAATCAGAGACTGACAATTTATAAGATTGTATTAACAGAAATGTCACACAATAAGACATAATATATATATTAGCAAATAAATCAGGTAACGGATATTTAAATTCTTAATAATCAGCGTGGATACACCACCGTGCCCGTAGGAAACATAGTGCTCTTCAGTGCCTTCATGATTTTGTCATATTGAAAAAGTTCCCCATTGTATAAACGTTGACATCTTTGCTTAAAAAAAGTCTCTTTAAATGACAAATTGTCTTTTTTTTTTCATCTTCTCAAAACCCTGAATATCTCGTCCAAAAAACTCACGAGGGAAGAACTTGTCTTTGAAATCAACAGAGAGGCGTTTCACTTCACTTTCAGCAATAAAAGACAAAGAAGAGAAACATGCAGCACCATTAGAGAAGGTGAAGGGGAGTGCCTCTCCATTAAAACTGCATCAACTCAAATTAAATGTGACACATCTGTCACACAAAGAGACTTTGTGAATAAAACGGGCAGCAGAAGAGAGAGGGCGTCTGACTGATGACAGTCTAGTGCACTGTGGAGGATTAAAGTCATTAAACCTCCTGGGAAGAACTGTATCGCTGGTTTCAAAATAATCCACATTTGCTTAAGTGTTCACGTGCATCCCACCATCCCTGGATTAAAAGATGAAAAACATTTGAGGAATAGAATTAAAAATCCCCAAATTATGCAAAATCCTTGTCTGCTTTTTTGCGTGTAAGCATGCTGAAAAACGCTGCTACTTTCATTGAGAAAATTCATTTCAATGAATATTTGTAAGAAAAACTTCCTCATCAAGGTGTTTCCGACTCGTCGTCCTCCTCAGGTGATGTTGGCGAGGTGGGCGTGTCGTCCTCATCTGCTGCCGTGGTCGCCTCGGGCAACCCAGCCGCCGCCGCTGTCGATGTCATCTTCTCGTAGGTCCTCCTGCGCTGCCGCCGCAGTGTCTGGCTCTGCAGCTCCTTCACCTCCTGCAGGACCTCCTGCGCCTCCTTCCACGATGACACGGCCTCCTCCAGGAGGCGCTCGGCTTCGTCACGCCTCCTCTCCACATCCTGGTCCTCCTCCGACAGCAGGGAGGGAGGTGAGGAGGGCGGAGGTGGAGACAGGCGGTGCTTGTCGGGGGTTTTGGACTGCGTGGACTCGAAGGATCCAGAAGGGCTTGGGGAGTTCTTCTGACTCAGACAGGACGACTCCTTGCTGCTCCCCAGACGAGGGGAGTCGGTTTCACTGCCTCGTCGCGAATCAGATCCTTTAACCTGAGAGAAGACGGATCCTCCGATGCTTGAAGGGGATTCAAGTGACTTCGGTACAGGAGAGTCGTCCTCCTTGTTGGGACAAGAGGAGCTAGAGGATCCCTTTAGCTTTGGTGAACGGACTGTGTCAGAGCTCTTTGTCCGAGGAGAGTCGGTCCCGGTCAGACGAGGTGAATCTTTCAGTCGAGGAGATTCGTTTGCTTTAGCGGCAGGTGAATGGGATCCTCTGGAGCGAGGCGAGTCGGCCCCTTTGGAGCGATTCCTCTTGGCTTTGGATCGAGGAGACTCTCTTCCTCTCAGACGAGGAGAGTCTTTGCCCCGGAGGCGAGGAGAGTCGCTGCTCCTGCTCCTCGGAGATCCAGACGACCTGCTGAAGAGGACAACAAGAATCAGTTAAACCTTGATCCTACTTGGATTCACAGTGCAGGCTTAGCAGGGTATTCCATACGTCTCTCTCCTCAGCAACGTTTTCCAGCTCTTCCTGGGTGACCCCGAGGCGTTCCCAGACCAGACCAGATATATAATCTCTCCAGCGTGTTCTGGGTCTACCCCAGGGCCTCTTACCAGTTGGACGTGCCCAGAAAACCTCCAAAGGGAAGCGTCCAGGAGGATCCAGATCAGATGTTGAACCACCTCAGCTGGTCCTTTTAGAAGTGAAGGAGCAGCGTCTCTACTGCGAGCTCCCTCCAGATGTTTGAGCTCCTCACCCTCTCTCTAAGGCTGAGCCCAGCCACCCTACGAAGGAAGCTTGATTTGGCCGCTTGTGTCCGAGATCTCATTCTTTCGGTCACTACCCAAATGTCATGACCATAGGTGAGGGTTGGTACGTAGATGGACCGGTAAATCGAGAGCTTTGCCTTCTGGCTCAGCTCCCTCTAGATTTCAATTAATGATATTCTAGTACCCAGAGGATTGATCATAGTGATTACTGTGACCCCCTCCATCATTCACTAAAGTGTCAGTAAAACACAATAAAGTGTACGTGAAATATTTTGTGTCATGGACAGAAAGACCCCCAAGACTTTGGGAGGTTAAAATATTATTAAACCAACCTGGAGTGAGGAGAGTCTGAGCCCCTGAGGTGATGGAGGCGAGGAGAATCGATGCCCTTCATATAGGGTGAGCTTTCTCCTCGTTCTCTCTCTGCTTTGGCCTTCTGCAGCTCCTGTAAATCATAACACACAACATTAGTCTTAACTATATCCAATTTCTTTCTTATATTATTTGCTTCTGAGCTGTCTCACCATACAGTCCGTCAATTAGAAACCTACTAGCTAAGCTCAATGAACTCATGGATGAAGCGGTCGTACCTGCAGTCTCATCTCCTCCAGCAGCTCCTGAGCTCTTTGCATCCTCTGGGCGATGAGGCTCTGCAGCTGACCGACCGGCTGTACTGAAGCCCCGCCCCCTGCCTCCTCCTCAGTCGGACAACGCCGAAGAGCCGAGCGCAACTCGGAGCGAATCATCGCCGGTCTGAAGGCAAAGGAGGAAGAGGGTAAGGACAAGGACGCAATTTGCTCATGTGAATGTGGTTTGTCAGGCGAGGAGCCGTGTTGTGATAGTTTGTTTTATCATTAGGTGTTTGTGCACCTGGAGGAGAGGACTTCATCCATGGAGGCACAACGACTCCGTCCCTGCATGCTGAACCTCTTCCCTGGCTGCGGCGTTTGTGACTGAGCCTGAAGGACCTGAAAGGTAGCACAAGTCTGCTGTTTGTATCTGTGGTTCAATGGTACATGGGGGGGCATCCTGGTTTAGACTAAGCACATGTTTGCATTATAACAACTGACTTATACCGATGTACTAATGTTTTTTTGGGCTTACATTGAGTACTCTTGATGACACATAGAGTTCTAGTTATGATCTACAAGGGCCAGAATGTCAAGAGTTTCCCAACCTGCACATGCTGGGTCTTGTGGACCTTGGGGGCCTCCTGGTGGGTCTGATTGCCCCAGGACAGCTCACTCCCTCTGGGCAGACTGCTGGTCTTCACCTTGGGCTCCTTGGAGGCCACCCGCAGCTTTGACACGTCGGTGCCGGCTCGTTGGCGAACTCCGACCCCCGAAAATCCAACAGCTGCCACCTGTCCACACGAACCCCCCCTCAGCAGGTCAAGTTGGAAGTTCTCCCAGGATTCCCGGGAGTCGCCATCGTAGTCCTGTAAGAAACCGTCCTCCTCAGCAACCAGGTCGAGGGTCAGCATGCCGTGGGAGGAAGTGGACGCCTGGGGTGAGTGATCACAGAGGAGATGATGTTAATGATGTTTTGATTAAGAGAAGCTTGATCGAGTTAAAATGAAAGATAAGAGATCCCAGTACCACGGCCATGAGGTGTCCTCTGGTCGGCAGCCGGCGGCCATGAGGGATCTTTGCCCGGTCTCTGGTGGGATGAACCAGCGCACTGTCCTCCTCGAGGGTCACCTGCACAGACACATAGAAACTGACTCTGAGGATAACTGTGACACAGCTAAAACAAACAAAGATTGATAAGGAGCCCTTTTTAATGAGGTATTTAACCATTTCATCAGTGTCATCAAGGTTTACTACGAGTAAACGTCAACCAACACGCCGCCCATACCTCGTCTAAAATGCGGTTCTTGGCTTTGATGATTGCTACATTGAGGGCATTGACCCATGATTCCTTTTCCTCCGGACTCACCGCCAGAAACACGAGGTTAGGAACCTGCAAAAACAAAAACCTTCATTATGTTTGGTGAACAATACAGATACAGTAAGCTTTACCCGTCCAGGCTTAACCAGCCAGACACAAACAAACTGACAGAAATATTCAGGCAACCCAAGACATCTGTCAAGCCAAGTTCAAACAAACCTTCAAAATGCTGCGAAAACTAAAATTTGTATTAATGTTAGCTAGTGTAGCTAATGTATTTTAGTGTTTGGGGTTGTTTTTTATTAACAAAAACACTACATAAGTCGCCAAAAAACAACAACAACAACAACAAAAAAATTAATACAGAACAAGAAACAACAACAATGTCACACTGAAACAGACCAAAGTACAAAATCAAACACAATCATACAATATCAGCAGGCCAACAACCTGAATAAATATCAAAACATTAGGATATAATAAATAAATAAATAAATAAATAATTTATACAAAATTAATTCCATCATTATATAGAAAACCTTGACGGCCTCTCGGTGTAATTACAAAAAGAAAATACTTTAAATTTTACATTTGATGTTCTTTTTAATTAACTATAGCCCTCAGCTTCAATAAACCGTTCTCAATGTAATTACTATTAATTATTACTAAAGTTATTAGCTGCTGCTAATGTTCCGTCGTGTGCTCTCCTGCGTACTTCATGTTCTTCATGTTATTTAACTAATTAATATTCTTTGCAGTTAATCTCATGTCTCACTAATGCAAATCTAACTAATCTTCTGATTTAAGTGTCATGGCAGATTAAATGTTTATTAGTGTTGCATGCAGATATTTACCGTTAAATATCAGAGAAGTCTAATAGCCTACATTTTAATTTTAATATACAATTAATGCTCAAGAAGAATGTCACTGTAACTCCTGACCGATCAGGAGGACGAGGAGATGCTGTATTTATGTCTTTATATTTTGAGAAATAGAGTTCAGTAAATTAGAAATCAGTTGACTTTATGTGTTATGTGATGCCGGCTCTGTGTGTCTGTAATAAACTGCAGCATGTGGAAGCGTTCGGACTCTGCAGGGATTATTCTGCTGTAACTCGTCCTCTGACGGACTAATGGGATTCTACGGATTAAACCTTTTCAGAGGAGAGAAAAAAAAAACACAACACCGCTCGGCCAATCGGTGCGGTCGAGGCCGAGCGAGTGGGCGGAGTGAACTCTGATCCACCAATCACGAGACGGATGTAGGAGGAAATCCACCAATGACGTGTCAGCGTGAGTCAGGCGGGTCAGAGTAATCTCTGAGCACAGAGGACGAACACGAGAGGATGAAGATGAATAAAGACTCAAAGAATCACTGAAACATCTCAGTAACTATTATTGGATGGATGGTGATGAATCATCGTTCATGTTCCCCTGAGGATGATCCTCTGACTGTTCAGCTAGCGCCATCATCAGGAGAGCACAATTATTCTCTAATAACTGATGTTCTGTGTGGATGAAGTGACTCACGGTGTTTCCTGGCCGTCGGCAGCGCAGCAGCGTGAAGCGACTGTGGTTCTTCTTGCTGCGACTCTTTGCTTTCCTCAGCTCCTCCGAACGCTCGTAATCCGCCAGGTCGAACACTTCCTGCGCCTTCCGCTCGTCTTTCACCTGCAAAACACACAAAACACACTCGTTCACATCGATATTCAGACGTACGAGACGTCAACAGAACCTCAAAGTAGGAAACACAATGCGTATCAATCAAAATATGAATGACGTGTAACGACAAACACGTTGGACGTGACAACACTGTGACGGGAGTCCTGGAAGAGGTTTTAATGGTCCTGGGGTTTTAGTCGTCCTTGAAGTGGTTTTAGGGGTTCTTGAGGAGGTTTTAGTGGTTCTGAAGGAGGTTATAGTGGTTCTTGAGGAGGTTTAGAGGAGGAGGTTCCAGAGGTCCTGGAGGAGGTTATAGTGGTTCTTGGGGAGGTTTTAGTGGTCCTTGAGGATTCACACACAGAGTGAGCAGCTGTCAATCATTGATGCTCTGAGACAGAAATGATCAGAGTGACATGTCTTCCCTCATAAACAATCTCTGAGCTCAGCTGCTGTTTGATTTGATGTAATCAGGTTAAAGACACACACACACACACACACACACACAGGTGCAGTGACACAGATATAACTGTAACACCTGGGTACACTTCAGTTGTACTTTGCTTATCGCGGCCGATAACGTTTGTACTTTTACTTGAATAAGGGTTTGAATGCAGAACTTTCACTTGTAACAGAGTATTTCTACTGTTGTACTAGTACACGAGTATACTAGTACAATACTATCTACAATTCAAACTCTTCAGTGATGAACACAAGTCGTCCTTTAATCACATGATGTTCTCAGCTGAGTTCTGCAGATATTTGAAGCAACCATATTAACTCATTAACTCTCATGTTTCGCCTGATTCGTCTCAAATGGACAAACTAAAACTGAACCGCGGTGTTTCTACATCAGGAACCCGAAGGAACACGAAGGAACAAGAAGGAATACGAAGGAACAAGAAGGAATACGAAGGAACACATAGGAACACGAAGGAACACAGAGGAACAAGAAGGAATACGGAGGAACACGGAGGAACACGAAGGAACACATAGGAACACAGAGGAACACAAAGGAACAAGAAGGAACACGGAGGAACACGGAGGAACGTGAAGGAACAAGGAGGAACACGAAGGAACACGGAAGAACACAGAGGAATAAGAAGGAACACGGACGAATACGGAGGAACACGTAGGAACACGAAGGAACACGGAGGAACACGGAGGAACACGAAGGAACACGGAGGAACATGGAGGAACACGAAGGAACACGGACGAACAAGAAGGAACACGGAAGAACACGGAGGAACGTGAAGGAACAAGGAGGAACACGAAGGAACACAAAGGAACACGGAGGAACACAGAGGAATAAGAAGGAACATAGAGGAACATTAAGGAACACAGAGGAACTTTAAGGAACACAGAGGAACATGAAGGAACATTAAGGAACCCAGAGGAACACAGAGGAGTCGGCTGTAGTTTAGATGACGCAGACACTGAACGGAGTCTTTGCAGTAAAACGTTTCAGTTTGAGTGAAACGAGTCGACATGTTTGATTCATCAGAGACGTTCTAACTTCGTACAACTTTAATCACAGAGTTCATGTGAGGCTGACTGCAGTATTTATACTGTCAAAATAAAGTACTGCTGCTACAGCTGAAACTCACTGCTACTACAGTTGTTCAAAATACTATTATTTGCTACCACCAATGTTACTACTACTAGTAATACTAATAATATGACTTCTATAACTCTTACAACTACCATGTCTATTACAACTATTACATAAAGCACTACTGATTTTACTACCAGTCTTACATGTACTAGTAGTATTACTGCATGTTTTCAGATCCATACAGGTTATTAACATTTAACTGTTATATTTTTAAATATTATGGATTATTGAAGGAATTTTCCCAGCACACATTTTAACTGGCCACAGCAGGAAAACCCACAGGTGTTATTAACATGATTAATGACAATAAGTAAAGATGGAGTTTATTTCACAACAATGACCGGCTAGCTGTACATTATCCCACTACTTACTGAAGAAATCAATAATTTGAAACAAAAAAGGTCTGCAACAGTCCGACATCAGAGCTCCGCCCATAGCAACGGTCTGTCATACGTAGCAACGGCCTGCCATGCGTAACAACGGTCTGCTATACAGTAGCAACGGTCTGTCATACGTAGCAACGGTCTGTCATACGTAGCAACGGTCTGCTATAAAGAAATAACAGACCGTAGAACGCCGTGGTTAACCAATCAGAAATGAGTATTCAACAAAGCGGTGTAATAAATAACATTAATCGATGGCTCGGTGCACAAAACCAGGAGCCTCAAACTGAAGCAGCTAAATGGAATTCAGCCGTCACTCGTTTTATTATTTACATCACGGACTAAAACATGCGCTGTCCCTTTAAATCTGTTAAAGGTCAAACACACACACACACACACATACACACACACACACACACACACACACTGATTTAAATTCAGATCAATTCCAATCAACCAGCTGTGAGACACATCCATCACTGTGTGTCTTTAAATCCCTCCGGACCGTCAGGGTGTGTTCACATCAACAAGGTCACATGATGAGGTCAGAGTGCGTGCGTGTGTGCGTCACGTGTAGAAGATGGTGGTGTTTGTCGATGTCAATACGATCAATATGACGCCTGAGCTTCAGTCAAACATGTGTAATATATAGATCATATACATACAAACAGATCAATAATCAATACTAACTATTCTAACAGAAACAGATTGAAATGATTGGATGTCTCCACAGTGTTGCATGATGGGAGATTATCCACAGTGTTGCATGATGGGAGATTACTGTTGAACTTGGATTATTTTTCAGTGAGCTCTAAATATTGAGTTAGTCGCTCTGCAGTCGATCAGTGGTTAGAGGTTTAAACTGGGATTATATTCACATGATACTCCAGTAGTGCTAACCCTGGACTACAGGTAGAAACTTCATCTTCATCATCTTCATCATCTGTGTATCTGCGGAGCTCTTTGTGAACAGTACTTGTGACTCAGCAGAATATTCAGCGTTCAGTTACATAACAGCCTGTTATATATATATATATATATATATAAAGTGAAGTTCTGCTGAGTCAGAGAAGAGTCAGCATCACCTGCTGCACACCTGACCTCCGCGGTGCCTTCAGGGACAACCTGAGAATCAGTAACATCGTCTTTCTGTCCGTTGGTGAACGTCTGTTTGACGCTCAGAGAACGACATGATAATACCAACAAAGAAGAAGAGACTCCGCTGAGGGAGGTTAAAACTAAACTCTTCCCCTCAGTTTCATCATTTACTGAAAGAAATAAGGAAGGAAGGAAGGATGGAGGAAGGAGGAAGGAAGAGGGAAGGAAAGAAGGAAGGATGAGGGAAGGAAAGATGAGTGGAGGAAGGAATGATATGGGGAGGAAAGAAGGAGGAAGGAAGGAAGAAAGGAAGGAAAGAAAGAAGGAAGGATGGAGAAAGGAAACAAGGATGATGGACAGAAAGATGGAAGATGGAAAGATGGAGGAAGGAAAGGAGGAAGGAAGAAAGTAAGGAAAGAAAGAAGGAAGGATCGAGGAAGGAAGAGGGAAGGAAAGAAGGAAGGATGAATGGAGGAAGGAATGATATGGGGAGGAAAGAATGATCAAGGAAAGGAGGAAGGAAGGAAAGAAGGATGATGGACAGAAAGATGGAAGAAGGAAGAAAGTAAGGAAAGAAAGAAGGAAGGAAGGATGGAGGAAGGAAAGACAGTATACTGTACATGTAGTATATATATACTACAGTATATAATATATATGTGTATATATATATACTACAGTATATAGTATATTGGTGTATATATATATATATATATATGCTACAGTATATAGTATATATGTGTATATATATATATATATATATATATATGCTACAGTATATATGTGTATAATTATATATACTAGACTATATAGTGTATATGTGTATACCGTTTGTATAGAATATGAAGTACCGATTGTGGTCCTCACCTCCTTGTCAGAGATGTAGAGCTGGTCTCCTCTCAGGACCACATACCGGTTCCTCCAGAGCTCTCTGAAGATCCCCCGACCACAGAACTTCCTGATCCAGCCCACCTTCTCCGAGTGCTGGACGGCCTGCTGACCCGAGTCCTGAAGGCCCTGAAACACCAAAATACAACAACAGTAGTGTACACGTTTCCTTTTAAAAACACTGTATATTTATTATTCAATATTATTTTTCAGTATTATTATTCAGTGTTATTAGTAGTGGTATTTTTCAATATTATTATTAGTATTATTATACAGTATTATTATTATTAGTATTATCTTTCAGTATTATTATTCAGTATTATTATAAGGATTATTATACAGTATTATTATTAATATTATTTGCTATTATGATTCAGTATAATTATTTGTATTATGATTCAGTGTAATTATTATTATTATTATTATTATTATTGTTATTATTATTATTTAGTATTATTAATCATTTTTTCAGTATTATTATTATTATTATTATTATTATTCACTATTGGTTATTATTATTATTATTATTATTATTATTATTCACTATTATTAATCAGTATTCAGTCTGCTAAACAGAAATCAGTTTATTAATGGTGTTTAATTGTAAACAGAGTCATTTTCCTGCTAAAAAAATTAACACAATGTTAAATATTTCTACATGAATATTATGATGTGGAATAATTAACATGAAGATGCAGAGAATACTCCGTTATAAAGGAATATTACACAGATTTATATTCATAATATTCAATGAATTCTCCTATTTTTACTCCACTGAAATGAATATTACTGACTGACTGATTATATTATATTAATATATTATATAAAGGTGTTTAATGACACGGTGTTAATGTAGCTGCTCCCTGAATAATGATTATAATTATGGGATGTTGTGAATGGGTTGTGGATGTTATGAATGATGTATTAATGTATAAATATAATAACCCCTCTGTTAGAGTATTATTATTATTATGGGATGTAGTGAATGATGTATTGATGAACCGGTGATGATGATGATGATGATCCTACCCGTCTGCTCTGGTTGCTCTTCTTCATCCTCCCTCCGCCGCTCCGGGGCTCACCGGACGGTCTCACCGACTGGAGGAGGAGGTTCAGCCCGGCTCCGGTAGCTCGGTGCCCGGTAGATCCTGGAGTCGGTGTCGGTGTGTCCGGTAGTCCGTCCGGTTCCTCTTCAGCTCCACACAGTCTGTTGTCTGAACCGAGGCAGCATCCTCCCGGTGCGCGTGCGTGCGTGTGTGTGTGTGCGTGTGGAGGCAGATGCTCCCGCTCTCAACACACGAGCACGCGCTCTGACACGCGGACGCGCACGGTAGCCTACATTCCGGTAAAAGGAGCGCGACGCCGCCATCTAGCGACACGCACCTCAAACAAAGAGCCCATCATTCACAGGATTATTGATTATTGATTATTGATTATTGATCACACACATTCTGATGAACACTAGATGAGAAAACATCTAAAAAATAATAAAAAACTAATTATGAATTACATGTTTGGAAGCGGTGATAATAAAAATAAGCATTTACATCACTTTTTTTGTCACTCCCAAAAATCAGTTTTAATGAAATCGGCTTTAAATTAATTAAATCACTTGATCAGTTATCGCTCTATTTTTCATTTCACACCTATTTTTATCAGTTCATTTCTGTTGCTTCCTTCCACCCCTCAGACACCTCTATAGTTATATTCTCCCATCATGCATCACTGTGGGGACATCGACTAAATGGAGGTTTGAATCATTTCATTTTTCTTTAAATAATAATAATAATGAATTAATCTGTTTTTATCTCTGTTGAAGGAGAGAAGAACAGCTGATATCTTGATATATATATATCTGTGGCGGTACTGAGTTCCCCAGACTTTAGTTGTTCAGTCAGAACTGAAAAACAGTTCCCATCCACATAATAATATAAAATAAAATGCTTTCTTAATAATAATAATGAACAAATGCCTCTTCAATAATGAACAAATAATTAAGGAAACTGAAATATTGGTTTGTGTTTTTCCTTTTACCCTCCTTTAAAGTTTTCCCAAATAAAATACACTAAAAGAAATGGGTATAAAGGGTTTCATTGAAAATCAACAAATGAATAGAATACAAAAATACAGCCTGCAGGCGTTAGGCTATTGTAAGGCAAGCCAGCTGTTGCACAAATAGTACCTAAACGTCCCAGTGCAGGTAACCCAATTGGTTGGCACTTAACTTGTTTCCCCAACTAGGAGAGTCAACACTCTCAACAAACAAAACACAAAGATCACAGAATCCCAAAAGGGCCCAAAACAGACCAGAGTTTCTGATAAAGCTGATAACACATGTTGCATTGAGTGAAGGAGAGATCAGAATGACACTGGGTGTGCAGTTTCCCTCCTCTTTTAAGCCCTACAGAAAGGGCGTCGTTACACCCTGATTGGCCAAGAGGGGAATGCACCAAGCTGCTCTCAACTATCATTTAAGAGCCAGTCCCCACACCCTGCGCAACAGGTGAACTGAATAACCCTCTAATCACTCAGCAACTCAACCAAAAAAACACCAGGGAAAAGGGAAACAACAGCAAACACCAGAGAATTGGCAGCTGCCACATATCTATACATTTATATATGAATATATATGTATATATACTGTATATATATATATATATATATATACACACATATATATATATATATATATATATACACACATATATATATATATATATATATATATATATATATATATATATATATGCGATTGGACGAGGCAGATTCAAATGACCTTCTGCTTTCATTAACTATATATACAGTAAATATAGTTAATGATTATACACTAAAGAAAACATTTAAAATAAGTATTAAAATGTATTTAAAGTATCAACAGTAAAACTACTTTTTTACTTTATTTAATTTTCTAGAGGTGCAGTTGAACCAAGAAGGTTGTAAAAATATATAAATTAACAAACTAAAATACTAGAGGGAGTTTTTTTTATGTCTTGACCAAAATTAAATCTAGTGTATCGGTGACAGGAAACTGCTGTTATAAAGAAAATGAACTTCTTCTGATGTTAAACTTTTTCTTTTTTAACTTAAACTGACAGTGAGGACAGAAATAAGATGAATAACGACACGCCGTCTCATATTTCTCAACATTATTGGTGTTTTATTTTAATTTATACATTAATGAAACCACACAGAAACACTTTAAAGGGACGTTCCACCTCATCAACACGTCCACGTTTATTAACTATATAATATAACACACAGAGAAACAAGGAATGTTGTTTGTCTCCATCCATCTCTTCACCACTTGCTTGCTTGTGCTCAGCGCCTGCTGCCCTGGCGACTACTTCCTTGTGCTCTGTCGCCGCTGGGACCCGCCGTCGACATCACTTCCTCCAGGAAACTGAGGGAGGAGTAAACACACCTGGACCGTCATCGCGGTTTCACTGCACCACATTCACCTGACAGCTGGAGTTACTTAGTTACTCGTTTTAACCTTTCTTATAGACCATCATATAGTCAGTAACCATGGTGACGTATTTAGTGGGCGGAGCGTTAAGTGGAGGCAGAATAATTCTCTGAACATGTTAGTTAACGCTGGCTAGCAAGTACTGTTGGCTTGTTTTTTTAACAATAGCTGAAGAAAATACTAGTTTCTCTCAATATGTGCTGTCACTCACTCTCCAGGATCACCAGTGTTAGTTGAGAAAGTTAACATTAACTAATAGGACCAGATTAGCCGACCCCTACGCCGCTAACCGCAGCAGAAGGCTAAATATTAGTGTGTGTGTGTTCGTCACCTCTTGGTGTTGTGGATGCTACTTCCTCCCAGGACGATACGGACTCCAGGTGTGCTACGGTTCAGGTTGTAAACAGTCAGAGCTTCTTCATACATGGCTCCACCAATCACAAACACCACGATGTCCTGAGGCCTGTAACACACACACATTGATCCACAGTGACAGTGAAGCTTCAGAGAAGTGAAGTTAAGATGTTCCGATTCAACAGGAAGTGACATTTTATCACCCAAATGACCTTGTGTTTCCTCTTTCTGTGTGTGTGTGTGTTTATAATGTGTGTGTGTTCGTGTGTGTGTGATGTCCAGTTTCTCTTCCTGTTCTCGCTGTCCAAACTAATTTCACAGGAAACTTTACTGGTTTCCAGCTTTAATTCTTATTACTGGGAATGTGTGTGTGTGTGTGTGTGAGTGTGTGTTTGTGTGTGTGTGTGTGTGTGTGTGTGTTTGTTACCTGTCTCGGAGGCTGCTGGCGCCCAGGTACGGGAACTGACTGTCCTTCAGTCGACCTTTGATCAGCTGATCCAGAGTGTCATGAAGAAGAGGCTGATGCTGAGTGTACACATTCTCTACACCCTGAACACACACACATTATACTATTATTATTATTATTATCATCATCATGAAGTAAAAGTACTGTAAATATGTTGTACAATATAAAATAGAGCTGGGACGATTCACCTATCTCCTGATTCGATACTATCACGTTACTTTGGTGCCGATTAGCATGCAGCTTTAGCCGTGATGTCTAGCTCTGTTTTTCCTGTCAATGTGTGAAACCCAAAGTGTTTCCATCCTTTACTGGATGTGTAGTGTTTACCACGCTGGATTTAACATGTGAGGGTGCAGGTCGTATCCACGCAGACCTGCCAACGTTTTATACTCTCTCGTTTCGGCTCGCTGTGGTTTGTTTTGATTGACGGATACGGAACGGATATGACGTCACGTTACTCTGACTACAACAATAAAAGCGGTAACTTCCTTCTACCTCCACATAGACTCAAATGAAGTAAATATATCGATTCTGGCATTAAAACATCTATTTAGAAATTGTAAAAAGAAAAATTGCGATACATAGGTGAATTGATTGTTTTTCCCACCCCTAGTATAAACATTAAATAAATAAAATGTGTGTGTGTGTGTGTGTGTGTGTCTGTGTGTGTACTTTGAGGCCTTTGAAAAACTGTTTGGTGATGGCGACAGCGTCTGTCGGCGTGATGAGGTCACTTCCTCGGACTCTCTTCCCGCCGTACTCCACCACCGACTTCACCATCTGACAGAGACAACATAATATAATAATATAATATAATATAATATAATATAAAATAATACAATGATAATTAACTCTAAATTTAATTTCTATAAATCAACTGTAATGTGGCAGAAAATAATTATAATTATTCAATAAACCAGGTCTCCGAGACCAGATCCGAGACCGGATCCAAGTCCAGGTCCGAGACCAGGTTTGGTTAGTGTTGTTTGTCTTGTTGCTGATCTCAGTGTCCAATCACAGCAGTGTGTCTGCGGTGACATCTTTACCCTGCGGTGGCGCTCGGACACGCCTCTCCTGCTCAGCTCGTCCATCAGGGCCGGCAGGATGCTGTTGCTGTGGCGTTCGTATCTCAGAGCGTAGAGCATGACGAGACGGACGGCGTCCAACTCTGACAGACGAGGATTCTGCAGCATCCGGCGGACGCTCTGGAACAAACAGGAAGTACGAGAGACGGTGAGTTTCTCCAGGCTGTAACCTGACGGATCCTCAGTTACGTGTTAAACCAGCTGAGTGTGTGATGGCGTGGCGGTGTGTGGCGGTTACCTGCTGTGCATTGGAGTGGTCATTCTGACAGGACAGCTCCTGCTCTGCCTCCGACACCTCCATCAGCTGACGCTCCGACACCAGACGAGACAACTCTCCCACCACCGTCACATGTTTGGACACCGTCCCCGACATCTTCTTAAACTGAGGGTAGTTATCTACGAAGGCCTGAGGACAGACAGGTAGAGAGAGAGACAGACAGGTGATGCATTCTGAGGACACAAAAATCTGGAAAAAAGTCTGTGGATTTCAACCAGCAACCTGTCAGAACATCTGTCTCTGTCTGTCTCACCTTCATATCACTGATGGACTCCAGCTTCTGTTGTTCTTTCGGTTTCCTCTTCTGAAAATCTTCCATCAGGTTTTTAATGTTGGTGCCGATTTCTCCGAAGTTCAGGTACAAGTTCTAACACACACACACACACACACACACACACACACATAATAATATATTGTAATAATTTGATGATATTTCTGTATTAATACTGCGAAGGTGAAGATGAACGTGGTTCTTCAGATGTTCTCCGTGTTCTCTGCTCAGACTCACGTTGGCGTAGAACTCGTCGTTCTCTGCAGACAGAACCACCTCCTTCAGGTCTTTGCTGATCCCCGGGACCCTCGACAGGTCGATCCGGTTGTTGTTCAGACCCAGCAGCTCGTGGACCATGGCCTGGTACGTCCACTGCAGAACCACACAGAGAACACACACAACACACTGCGTTAACACACAACACACACATGGTTCTGTCTACAGTTAACAGGCTTTATATGAAAGGCTAACGTTAGCTTAGCTGGCTGTAACGTTAATAGAGACAAGCCGGTTAAACTACCGCTAGTTCTGCTGACTAACTAATAAAATTATCACTTTATTTAATTTATTCATGCCGTCAAACTGCAACTGATTTTATTTTAAACCGTTAATTAAACAATTTGCAATTTATTTTCGTCCTTTCGACAATTCTGAAAGTAACTACAGCCAGCGAACACAACACTAGCCTGTTTTTGGCATTGGCTAATAATAAGCTTTAGCTCATTTCCGACACCAGCCGACTCCAATGACTTCATAAGACAGAAAATCCTGAATGTGTCGTCACATGAACCGTTCAGATCAGATCAGTGTTTCAGTTGTTGGTGGTGTAAACCTGGTGATGTCACGGTGTGGCGAGCTGTGATTGGGCACCTGGTTGAGCAGCGGCGTGATGGCGTCGTCGCTGCGATCGAGGATCAGCAGCAGAGGGGGAACTTCGGTCTTCCTGAAGTCAAACAGCTCGTACTCCTTGGTGATGATTTGCTGGCAGAAGGAGAGTTTTAAGGAAGGCGTTAGAGGTTAACGTTTACGTTTACCAGCTAACATGTGTGATGAGAGTGCGTTGCCGTGGAAACCTTGACGCTCTCGGCGAGGCGTTTGGTCATGTCGGAGGACAGCTGGTAGCGAATGACTGGACATTTCTTCAGAGCGAGCAGGACGGAGGTCAAACCCTGAGTGCACCGAGACAACATGGTGGGCTCCCAGCTCCGACCCTGACAGATACACACATAAATACACATATATTAATACACATATAACATATATATAGTATATATATATATATATATATACTATATATATGTATAAATATATAAAGACACAGAAACTCATTATAAATGTCACTAAATGGAGCCACACCATCAAATGATCACATTTGTCCACATGAACCTGGTGGTGCAGCAGTTATGAATTAAGCACAAAGTAGTTAATAGTACTACTTGAGTAAGTATGAAGCACTGCAGTTACTTACTACGAGTATTACTTAAGTACTTTCTCAGTACTAAAGTGAAATGTGAAACTGGTTCTTGAGAGAAGGAGACCTGATGATGATTCTGTGGGTTTAACTGGTCCAGTGTGCTCGTCAAGCTGACACTGTACTCTATTCAGCGCCTATTGACGTAGTACTTGGTACTAAGTACTTACTAGCTGAAGTAGTACTTTAAAGAGACAGAAGTGATAGTGGTTTCTCACCCTGGCGACTCCATGCAGGTTGAGTGAGAACAGGTGAGGATTCACAGCGATGAAGTCTCCATAAAACTCCTGCAGACAGTAAACATGATTAACTCAACAGGACGTCTTTTAACCTATCTATTCTATTAATCTATTAATGCACCGATTCATTAATTCATTCATTCATTGTTTGCTCTGTAGACGCCACATGTTCATCAGAAATGATCTATAAACTTTAATAAGCAAGTTGCAATTTTAGAAAATGTGAAAAGCAGGAAACTGGATGTTTGTTATTTATACAGGATTCATATTTATTGATATTCTGTTTGTTTTCTTTCTGCGGCTGAAATAAACCCAGACTTCTCAGTGACGGTATATCTCAGTGATATGATGTACTATCGTAGCTCTGGGTGACCACAGACACATACAAGATTTATTTCCTCCATTTCTGATTCAACAACGTCAGGACGTCAGTGACGACAGGAGGAGGATCTCAACGCTGAGAGGCTTTCACCACACAGCGTCAAGGGAATATCTCGCTAAAGTTGAAATATTTAAACCTCCATGAACTCGCAAAAAGTGTTTTTCGCACTTGGTGTGAATGCACCCTGAGACTCACCTGGACTTCAGCCACCACTTCCTGTTCATCAGCCTCAGCCAGAGCTTTGATCTCACTCTTACTGATCACATTACTGAAGTCTGAAACACACAAAACAAAATACCAAATATCAGAGTTAAAAAGTGTCTCCATCAACAGAGTGCTGACTGATCTGTGATCAGCTCCTGTACAGACATCTGGTCAAATGGGCCGACGCTACAACTGTAGAGCACCCATGTACTGACATTTATGTTAAATGTATTCAAACGGCCCCGATGGAGCCGATGATGGTATCGAATCGGGAGATATGTGTATCGTCCCAGCTCTAGTTATCATGATCAACCATCAGTGTTAAAGAGTCTCTTACAGATGAAGTAGACGCTGTACTTTGGTCTCCGCAGCTCCTGGATCAGATGTTCCACATTGTCCTGCACAAAACACACAAAACACTCACTTCCTGTTGTAATAATCATTATTATAGACGTTATTATCAGACAGATAGACAGACAGACAGGTGTTGTACCTTGGTGGGTCTCAGGTAGCAGATGGCCTTCAGATGCTTCATGCTGTCTCTGTTCTGAGAGTCGATGCGTTCAAACAGGTAGACCTCCTTCTGCAGGATCTCTGACTGAGTGTAGACCACGCTCACTATACTGGTCTACACACACACAAACACACACACACACACACACACACACACACACACACTTGTAACAAAGTATTTTCAGTGTAGTACTAGTACTTTTACTGAGGTAAAGGATCAGAATACTTCTTTCACGGCTGCTTGTAACAAAGTACTTTCACAGTGTAGTAGCCTACTAGCACTTTTATTGAAGTAAAGGATCTGAATACTTCTACTTCTTCCTTGTAACAGAGTGTTTTCACAGTGTAGTACTAGTACTTTTACTGCAGTAAAGGATCAGAATACTTCTTCCACTGCTGCTTGTACTTTCACAGTGAGGTATTAGTACTTTTACTGCAGTGAAGGAGGTGAATATTTCTTTCTACCACTGACTAGTATATACACAGTATAACCTTATAGCTTTATAGTATATACAGGCTGTAGTATGAGTACTAGCCCGGGTCTGTAGCGGGTCTCTCACCGTCTCCTTGTCCATCAGCAGCACCTTCATCCCGGGCCCGCTGCTCTCGATCATCTTGGAGATGTACTGCTTCACCGCCAGCGTCACGTTCATGATGGCGGAGTGTAAACAACAACAACAACAATACAATAAGAACAATAACAAAACAACAGTAACAGCTGCAGCAGAAGCAGCAGCAGCTGTGGAGAGTCTGTTACTGTTTTCTGACAAATATCAGCTGAGCTGCTGCGACAACAACACTGCTGCGAGCTTCCTTCCGGGTCGGTGACGTCATTACGTCACACGCACTTACGCAATTACGTATTTAGCGTAGGCTTTTTGTTGGTATCAGCTAAATGTACCTGAATATAAAAGTAAAAGTACCCTTTTTTAATCTATATAGAAAAAATGGATAACACTGATATTGAAGTTTTAAACTGCTGACCCCATGTTACATATAATTCACAACTTATACTTCGTTTTTTATTTTTTATTTATTTTGTATTATTATTATTTTTTATTTACTTACCTTTTTGTGTCTTTGGTCCTTTCCTTTTTCCTTTTTCCTTTTTTTTGTACATGTTTCGTTTATGTTTCTATCGGATTGAATTCATTTATATGTATAAATGTAATTGTTTATGAAATTAATTCTGCTTATTTAATGGTGCAGTAACATTGTTACAGGGGGGGGGATATAATTGTTTATACAATAATTTCTGTAATTCATTGGATTTTGTACAGAATACCAATAAAAAGACTGAACTAAAAGTACTCTTTTTAGTACAGTGGAGTAGTAGAACGGCTCCTGGCAGAGTTGTAATATTTCATTATTATTGTATTACTAATACTGATAATGTTGTAGCTGCTTGAGGTGGAGCTCTATCTTAAAATGTATTAAATCTTATAAGATGTATTATTTGTACTATTTTTTTTTTTTTTAAATGTATTAATCTGCAAAGGAAGTAGTATTAGTCATAGCTGTCAAATAAAAGTACATTTCCCTCTGAAATGTAGTGAAATATAAGTATAAGTAGCATAAAAGTACTCAAGTAAAGTAGAAATACCTCAGAATTATACTTATGTGGTACAATATGAGTAAATATACTTAAATATATTCCACTACTGAATATATGTAATAATATACAGTACATTACTGATTTATATTGCGTGCATGGAAATTAATATACTGCATGTGAATGAAATTAAATGGAAATGACGACATGGAAAAACTATGATACCAGTGAAACTAGTATTTAGAATGTTTACGTTTAAAACCGTGTAATAATCTATATATTGTATATTTGTGACATCACAAATGGACAGAAATCCTAACGGCTTGTTTCAAACGCACTATTTGTGAATACAGGGCTGTGTGTATTTCTCGGTATATTGAGCGTTTTGATAGTTTAACAGGATTTATATAGAACTTAAACCTGCTTTACAATATAAAAGACATGAAAATCTCTCTTTTTACAATATGGGCCCTTTAAACAAGAAATGTGTTGTTGTTTGGCAGGTTAGCTAGCTGTTAGCTAGCTGTTAGCCAGTTGTTAGCTAGTTGTTAGCTAGCTGTTAGCCAGTTGTTAGCCAGCTGTTAGCCAGTTGTTAGCCAGTTGTTAGCCAGTTGTTAGTCAGCTGTTAGCCAGCTGTTAGCCAGCTGTTAGCCAGTTGTTAGTCAGCTGTTAGCCAGTTGTTAGCCAGTTGTTAGCCAGTTGTTAGCCAGCTGTTAGCCAGTTGTTAGCCAGCTGTTAGCCAGTTGTTAGCCAGTTGTTAGCCAGTTGTTAGCTAGTTGTTAGCCAGTTGTTAGCCAGCTGTTAGCCAGCTGTTAGCCAGCTGTTAGCCAGCTGTTAGCCAGCTGTTAGCCAGTTGTTAGCCAGTTGTTAGCTAGTTGTTAGCCAGTTGTTAGCCAGCTGTTAGCCAGCTGTTAGCCAGCTGTTAGCCAGTTGTTAGCCAGTTGTTAGCCAGCTGTTAGCCAGCTGTTAGCCAGTTGTTAGCCAGTTGTTAGCCAGTTGTTAGCTAGCTGTTAGCCAGTTGTTAGCCAGTTGTTAGCTAGTTGTTAGCTAGTTGTTAGCCAGTTGTTAGCTAGCTGTTAGCTAGCTGTTAGCTAGTTGTTAGCCAGTTGTTAGCTAGCTGTTAGCCAGTTGTTAGCTAGCTAGCATGTAGCTAAAGGCTAACTACATGTATTTATAGATAAAACACGACCTATAAACTTCAGCTGACGAACATCTGTTGACCATAATAGAGTTTATAATTATTAACGTTATAGTGCTAATTTAACCGTCGTGTTTTAACTGGGGGCAGTTTCTATAGTAACGAGCTAAGTTAGCTACTTCATGCTAACACAAAGCTAGCTAAAGGCAGCAGGGTTCTGCTAGCTTCTCATTAGCCGATGCTAACATTAGCCGATGCTAACAGTCCACAAAGAGTTAAATGATCGAGTTAGCTGCTTACAACAAAACCTAAATGTGTTAGTTTACTTTCTCTTTGACCCAGTGGTCACATTGTTTAAGCGGTTATGTACAAGTTTAAATCACATATAGTGAAGATAAGTGTTTTTATTAGCATACAAAGCTCATCGGTGAGTCACAGTGCGGGGACTAGTTTAATGTTGTCTAACGTTAGCATGCTAATCACTGTTAGCATGCAGTGGTTAGGTCAGATTCACCATTAACGCTCTGCTACACATTGTTGATGGCAGTTTCTATAAAGACGAAGTCGCATTTGTTCGTCTGCCACCAAGAAACTACTAAAAGAATGAAAGGGTTAATTTATCTTTTAGTATTTTAAGTATTTTAATGAATGTTGTGGTTGTGTAGCAGATATCCCTCCGCCTCCATTCACAGTGATAGAAACACGAGGGGGAGTGAAGTGGCGGAGGGATACAGTACTCGCAAGTAGTCCCAACCGGTGTGCTCAGCTCCAGCTAACAGCTAACAGCTAACAGCTCATGAACATCTCTGATTATTTCTGGGGAAACACGCCGTTTACAAGTGGAATTTTTTCGGAATAAGTATTTACTTGACATACAAAAGGTGCGGAGAAGGTAAGCAGACGCCTGCTCGGCTTTATTCAGCGCATATGAGAGTTAATGAAGTCTCTGAGGAGCTGCTAGGCTAGCTGTTAGCCTGTTAGCAGGAGGAGCTAACTGTGAAGGCTAGCTGGTGTGTGCAGCAGGAACATTACTGCAGTAAAATACTAAACTCCACAGTTAGTTTATAACATCTCCAGTGTGTATAAGTACACATAAAGTAAGTGTAAAGTGTGTAATCTTCTGCATTGTCATGCTCTGAACCTGCACTGTGTTTTAATCAGCTTTTAGCCTGCTAGCTTAGCATGCTAACTGACTGAGCTAAATCTGTGAGAGCAGATGTTGCTTCATGTGTTCAGTTAACACGTTAATAACCTCGTGAGAACAACTTTAAACCACATTAGTTATTATCTACTGTGTTATTTAAATCTTATTTTTGCAAAAGTTTCAGTAGAAAGTTTATCATCACAGTATAAATAACAGAGCTAACTTTGAGCTAACAGTCACCAGGATGTTTATACACACTAATCACAAATATACTGATGAAATAATGTCTTATGATTTAAGATAAGACAATATCAACCTGTGCTAGTCCTCAGAAGGGAGATTCAGTTGTTGCAGCTGCACAAAGGCAGAAATAAATACAGATAAATAGAAAAATAAATAAATAATAAGCTAGCTGGTGTGTGCAGCAGGAACATCACTGGAGTAAAATACTAAACTCCCCAGTTTGTTTATAACATCTCCAGTGTGTATAAGTACACATAAAGTAAGTGTAAAGTGTGTAATCTTCTGCATTGGCATGCTCTGCACCTGCACTGTTTTAATCAGCTTTTAGCATGCTAACTGACTGAGCTAAATCTGTGAAAGCAGAGTTGCTTCTTGTTGTGTTCTCGGTCAGTTAACACATTAATAACCTCGTGAGAACAACTTCAAACCACATAAGTTATTATCTACTGTGTTATTTAAATCTTATTTTTGTAAAAGTTTCAGTAGAAAGTTATAATCACAGTATAAATGACAGAGCTCACTTTGAGCTAACAGTCACCAGGATGTTTATACACAATAATGACAAATATACTGATGAAATAATGTCTTATGATTTAAGATAAGACAAGATAAACCTATATTGGTCCAACCAGGATGTTTATACACACTAATGACAAATATACTGATGAAATAATGTGTTATAATTTAAGATAAGACAAGATAAACCTATATTGGTCCAACCAGGATGTTTATACACATTAATGACAAATATACTAATGAAATAATGTGTTATGATTTAAGATAAAACCAGATAAACAGGTATTGATCCACAGAGGGGAAATTCAGTTGTTGCAGCAGCACAAAGGCAGAAATAAATACAGATAAATAGAAAAATAAATAAATAATGAGAGGTATACAAAACTAAAATGAGAATAGATAAAAGAAATAGGTAAATATACAAGAATATATGTAGACAAAAATTGTGGGTAAAGTGACCGTAGTGTGATATAATATAACAGCAGTGTACACCAGACTGAAGTAATGGTACTTTGTGTTTGTCTGTATTAATATAGAAATGTAATATTAGTATAATATTGATAATAATGCAATAATGTGTGTAACATATTAACATAATATATTATAATATGATAAATTATGATATAGTATAATGTGAAAGTTAGTAATATAATACAACGTAATATTTAGTATAGTACAGCAATAAAACAATCAAATATCAAATATAAAAACAGTCTAGTATTGGTATAATATAATAAAGTTTAATGTGTATTGGTTAATCCTGACATTTAATAGAGCAAACTGCTGTCATATTTATCTATGCATTGTATTTATTTATTTATTTAATTTTAATTTAATTTTTTTATATGTATATATTTTTCACAAAATGTGACAACGAGAGACACTCTTAAAATAATCAAGACATTCAGAAGTGGCTTTATATTTATTAATGTTAATTATGTACTGTATGTTGTTAATTAAATTAATAATAAAACATCATATCTGATAAGAATTAAGCAACAAAGTCAGCAACTTGAGCTAACAGTGTTTTTAACAACATATCAGGACAAGCTTCAGTATTAACATGTAATTAATGTGTAAAAAGTGGATTTCTATCTCTGTGTTATCTGACCTTATTGATCAGGTGTACCGATCACAGTATTTAATGCCATTATAAAGTTTGATGTTTCCTCTATCAGTTTTTCGGGCCTCTGACGTCATGTTACCTCAAATACTTGGTGCTGGTCTCAGATCAGCACTCGTTAATTAACATTAACACTGTTAGTGGAGGATATCTGAAACAAGAGAGAGAACCCCTATGAAAATGGCCATGACAGTTTTTCTTCGCCAAAATGTAGCACAAGTTTGGAGCGATATTTAACCTCCTTCCTGACTAGCTAGTATGACATGGTTGGAAACAATGGATTCATTGGGTTTAGTAGTTTCATATGATGCCAAAAAACTGAGCCGCTACAATCTAAAATCACAAGTTGCGTTAATGCGTTAAAGAAATTAGTGGCGTTAAAACAAATTGCTGTCAACGCGTGGTTCAGATCTTTGCAAAAATAACACTATAATCAGTTTATTATGTTTTTAAATGAAAATGAGGATAATGATGTAAAAATGATCTTCCCCTCTAATTACGCAAATCATATCGCAATTGCAATATCTGTCTAAATAATCGCACCTTTTAGTTCCTTAGAAGTAGACTACATTTGGTGGAAACCCGGCGACACACACAAATATGATCCATCATTCAAATGTCAAAACAGACTTTAACTTAAAACTCTAACAAACTAATCTATTTATGATGTAAAATCCACCATTGATGTGTAAATCTGACCATTTGGTTCTAATGTAACAATGATAAGGTGAAGGTGTGTCCTCCCTGCAGGTGAGGAGATGATGGAGGTGCAGAGATCAGCCAGTGGAGATGCTGACCTGCTGATGGAGTGTGATGAAGAGGAGCAGGAGATTTGGCCTCGAGCACCAGAGATAGACGAAGAGGAGGAGGAGGGAAGTGATGAAGGTGAAGAGTTGAATCAAACACGCTGTGACTGATGTTTCCCCATCAGTGTCTTTATACATATTTATATATTATATACATACATGTTTGGTGACGATATATTTTTAATAAACACGCAAAAACATCATAACAAAACTCCTTTTTTTAAGTTATTTTTTGGGGGCATTTTCCATTTTTATTGACAGGACAGTGGATAGAGTCTTGAAAGGGGGGAGAGAGAGAGTGGATGCGGAAAGGGCCACAGGCCGGATTCGAACCCGGGCCGCCGCGGTCAGGACCAAGCCTTAATACATGGACGCCCGCTCTACCAACTGAGCTAACCCAGGCGCCCCAAAACTCCTTTTTTAAACATAAAACATTTGTTTTGTTTTGGACATAAATTTAATAAATTCAAGAAAATTATTATTTATTTTTTAGGTTTTTTATCATCCTGTATCTTCCCAGTGGTGATCTTTATGTGTTCAAATCTGAACATTTTGGTCAAAGTATGTTTTAGCATCAAAATGCTATTTTCCTTAGAAAGTCCTTCTAAAACCTTTCCCCCACATGGTGACCTGACGTAGGTTTCTGCATGATGGCGCTGCTACATGTACAGTATATATACATCCTTATAGTCAGTGTATAAATACAGTAACTTAGATGGCGGTCTGCCTGCTCCCAGTTTGGAGAAGCAGACAGGAGTACCGGCAGGAAGCTAAGCGATGTACGGGTGTGGACGCCACGTCAGTTCAGATCAGAAAGTCACACAATAACACAAACTAACTAACTGACCGATGCAGCGGTAGACCAGCAACTCCCATGTTCTGAGAGGTAAAATTACTGGTTTTATGAATGGAGTCTGGTGGCTTTGACGGCTTCAGTTCCCCGTCAGAAAGGGCTGTCTGACAGCGAGGTAAAGCCACCAGACTACCTCTCAGAAAACAGGAGTATACATACAACCCCACTTCTTTCAGTTATTTCCAAACTGATCACAGCTAAAGTTGACTCAGCTAGCGCTACCGTTCACATTATTATTAACCTTATTGATTTGCTTACCATGTTAACCTATGTCACTGCTTTTTGCTAACAGCTGAGTGGACGTTTCTATTTGAAAATATGTGATCAGATGTTACAGTTTGTCTTCTGTGTCTCTGCAGCTCTGGAGGCTGCCGTCTGTCCGATGGAGGAGGAAACGGACCTCCCACCAGTCAGGATCATCCCCATCCCAGTTCAACTAGTCAGCAGCTGCAGCGCCCCGACGCACCACAACAACACACTGAAGGTAACAGGATGCTTCTTAACCAAACCACACGACTCTGTAACTGAAGTCTCGTCTGTATGTTCGGTTAACTTGCTCCTTCTGACAGGTGATCACCTTCCTGTGACACACCAGGAAGTAACAACCACCTGGACCAAACAAAGATGTTTTCTTAAGTCTGTAGAATCTGCAGCACCACAATATTTCATTTAAAATGGTATTTTGACAAAAAAGTTAATCATGACTTTTGCCTTCAGAAAATGTTATGTGAATATTTCTGCCTTGTCAGTGACTTACATTTCTTTTATGTCTTAGCCCTCCTTATTATATATATTAATATATATATATATTAATATATACTGTATATATGTGTGTGTGTTCAGTCTTCAGGTGCTGCTCTGGGCTTCAAGGTGAACGGTCGGCTCGTCCGCCTGCTGCCTGGAGGTCAGTTCCGTTCAGTCTGTTGTTCTAACTGCAGGATGATGTGATAACAGGAGGGTCCTGCAGACAAAATGTTTTTCTTCTAAACTATTAGTTAGCTTCTCATTCCACAATAAGTCATTACACTAGGGCTGTCAATCGATTAAAATATTTAATCCAAATTAATCAAACATTTTTTTATCTGTTCGAAATGTACCTTAAAGGGAGATTTATCAAGTATTCAATACTCTTATCAACATGGGAGTGGACAAATATGCTGCTTTATGCAAATGTATGTATATATTTATTATTGGAAATCAATTAACAACACAAAACAATGACAGATATTGTCCAGAAACCCTCACAGGTACTGCATTTAGCATAAAAGATATGCTCAAATCATAACATGGCAAACTGCAGCCCAACAAGCAACAACAGCTGTCAGTGTGTCAGTGTGCTGACTTGACTATGACTTGCCCCAAACTGCATGTGATTATCATAAAGTGGGCATGTCTGTAAAGGGGAGACTCGTGGGTACCCATAGAACCCATTTACATTCACATATCTGGAGGTCAGAGGTCAAGTGACCCCTTTGAGAATGGCCATGACCGTTTTCCTGATTTCCTGATTTACCTGTTTCCATGTTCGTCCTGCAGGCGGCGCTGCAGAGCTGAAGCTGCGCTCTCATCCTGGAGGTTCAGCCAGTGGGTTCACTACAGTCCAGATGCACAGTCCTGAAGTCAACACCGCGGCCTCCCTGACCGCTGCTGCTGACCCCACCCCCGTCATCACAGGTAAACACACCGCCTGGTTGATGGAGTTTAAACGTGATGGTTTCCAAACATCAGAGTGTCTCCCTTACTCCCTCCCTCTCTCTCTCTCTGTGGTCCAGGTGTGGTCTCAAGTGATGCAGTTCAGAAGGTTTTGACTGTCCAAAATGTGAACTTCCAGTCCTGCAACCCTCTGATGGGGCTGAAGACCCTGACCTCTTCCCTCGCCCCACCTCGAGCCTCCCCTATCACCCTCAGCTCCCCTATAGCCTTCATCTCACCATGGACCTTCACCTTCACCTCACCGTGGACCCTCATGCCAGTGATTACACCCCCAGCACTACTGACTCCCGTCCCACAGACTACACCCTCAGCACCACTGACTCCCGCCCCACAGACCCCAGCACCACAGACTACACCCTCAGCACCACAGACTACGACCCCAGCGTCTCAGACTACACCCTCAGCACCACAGACTACGACCCCAGCGTCTCAGACTACACCCTCAGCACCACAGACTACGACCCCAGCACCACAGACTACTCCTCCAGCACCACAGACTACAACCTCAGCACCACAGACTACGACCCCAGTACTACAGACTACACCGCCAGTACTACAGACTACATCCCCAGCAACACTGGCTAAAACCTCAGCACCACTGACTACACCCCCAGTACCAAAGACCACCAAGCCGCCCGACCCACTGACTACACCCCCAGTACCAAAGACCACCAAGCCGTCCGCCCCCAGCAGCAGCAGCATCATCAGACCTGCAGCTCCTCACAAACCCCTGCACAAAGGTACGTTAAATCATTTTCTTAAAATATATTATAAACATTTAAGAGATTGAAAACTGATAATATGGTTTAAAGAAGTTATTTCAGTCCCTCATATTCCTATAGGTCTCAGAGACAATAAAGAAAATAAACACACCTAAAATGATAAAACTGTAAATTAATATTTAATCCACTTCTGCATCGTTCAGGTAATATTAAATATGGAATATGGAAACAAAACGTTTCACCATAATTTCATCCCGACTGATCTGAGATCTGTGGAAACCTTTAGGATCTCCACCAGAATTAAAGATGAAGTTCAGTGAGTTTGAACAAACAATTTGAGTTTGAAGAGTTTCACTTCTTTCCCTTGGGATCACTTTGCCTTCGGAGACCCTACCAGGACCTAAAATATAAAATAGTGCAGGAGTAAATAACAATAGAATAAAATCTAATATACTGTATGGTATAGTAGTGTGGTAGGCTGCTGCCACTAATTTATGTTGTCATCTGTCTGTCCTCAGGTCAGCTGGGACCCGTCTCGCCTCCCGACTGTCTCGTCTGCACGTCTCAGTACAAACTCATAACGGCGCTCAGAGGATTCATGTGTGTAAGTATGGTAGCCACGCCCCCCTTCAGGTTTGACATCACATATCAGAACCCCCCCCTCCTTCTCTAAAAACCCCTCCCTCCTCCTACTCCAGCTGTGCAGCCCTGCGATCGCTCTGAGTCTGAGGAACCTGAAGAAGAAGAAAAACTTCAGGAGGAGCAGAGACAAGAAGAAAACCTCCAAAACCTCCAGAGACCCTCAGACCTCCAGCAAAGTGTCCAAGCCTCGACCGGGACCCTCTGCTGTGAGTTTAAACTGCTGACATAAAGATAATCTGGAACCAGGTTACCCCCCCCATCCATCTCCCAACACATATCTTTCCTGCCACCTGTATTTAACATTTTGCTTAAAAGGACTAGTGAGTTTGTCAGTGCTGACATTACAAGTAGGAGCACCACAGCAACAACATCTAGTACAGTGTTTCCCCTAAAAAAAAAAAAAAAACGCGCTCTATTTTCCAGATGTTTACAGGCGTAATGAATGAACACATTAATTATCATCCTGTGTGTCTCCTTCAGCCTCGAGTCGTCTCTCGACCCCCGAGGACCTACAGACCGCCGAATGACTTCCTGTCAGAGCGTTTCACCAGCCCAGTCCCAGCCCAGCCCCCCTCCACCACCTGCAGCCTCAAGAAGGAGCAGTCTGAACCACCTCCCCCACGCCTCCCTCAGGGTAAACTGGTGATAATGGTGGAGGACTTTTATTACGGCACCGACCGCGGACTGAGAGCCATCAAATCCAACATGCGGGAACGCAGGTTTACTGGACCGTACCGCTGCATCCACTGTCCCAAGACGCTGCGCAACAACATCAAGTGAGACTCACTCTTGTCTTCATACTAGTACTCCATTACTGAAGTAACAGTACTAATACCAAAAGTAAAAATGTGTTTGTGAAGTATCTAAAGAAAACAACCGTTTTACACGTTAGTCGACTATGAAAGAATACAAAACTGAAGCTCCGTCTGTCTGACAGGTTGATGTCTCACATGAAGCAACACGAGTCCACGATGTCTTCGGAGTACGAAGACATCACAGACTCTCTGTGTCCTCACTGTTTCCGTAACTTCCTGTCTCCGTTCAAACTGCAGTGCCACCTGGAGGCTGTTCACAGTCAGTTCCAGTCCACAGGTCTGTAACACCCAAACACACACACACCTGCACATGAATTGTTCAGGTTACAACGAAGTGTTTTTCATGTTATAATCAGTGGATATCGACCAGTCATTGCAACAAACGTCTGTTTTAATGAGATCATGTGTTGGTTTATAGAAAGTACAGTTTCTTGATGTAACATGAAGAAGCTATGATGAGAAACTAAACCGTTGTTATGTGATAATAAAGCCAAAGGGATCTCGTTAATCTTCACACAAGGAGAACTTTGTCTTTTTATTATTATTATAAGCTTAGCAGATGTTTTCGTCATGGTGTGATGTTTAAGAAGCTGAGCAGATGTTTCCATCATGGTGTGATATTTAAGAAGCTGAGCAGATGTTTTCGTGTCGGTGTGATGTTGTCCTGATGACTGTGTGTGTTGTTCATCCAGCTAAGTGTAAGATCTGTGAGCTGGAGTTTGGCAGTGAAACAGCGTTCCTGAGGCACATGAAGAGCACCCACAAACCAGGAGAGATGCCCTACGTCTGCCAGGTGTGACTCAGGAAACAGCCTATCCTCTTCGTCAGCAGTACTAGTAGTATTTCATATTAGTAGTATTTAATGTGTGTGTCTCTGTCGTCCTGCAGGTGTGTGACTTCAGGTCGTCCTTCTACTCAGAGGTCTGGTCTCACTTTCAGCAGCTTCACGCCGACACCAAAGACCTGATGTGTCAATACTGTCTGAGAGTGATGCGCAGCAGCGCCTGCTACCAGCAGCACTTCGCCAGACACCAGGTACTACTACTACTACTACTACTACTACTACTACTACAGCACCTGCTACCAGCAGCACTTCCCCAGACACCAGGTACTACTACTACTACTTCTATTACTACTACTACTACTACTACTACTACTACTACTACTAGTACAGCACTTGCTACCAGCAGCACTTCCCCAGATACCAGGTACTACTACTACTACTACTACTAGTACTACTGCAACACCTGCTACCAGCAGCACTTCGCCAGACACCAGGTACTACTACTACTACTACTACTATTACTATTACTACTACAGCACCTGGCGGCTCCATGTAGTTGTTTCGCTTGCCAGCGAGCTCCCCTCCCAGGTCTGGCTCCAGGAGAGGGCCCCGGTTTCCGGGCGAGGTTGGATTTACTCTACTTTTCAGTACTTTACATCCATCTGACATACTGTGTTTCTGTGTGTTTCTGTGTGTAGAAGAAGCACGTGTTCGGCTGCGATAAGTGTCGTCTCCACTTCCTGTACCTTAGAGAACGTATTGAACACAAACTGAACCACGGAACCCACATCAGACCTCCACAACTCATCGGACTCAAACCTGGAACCAAGGTGGGTGCACATGGAGACAACAACAACAACAACAACAACAACGACATGAATATTAAACAGATGTCACGTCTGGCAGCTTCTACATGAAAATAAAACGATGTTCTTTAATCATTTCAGAGAGAATCATTAACCAGTGGATCCAGCTGTTCTGTTCTGATATCAGTCAATAAAGGGTTAAACTCTTTCTGTCTGCAGGTGACTGTGAGAACGTATTCTGAGGTCAGAGGATGTAAGAAAGAAGAAGAAGAAGAGAAGAAAACAGTCACTACATGCAAGGTCAGTGTGTAAAGAAACTGTACTCATAAACTAACATGTAGTCCAGTCCAGACCGGGTCTGATTCAGACCTCAATCTGGACTTTGAGAAGTCAGAAATGTGGTTCATCTTTCATGTTCCCCTCAGGATGATTCATCCTCTGACTTTCCCTCTAGCGCCATCATCAGGTCAACGTGTTAATGAGTCCAACACTTTGGTTTATGACCAGACACCTGCAGAACTGAAGACATTCATCAGCCTCAGCTGGACTTTGATAATAATTAAATGCTAACACGCTAAACATCAGCATGTTAGCATGTTCAGTGACCTGCATTAAAAGATCCATAACTGTTTGGTTCTACTCGTGTCGTCTTCTTCTGTGTTCCAGGTGGTCGATGTTCACCCGCCGCCACCGCCACCCATGCGGGAAGCTCCTAAGAGGAAACCAGTGAGGAGTCTGGGACCACTGCTGTCCACCATCAGCCAGGAGAGGTACCGTCTGTAAATCCTCTCCCTTTAACTGTCCTCTGGTTTACACTGTAAAACTGGTGAAATTAAGACTGGGACGATTCACCCATCTCCAGATTTGATACTATCACGATACTTGGGTGCCGATTCAATATGTGTTGCGATTCGATAATGTGATTTTTGTAAACTTTTTTAACACTAGACCATGGGGAAAAAGTTAAATCTTACACTTCTAGGGACTTTTACTTTGGAAAATCACTAAATGAATCCAGTAAAAATGTTTAATTTTCAGCATGTATGTAGTCAGAGATGTCCTGAAGTCTAATATATCAGTCATTGTCAGGAATTATTTATTATTCCAGCAACCCAAAAATCAAAGAATAAAGACATTTCCCTCACAGATTAGTTTTTTATTTTTAATTTATAAGGGACATTTAATGTTTTATACTTCTGGTGAATATAATCCAATCAATCTTATTTCCATATATGTATTTTGTATATACAGTTCCCTTTGTTAACACCTTATTTTGAAAAACAGACGTAGTCACGCGTGTATACTTCCTCTAACTTCTCCAAGGTCATCTCTAGCTCTCCCGTCAGCTCCGTTCTCTTTATACATCCATGGTCAGCTCCATCGGGGCCGTTTGAATGCATTTAACATAAATGTCAGTGTCTGGGTGCTCTACAGTTGTAGCGTCGGCACATTTGACCACGGAGATGAGAGCGACGGCCGGCTTGACCGCACGTTACCACGATACGATAACATTTCCTGTCCGTGACAGAGTTAGCATGCAGCTTTAGCCGTGATATCTAGCTCTGCTTTTCCTGCAATGTGTGAAACCCAAAGTGTTTCCATCCTTTACTGGATGTGTAGTGTTTACCACGCTGGATTTAACATGTGAAGGTGCAGGTCATATCCACGCAGACCCTCCAACGTTTTATACTTTCTAATTTTGCCTCGCTGAGGTTTGTTTTGGTTGACGGATACGGAATGGATATGACGTCACGTTACTCAGACTACAACAATAAAAGCGGTAACTTCCTTCTACCTCCACATAGACTCAAATGAAGCAAATATATTGATCCTGGCATTAAAACATCTATTTCAATATCGGAAAAAAAAATCACGATATTTAGGTGAATCGAAAATGACACAAAAATAATCCAAACAATTCCAACATTTTTGTCACACAGAAGTGTAATTATCAATAACAGTAATCATGTGCTTCATTCATTAACTCAGTCCTTAACAAATGTTAAATGTATCGGTGAAACCTCTGTAAACATCTGGGCGTCTCTCTCTCTCTCTCTCTCTCTCTCTCTCTCTGTGTGTGTTTCAGTGTCGCTCGTCCATCTCAGCGATGTCTCGAGTGTCTGTCGACAGTTCGGGACTTCAGGAGTCACTTCCCGTCTCTGGTCCACTGCTCGCTCTGCAGGTTCATCACCTGCTGCTCCACGTCCTACGCCAACCACATGATCAAGTACGATCAGGAGCTTTTTTCTATCCTTTTATCAACCTTGAATAGTTAAACAAAATCTCAGCAAGATCACGTTTTACCTCCTTCTCTTATTATTAATATATTATATTATGGCCCTCTTGTCCCGTTGACCTTTGACCTTCACCTCTGGATGTTTTCCCAGTAACCACGCCAGCTGCAAGAGGAACCCTCCGTACCTCACCATCTTCCAGCCAGAGCCCCGGTAACCAACACATCTATCTATCTATCTATCTATCTATCTATCTATCTATCTATCTATCTATCTATCTGTGTAACTCACTGATTTATCTTATTTACATTAATAACATTTATAATTCAGAGTCACCTGAAATCTTCCATCCTCATTTATATTTAAGGGGTTTAAATCTGCACCTCGTGTTCTTCTATTGTGTGTTTTATATAAATTAAACTCACATAATGAATCTACGTGTTATGAGAAATTTAATTTATTTAATGTAACACGTAATTAACACATATTTAGTTCAGTTTGAAAGCCAAAGATTCAGTCAGTAATCATCTGAAACATCTGAACCTGAAGTCACTTTATCACTTTGTAATAGATCAAAACTAATCAATATTTAATATTAACCAGATGTGTGTGTGTGTGTGTGTGTGTGTGTGTGTGTGTGTCAGGTTGTCTCAGAGGTTGAGGTGTGTGTCGTGCATGTTCACCACCTGCGGAGGAGACCTGATGGCTAATCACCTGACGGAGAGACCACGACATCTCTGCATCATCTTGACTCATAACGGTAACTTTTATTCATTTTATTATTATTATTATTATTATTATTATTATGATTATTAGTATTAGTCTTTATAGATAAATAAAACTGGTTCAGTCTGTTGTTTTCAACCTTTTTAACGATGTGACTGCTAGATGGAGCCAGAGTTAAATCTGATCCGGCTCTCTGGAGACGACTTCACGTTTACAATAAAAACTAAATCAGCTCATCTAGTTTCTGCACAATTTAGGGAAATTAAATAAAATGTTGCTTCTTGTTTTTTCACGTTTCAATTTTTGAATCTGAGATAATCAGTATTTAAGGTACTTGTCCTTTACTTGAGTATTAATACTTCTCCTCCACTACATCTCAGAGGGAAATATTGTACTTTTTACTCCACTACATCTTATCTGACAGCTTTAGTTCCTCCCTGTTCAGGTAAAACCAGGTGTGTCCAGATGTGTTGATGTTGAATGTTTGTGATGAACTGAAGGATGAAGAGTAAATCCTCCTCCTCTTCGTCCTTCTGAAGCTGAATAAACTCTTTATAAAGCCTCTCGGATCAGCTGGAAAATACATCGTCACAGAGCTGCAAACATTAGAGATACGTGGTTCTCACAGGACACCTGATGATCTAATAGACCATGATGCATTGCTGCAGATTAAACTTGCCAAAAGGATATAAAGGAGTTAAAATGCAACATTAATGCAGCAGTAATATAAATCCAGAAACATCAGATAGATAATAGGAAAACACTGATTACTGACGCAGCAGTACTTTCACCTGTAGTGGAGTATTTCACAGTAATGTATTAGTACTTTTACGGCAGTAAAGGATCTGAATACTTCTTCTTCACTGTCATGAAACTGTGATTATTGTTTCAGGGCGGCGTGTTAACGGAGCTGAAACACAGAACCAACAACCTCACAGGTAAATATTGATCTCTGATCACTAATACACACCTTCACAGTAAAAGCTTGAATGTAAATTGACTTATCTTTGAATGTAAATGTTTTCTTTGCTCTTGGTGTGAACGCATCATTAGACATAAAAACATGAGAAAACAGGGTCCAGGTTGAGTTACCCTTTAACACTCGTTTTCTTGTTCCGGAGCTTTCATCTGATGAAACCTTTTCTTCTTCTCCTCCTTGCATCACTTCCTGTCCAGCCATTGATCCGTTAAACTCAATCAAATCTGATCAGAAATCAGCTCAGACAGTTTGTTTCCTTTTTAATTGTTATTTTTCTCCATCACGCCCCCCCCCCCAGTGTGACATCATCCGGAGCCTTCATCCCCATCCACCTCCTCCCCTCCGGTCAAACCTTCACCCAGCTGTCAGTCAAACCCCTCACCTCCCCCTCCTCCCTCTCCTCCCCCCCCGCCATGACTATCAAGTTCCTGGGGCCCCGCCCACAACACAAGCAGGTGAGCAATCACCCCCTATTGTTCTGTGGTGCCGACCAGCTGTTTATATTATATATTACATATTTATACATTATATAAATTATACTGATATTCAACAGGAGTGGATGGAATCAAGACTTCAGTCATGTTTTATTTTCAACATTTTCTGGTTAAAATCTGAGCAGTTGAATGAAACTCGACGATCCCACTGAAGCCCTAAACTTTTTCCATATTTCGAATTGTTTCCACGACAACAGTTATTAACGTTATCATTAACACACCTCCTCAGCATCCGGTCTCTCCTCTGACGGCCTCCCAGCTCTCGGTGGTGCTCTCCTCGCTGTGTCACGGCCTCCCTCAGGCCTCCCGCCGTTTCCAGACGTCTCCTGTGGAGATCCGCTCGTGGATCGGGCAGCAGGAGCGCCGACTGTCGGACAAGAAGTGGTGCTGGAGGACGGAGAAGATGGCGGAGTGGGTGCTGGGTCAGAGAGAGCAGCAGCTGAGCGTGAGCGAAGCCGTCTTGCTGCAGACGGCGAGGAAAGCTCTGGGCGAGGACAGTCAGCTGATGGACCGTTACAGCTGGACCGTGGACTTCCTGTTGAGACACGAGCTCGGTCTACTGCCCACAAACAACAACAACAACAACAACCAACACCACCAAGGAAGACTGCCGAGAAGCATCAGAGACAACAGCTGCATATTCATCCACTCACTCTCCACACAGGTCAGCAAGTATTTATTATGTATTACTGTGTTTCTGCAAGAAATACTACAAGCAAAAGTCCTGCATTCAAAACCGTAATTTAAGTACCGCGAGGTCGGGCGCCGTGACGCAGAGGCAGCAGGTAAAATATCTCCACAAAAAGAGCGTAAGGAACGCCATCCACTGTTTCTAGGCAACAACAACAACAACAGATGTTCTCATTGGTTGCGCTTTGAAAGGTCAGCGGTAACCGAGGTGAACAGACGATTCTGAGGTCACAAAACTGATCAATCAAAGTGATTTTTATTGTGTTCAGATCCAGAGTAGACGTGTTCCTCCTCACTGTGTGGGCTCCATGGACGAGTTCTCCATCTTCATCGACTCGGACCGGTTCTCCAACCAGAACCCTTCAGCCCTCCAGCTGTTTGGCTCGCCTGAAGACGAACCCGTGTTCGACGTCGTCCTCTCCGCTCTGTCCGACGGGACGTTCCTGCCCCCCCTGCTGTTCTTCAGAGGAACCCCGTCACACGTTCCTGAAGGGTTCCCAGACAACGTTCTGCTGGAGGCTCGACAGGAAGGATTCGCCGACCAGGAACGGCACCACATCTGGATCAACAAGGTCCGAGAATCCGCTTCCTCCCCACTCTTATTGTGAAATCCATCACAGAGAGAGTTTGGTTTTCGTCTCTTTCCTGTTGGTCATGTGACGTCATGTTTACCTCTCTGCAGGTGTGGCGCCCCCGTGTGGCCTCACAGAGTAACTCTGAGTCTGTGCTGATGGTGGACGCCCATCGTGGTCACCTGACCGACGGGTTCAAGGGCAGTTTGACCTCTGTGTCCACAAGCGCCGTCTTCATCCCGCCAGGATGCTGCTGTCGTCTGCAGCCGCTCGACGTCTGTGTGACACCGGTGCTCAGAGACTTCCTGCAGGTACCCGTCTGGATCTGTCTCACCTGTCTGGATCTGTGTGATTTATTGATTTGTTGATTTATTGATGTATTGATCCCCCTTGTCCTCCTCCAGACCCGGTGGAATCAGCTGGTGTCTGAAGGGGGTCTAGAAGGTCTGGGTCTGGACCAGCTGGCTCTGACTCTGGCCTGTTGGCTCAGTGAAGTTTCCTCCACACTGAACTCAGCGATGCACATCCTCCGCAGGTCTCAACGCCACTTTATATATTTGTAGAGACGTGTCACCGTCATGATGAGGTCACGGTGTTAGCTGGAGGCTAAACAAAGGAAAGACTGGAGGCTAACACTAGCAGTGGGCTAAAGTTACACATCTAAAATGTCATCTTGTTGTGTTGCTGGGTGCCAGAATCCAGATATCACAGACAATTGAGATGACAAACTGTGATTTGAGGCTCTAGCGAACTACAATATCGGAGAAACGTTTCAGAGATGGAGTAAATGTTGCTAATATTTAGCCTTCTGCTAACTGCAGCCAATGGCTCATCATTAGCAGAAGGCTAAACTATTAGCAACCCTCTCTCTCCATCTCTGAAACGCTTCGCCGATATTGTACGACTCTCTTTTTGACTGACTTTACTGAAGGATAGTTAACTATAAGCATCCAAAGATTTATACGCCCTCAAATTATCTTTACAGCGCTGCCGACGGCCACCCGGCTAATCTGGTCCCGTTGGTTAATATTAACTTTCTCAACTAACACTCGTGATCCTGGAGAGTGAGTGACAGCACATATTGAGAGAAACTAGTATTTTCTTCAGCCATTGTTAAAAAAACAGGCCAACAATACTTGCTAGCCAGCGTTAACTAACGTGTTCAGAGAATTATTCTGCCTCCACTTAACGCTCCACTAAATACGTCACCATGGTTACTAACAGGAAAGGAGGCTATATGTACATTTATAGTTTTTATACTTAATATCTGAAGTAACTTCTTCTGTGGTTCAGTATTAACACCAGTCTGTGTTGCCGTGGTAACCCCTCAGGTCGTTTGCCTCGGTGCGTAACCTGCAGCAGATGGAGGATCGAGGGGAGGTGGCGAGGATGATCACAGCCCTGACTGAGGCTCTTGTCCAAGCTCCAGAGACCTCCGAACCTGCTCCTGACCCAGAAGCAGAACCACAGTTGGAGCTGCTGCTGGTGATGGAGGAGGAGGGGATGGAGCAGGACCCTGAGGAGGAGGAGGAGGAGCAGCAGATGGAGCAGGACTGTGAAGGGGAGCCGTTGATAAAAAGCCCGTCCACTCTGCATCAGGTGTTTGATGGTGAAAGTGATCAGGACTCGTTTCATGGCTTTATGGACAACTTATCGGCTTCTTCTGACGTTTAAACTGAGTGATGAAGAAAACACAAAGCACCTGATACTACACATGATTCACACTGTAAAACACGAGACTAACGACTGTAGATGAGTTGTTTCCAGCTGGTCGGTCCTCAGGGTCCAAATTTGAAATGAACCATCCAAATCAGAGACGCATCGAACATTAAGACCAAACAAATTCTGTTAATATCCAGAGAGTTTCCCTTCTGACTCGGTGGTCGACAGCTGAGCGTCACGTTTTATTTAGTGAAATAATCAGCAGGAATATAAAAAGAGTCTTTTAATGTCACTTCAGTTAAAAGATTCATTCTTCAGACGTTTCAAATATCTGACCGTTAAATATTCTCACATGATTCAAAGTTTAAAAACCAACTACCTGAATGGATGACCTTTGGATGACCTTTCTTTGACCTGTTGTTTGGTTTGTAAATTACGTTTTTTTTTTGTTACTTTTTTTATACTGGAACATGAATTGTGATATTTTATAGTAAAATAAAGAGACTATGTTCAGACTGAGAGTGAAAAATGTCTTTCTGTAGAGTTTAAAGCCACCGTCGGCAATGCTGAGAAACTAGCAAGAGTCACCTCTGAAGGGACCAGCTGAGGTGGTTCAACATCTGATCTGGATCCTCCTGGACGCCTCCCTTTGGAGGTTTTCTGGGCACGCCCAACTGGGAAGAGGCCCTGGGGTAGACCCAGAACACGCTGGAGAGATTATATATCTGGTCTGGTCTGGGAACGCCTCGGGGTCCCCCAGGAAGAGCTGGAAAACATTGCTGAGGAGAGGGACGTCTGGAATACCCTGCTAAGCCTGCTGCCCCCGTGACCCGGATAAGAGGAAGAAAATGCATGGAGCTGCTTCATTCATTCCATATATGTTTCTGTTTTTTCTCTACTCCTTGAAAAGATATCCCACCATAGTGTGCCACAACATGAATAACATTTTAACACGTCATTTAATGACATGAGAGCAACAGATTCCATGAGGACGGCCCAGGTTGTGGTTTAAAGCTCCACAAACAACAACTTATTTAGACCTCGTGTTGAGAAATGTTTTGAAGCTTTTATTTCCAAGTTCAAGATTGAACCTTCAAGCTCAATTAATTAAGAAAAAATAATAATTAAAAAGTATATTTTAATAATTTATCTTCCTGCATGTGTTTTTCTGAGGAAGCCTGCAATTTCAATAACACTTCTGGGCTTTTATTTTGAAGATCAGCCACTATGACGTGCCCCGGAAGCTGTATTCTTGATCATGATGGCGTCCAGCAGAAACACTGAAGGTTAGCAGCGTCTCTTTGTTGAGTTTTAAAATGTGTAAAGTCCAGATGCTGAGAGCGTTGGTGAAGCAGCGACTAACTGCGGCTGCTGAAGAGATATGTGGGCTGTTTGAAAGAACGATAGCAGAGTACGAGGAGGAACTCTCTCGATCAAAAGAGGAGAACGAGCGACAACAGAAACTACTGGACGCTGTTTTACACCCTCAGTTTCAGTTACACAGAGCAGGTTGGTTCTCTTTACTTCTTCTCTCTCTGTTCTCTCTCTGGTTCTACCAGAGCTATATTTGGGTGGCCTGGTAGAAAACATACTTATTAACATTATATTCCATTTCTGCCAATAGAGCCCCCTAATTGTTACACACTGGTCCTTTTAAATAAATGTCTGTGACGTCACTATTAGAGATGAAACGGTGTGAACATTTCACATCACGGTTGTAGTGACCAAAATTATCACGGTTATCAGTATTATCGTGGTATTGTTAAAATGTACTGAAAATGTTCACAAAGTACTGATATAGACAGTTACATTATTATTATTATTATTATTATTATTATTATTATCACAGTCTATCTTCTGTGTTGCATTTGAGTAATTGCATTGAGCCCAACAATTGGAGCTGGAATTGTAAAATTTAAAGGGACTATTTGTAACTTTCAGAAATGCTTGTTAACAGCGACACCTGTGTCAGTTAAGTCAATGAAAGTCAGCGTCGGGCTCGCGCTTGCTCGCTCTAAATATACCTGAACGATCATCGCTCAAAACTGAGGTGACAGACGTCAGCTAAAACCACAATATCACTCTATATTTCAGCTGCTTGGCAGTAATGTTAGCTGACCAGACGAAGGTCTCCATGAATCACTGCTGATCCCAGTGTTGGCTTTTCCTGCCTCAGCACAGGCTGAGGCAGCGGGGCACTGCAGCGAGTAACGTTGTCGCCTCCGCCCGCAGCCGGAGTGAACAGGGAGACACCGGCACCCGGTCGGTAACGAGACGACAACGTTTCTCTCTCCGGAGCCCCGTCACTTCACAAGATACGGGAAACCTCTGTTGGTCTGGAGGAGCTGCAGCATTTATTTCTGCACAAACGTCCACTGAACATTCACTAGATATTCTCAGAGCTAAACTAACTCTTCTGCAGTGTGGAGTGAGCGCGCGTTCACGTCTAGAGGTGGAGCGAATACGCGAGAACGTGCGCTGTCTGAGTGAAGGCAGGCAGGCAGAGGAGGAGAGGCTCCGGCAACACGCGAGCGCGCATGTGTCCCGACCTGGTACATTTATATGCTTAAAAAGTTACAAACAGTCCCTTTAAATCAGCGAAAAAGAATCAAGGAAACTGAGGTGTAAGCAAAAAAAGGAGGGATTTATTAACCTAACACAAAAACAGATCGTGACTGCAATCTACAGCAGAAATATAACAGTTCTCGTGTGTCACAGTTCACACACTTTGTACAAAATATCTGTGGTAGCTGTCGTACGACCACGGCCACTGCTCCTCTCATACCGACCGCCGCTCTCTCAACGTCTTTTATTCCCCAGCCATTGTTAGCAATAGGATTCAGCTGTGGCCAGGAGCGTTGTGGAATTTCTTTTACACAGGTTAACTCATTCAGCAGGAAGGAAGAGGCCCAGGAGCCGTTGATGTCTTACGCAGAAGGTTTTTATTGAAGCTTGATCGAGGAACACTGTCAGGTCTCCACCAGTGAGGTGTTCGCCGCGTGAAGGCGTTACAACTCTGACCTTTCCCTCGGTGCTCAGTCTTTTAGTGGCAAACCATGTTTTGACTTACGAGAGACTCCGTTTCTCTGTGACCTTGGTTTGCCCAGCAACGGGTTCCACTCCCTAACTGTAGACACAGCTGCACAGATAAGACGTCTCACCCTCAGACAGGTATGCAACCTCCCGACCCAGGCGAGAGTAGACTCAGAGACGGAGCCCCGCAACCTCAAGGAATAGATGGAAAAGTCCATCGCAGGGAGAAAGTCGGTACCTGGGAAAACACACAGGCCCGTAACACTCTCCCTATCTCGACCGAACACTTCCTAACATTACATTACAGGCTTACAAAACACTCACGGTAATCAAACACGGTTTTAGTGATAATTCAAATTTGAAACTGTTATACTAAGCGCAGTGAATTTTAGCATGGTTTTAACGGGAAACCAGTAACGGTTACCTCCCTTGTCACTATCTATCAACGTATGAGGTAACACGATGGTGATTGAAAGCTCTTGCATTTGCAGTATTACGAACTCTGTGTCTCTGGCAGCATTTCCGGGAAAAATCACAAGCAGCGATCTCTGGGAAGTGAGATCCAAAAACACATTTGCAATTACTGCTTAACGCCACAGGTGCCGCCAACGAAAAAAAAAACGGCCTTTGAGATTGTAACTTAAAGTTTAGTTTGCGGGGTGGACAGTAATGTGTCTCTACTTCATTCTGTCCTGCAGATGTCCAGCAGCTTAAAGAAGATGTTCTCCCTGAGCAGCAGGAGTGGAGCTCCAGTCTGGATCAGGAGGACCCAGAGCCCCCACACATTAAAGAGGAACAGGAGGAACTCTGGACCAGTCAGGAGGGAGAGCAGCTTCAAGGGCTGGAGGAGGCTGATATCATCAAGTTCCCATTCTCTCCTGTCCTTGTGAAGAGTGAAGATGATGATGAAGAGGAACCTCAGTCCTCACAGCTTCATCAAAGACAAACTGAGCAGATGGAAACAGAAGCTGATGGAGAGGACTGTGGAGGACCAGAACCAGCCAGGAACTCAGATCCAGATAGACATCCAGATTCAGACACTGTTGAAAAAATTGAAGACTCTTCTAAACCTGAAACTGATGATGGTGATGACTGGAAGGAGACCAGAGAACCTCAGTCAGGTTTAAACTCTCTGAATAATGATGAAGTTCCTGTCAGTGATTCCAGATGTAGTGCTGGTGAGAAACCATTTATCTGCTAAGAGTGTGATAAAAGATTTTTGTCCAAGGAAAATCTGAAGACAACCAGTCTAATGTGGCCTGATGTAGTCTGATGTGGTCTGATGTAGTCTGATGTGGTCTGATGTGGTCTGGATGGAGACAATTTTTTTTTCTCATAAAAACAGTAAAGTCACTGTAAATGTGCCAGTGTTAAAATTGGTGATTAAAATGACAAATAAAACACAACATATAAAATTAGGATGAGAGAAAGCAAAACACGCTGTCATCAGCTGAAGAGGATAAAATGTGTGGGTTTGAAACAGTTTTATTCTATATTACATAGAAATATTGTCCCTTCAGTTAACCTTCAAACAGACAACATTATTTAACACGAAGTTCAGAATCAGCGTTCAGACGAAGAAGAATTCAGATCAGATTACTGAACCACAGTCCTCCATTTTAATCTGAACCTTCAGAAGTAGTTTGTTGACATTTCTGTTGTTCATCAGCTGAACTTCCTGAACTCTTTCAGAAAAAGTTCCATCACATCATTAATGGTTATTTTGCTGAATCTCTTCTTCTCTGTTTATGACGATACAAACTACATCTGATTGTTTGGACTTGGTAATGTGTCTCTACTTCCTTCTGTCCTGCAGACGTCCAGCAGCTGTTGGTGGTTAAAGAAGAGGTTCCCCCTGAGCAGCAGGAGTGGAGCTCCAGTCTGGACCAGGAGGACCCAGAGCCTCCACACATTAAAGAGGAACAGGAGGAACTCTGGACCAGTCAGGAGGGAGAGCAGCTTCAATGGCTGGAGGAGGCTGATATCACCAAGTTCAAATTCACTCCTGTCTCTGTGAAGAGTGAAGATGATGAAGAGAAACCTGGTAAAGCTTTCATTGATAGTGGACACATGAGAATCCACACAGGAGAGAAACCTTTCAGCTGCTCAGTTTGTAAGAAACCTTTTACACGGCATGGAGATTTACAGAAACACATGAGAATCCACACAGGAGAGAAACCCTTCAGCTGCTCAGTTTGTAAGAAACCTTTCACACACAGTGGAGCTTTACAGATACACATGAGAATCCACACAGGAGAGAAACCGTTTAGTTGTTTGATTTGCGATAAAGCTTTCATTCATACTGGACATCTGAAAACACACATGAGAACTCATACAGGCGAGAAACCTTTCAGTTGTTTGATTTGCGATAAAGCTTTCAGTCATAGTGGACATCTGAAGACACACTTGAGATCTCACACAGGAGAGAAACCGTTCAGCTGCTTAGTTTGTACTAAATCTTTTACCCAGAGTGGACATTTACAGAAACACATGAGATCTCACACAGGAGAGAAACCTTTCAGCTGCTTAGTTTGTACTAAATCTTTTACCCAGAGTGGACATTTACAGAAACACATGAGATCTCATACAGGAGAGAATCCTCTCAGAGCATTCAGCTCAACTGAACAGATGGAAACAGAAGCTGATGGAGAGGACTGTGGAGGACTAGAACCAGCCAGGAACTCAGATCCAGATAGACATCCAGAACCAGATACTGTTGACAACACTGGAGACTCTTATGAACCTGAGACTGAACACAGTGATGATTGGAAGGAAACCAGAGAACCTCAGTCCGGTTTGAACTCTTTGACAAATGATGGAGTCCCAGTCAGTGAATGGGTATTGTTTAAATTTGAATAGTACCACTAATTTTGCCGATATTGCTTATCAATCCGGAACTTTCTTTTTGTTATATTTTAAGAGAAATATCTAAACAAATTAAGAACAGAATTAACATTGCTTTATTTTCTTAAATGTACTGAATATAAATGAACATAATTAGGTATCAAATGCAACAGCAGAAGTGTTGTTTTGAACAAATATAGACTGATGGAAATGTAAAAAATCCAAATGAAATAAACTGTTCACTGCAAAGGAAAATACAGCGGTATAGCAACACAGTTCTTAGCAGTTCAACTGGAGAAAGATCAACATGGTTTCCTTCTCTGGAAGAAGTCGGGACTTCTCCTGGTTTATAGTGTTCCCTGCAGTCAAAAATACCCTCTGGCTAGGGGTGGAGGAGGCTTGAGCTCAGAGGTATCTTGTTGTAATGTTTGTGAGGAGGAGCAGAGTAGCTCTCTTCTCCCACCATCACATCACAGGATCTTCAGCCATGGGGGTGGGAGGCAGGCCTTTGTAGAGCTCCACCTCTAGTTACGTTGTGTCTCTGTTCCTATTGGCTCACATGCTGAATGCAAAGTGTTCTGCTGGATATTAATAATTTAATCCATGCAGTTGGCTCAGAGTAAACTTGAAAATGAAGGAAGGAGACTTCTGCTGTGATATTTGTTCTGAGGGTTCATGGTTTTCTTTGCCAGCCGTTTCTTTCTACATAGAGTTTACCTTTCATAACGGCCATTTCACTTCAGTATAAATGTCATTTAGATTTATTTTAGACAGAAAAAGGTTAAGAAGCATGTCCTCATTTGTAAATAATAATCCTCATTTAGAAAGTCAGAGCTCTATTAATATATGAAGCTGTGCAAGTTACTGCATTTTCCACAACACTTTCCTTTGAATATTTCAGAATAAAAGCTTTGTGTTAACAAATGAAGGATTTCTGTCAACAGAAAAAAACACAAGGGGCTTTTAACTAGAAATGGAAACAGGAAATGTTGAGTTAAAAATAAATATTAACTGTTTTCATGCCTCTGACATATTCTACAGATGTAGAGATTGAAACTGTTGTAATGTTGCTGGTATGATGTCAATATGTCAAAAGATCATCACTGTCAAAATAGGCGAGACTTCGTATCACAAGAAGAGATCAGCCGAGCCACGTTGCTCACATGTCCAGTGTGTCCCAGCCGTAAGGGTTGCCATATTGAGAAATTGGTAACCACAGCAGGGCACGCAAAAAAGGAAGTGGTGCTTTAGAGAGGAAGTAAATGTATTGATCGGAGCATTTGAATATTTGATATTCTTTTTACTTGATTATTAGACTTGGTTGCTGTAGTTTGTTTATGGTTCATTGTTTTCTCAGAGCTCTGAAAATATAATAAAATATTAGTCTTTCTTCAAACTGAGTTGGTTGAATCTGTAAAAAGCAGCGAGTGTTTCCCAAACTGAAAGGACTTAATAAAGGCAACACAAGAAATGAAAGAGCTGCTTCATTCATTCCATATCTGTTTCTTTTTTTTCTCTACTCCTTGAAAAGATATCCCACCATAGTGTGCCACAACATGAATGACATTTTAACCCGTCATTTAATGACATGTGAGCAACAGATTCCCTGAGGACGGCCCAGGTTGTGGTTGAAAGCTTCAGGACCAACAACTAATTTGGACCTCGTGTTGAGAAATGTTTTGAAGCTTTTGTTTCCAAGTTCAAGAATGAACCTTCAAGGTCAATTAATGTCTTTCTTTAAAGAGTCTTTTTTTTTTTTAAAGTTATTTTTTTGGGGGCATTTTCCATTTTTATTGACAGGACAGTGGATAGAGTCTTGAAAGGGGGGAGAGAGAGAGTGGATGCGGAAAGGGCCACAGGCCGGATTCGAACCCGGGCCGCCGCGGTCAGGACCAAGCCTTAATACATGGACGCCCGCTCTACCAACTGAGCTAACCCAGGCGCCCAAAGAGTCTATTTTAATCAGTTATCTTCCTGCGTGTGTTTTTCTGAGGAAGTCTGTAATTTCAATAACACCTGTGGACTTTTATTTTGAAGGTGCCCCGGAAGCTGTATTCTTTACTGAGGCTAACTTCACACTACTTGATCAAGATAGCGTCCAGCAGCAACATGGATGTTAGCAGAGTCTCTTTGTTGTGTAGAGAAAGTGTGTGTGAGCTCCAACAGTTCTGATCCATCAGAGCCTCTGTGTGTCTGGATCAACCTGTCTGAATGGACTTTGTGCTCTTCAGCTTTTATTCTGAAGGTCTGACCTCTGACTCATCTCCCGGTAGCCTACAAAGCTACTGAAGTTAGCTTAGCATGCTAGCTGGTTAGCAACACAGCTGCTAGTCAGAGTGACCGTTTGATGGAGAGCAAACTGTGTTTCTGACGGAGTCTGATGGAGAGCAAGTTTCTGTCATTGTGGTAAAATGTGTAAAGTCCAGATGCTGAGAGCGTTGGTGAAGCAGCGACTAACTGCGGCTGCTGAAGAGATATGTGGGCTGTTTGAAAGAACGATAGCAGAGTACGAGGAGGAACTCTCTCGATCAAAAGAGGAGAACGAGCGACAACAGAAACTACTGGACGCTGTTTTACACCCTCAGCTTCAGTTACACAGAGCAGGTTGGTTCTCTCTCTGGTTCTACCAGAGCAGGTTGGTTCTCTCTCTGGTTCTACCAGGGCTGACAGCTTTTCTTGCCGTGTTCACAGTAGAGTCCATGTGAACGCCCTCTTGTCGTATTCACGACCTCGTAAGTGGAAAGTTTCTGAAAGCTCTGAGTTCACGAGTTGTGACGTGTTTTCTGACGTTGTCAGAAATGTCGGAGGCCATGGAAGTTCATTTTTCGGTGCATAATAAGTTAAATATTGTAATTTTAGTCGTATATTGTTTTTCTTCGTAATTTTATAATAGGTCTGAAGAAAATGCTGATATTCCCAACGGCCTCATGTTTCTCTTCTGTCACTGTGTCTTTGCATTTCCTGCACTTGATAGCTCGGTAGCCTCTGTGGCTTCTAGACGCCGTTGCCTAGCAGCGATGTTCTCACAACTTGACCACTTGAACGCCAAGTGGTCAAGTTGTTTACACGACTTTCCATGTTGTAAATACGAGCTCACGAGTTTCACTCGAAGGCACCATATGAGTCGGCCTTCTGTGACAACACCCACTGCAGAGGTCAGAGGTCATCATTGTATGTCATCACCCCCAGGAATGTTGTTTAACATGTTCAGCAGCCAGATTCACCGTTTTAAAGCATTTATAGTTGGAAAGCCAAGAGGTTCTGAAAAGTCGCTAATAGTCGGTTAGTGTCTGTTTCGCTGTGCGTGAACAATCGTTCGTGTAAATTTGAGTCACAGAATCCGCTTTACGTGAAGCTCAAAATGCCTTTCGTTCCCTCTAGCAAGCAGTGTTCCGGTGTTTGTGTCCGAGGAATGGAAGCGGTGATGCGCTGTAGTTGACGAGGTTCTAGGCCGTCTTGGTGCAGACTACGGATCCTCCGTGTTATTATCATAAAGTATAGACGCAGCGTAACTCTCAGCTACTCGAAAAAAAACTGTGTATGTAGTCTAACTGTCTAGCTTAGTTTGCCACGTATCTTAGGAAACTTATCAGCTGGCTGAGACAAAGCAGCTCCTCCTCCCGCTACCAGCGGTAGTTCACACCATGGATGTATAAAGAGAACTGGTTACAGCGGTGGAGGCGGGGCCCCGTTCATTCCTATGAAAGTCTCTCAGTGGCGCATGAAGACAAAATGGCTCGACTTCCGTCTTGAAAAGTATCAGGATCTTCCGGCGAGCTTCTGCATCCTTTGGGCCCATGGAGCAGGCGCAGAAGCATCCGCTCTGTCACGGGGTCACAGCCGTCACGCTGTCATCACAGTCTGGGTCTCAATCATATGAACGGAGGAAGGGAAATAACTCTGGATTCAGCTATTAGTGCATTTTACAACTTTTAGGACCTAACGATTTAAATAAGGGCTATTAGAGTGTTCGTACTGGGAAGTTGATTCACCTCAAAATAAATTATTATAGTTACAGACGTCTCTTTCCCAATGTAAGTCGATGGGAAAAAGTCCTTTTGGGCTCAATGGCATCACGTGACGGACACAGAAGTTGTAGTACCGCCGTTTGGTCACTACGAAAGTTGGGATCAACGACCGGCGCTCCTCCTGGGGGCTTGGTTCAGCAGAGGGAGGAGGAATACCGACGTTTGTGTTCTTCATTCTTTCTAAACTTTACTCAGTATTTTCACGTCAGGAATATGATTTATTTTATCAACATGTTAGATGTGTTTCCAGTGAGATATTAATGAGTTTATACAGTGATTTTGCTATTGTATACGTTTTCCATTGAGGTCAAGGAGAAGTGGTTAGAAAAAGACATTAGGACGTAATTTTTTTATTTTTCGACAGCAGCCTAAGTCTGTGTGTGCAGAGCTGAGAGACGGCAGCCCGGCAGTCCACTAGCGTGTTGCTCTCGCTACCAATATCAGCTGCTTAATTGCAATTAATCATGATTGTCCATAGCTCATAAACGATTAATCACACATTTTTTATCTGAGATTTGTCAAGTAGGCCGTGCTAGTTTTTCCTCTCCAAAATTTAGCACGAGTTTAGAGCGTAATTTAGCCTCCTTTGCGACAGTCTAGTATGACACTGTTGGTACCAATGGATTCATTAGGTTTTCTAGTTTCATATCATGCCGGTATCAGTATCTAGTGTGATTGCCGACAGTGGCAGCGAGCAGCTCCCGTCAAGTAGCTGCTGAGCTTACAGTGAGTAGAGGGAGTCTCTCAACTGCCGACAGAGCGCCACCGGGACTGTGGTGCCTACCTGACGGATGCCGCTTGCCCGCCACAGACGGCGGTCAAGTGAGATGCTGTTTGCAAAAAACCCGGTCAAGCCAGCCGCTGATTGAATTTTGATGCTCGACTATTCATAGTGTTACAAAGAAAGAACCATATTTCAGCACTAATTTGTCACATTTGATATATACCAAGGAAAGATATTATATTGCACAATATATACACATATATATATATACACTCCCTCCCTCCTACTTGAACTCTTTCATCCAGGTCTGCACTCCCTCCCTCCTACCTGAACTCCCTCATCCAGGTCTAAACTCCCTCCCTCCTACCTGAACTCCCTCATCCAGGTCTAAACTCCCTCCTACCTGAACTCTCTCATCCAGGTCTAAACTCCCTCCCTCCTACCTGAACTCTCTCATCCAGGTCTAAACTCCCTCCCTCCTACCTGAACTCCCTCATCCAGGTCTAAACTCCCTCCCTCCTACCTGAACTCTTTCATCCAGGTCTAAACTCCCTCCCTCCTACCTGAACTCTCTCATCCAGGTCTAAACTCCCTCCCTCCTACCTGCACTCCCTGTGTATGATCTATTAAGGTCCAGGTGTTTTTAAATTAATTAAAATGAATGAATCTATCATTGAGGTGAATAGGTGCCACATTTAAAGAGGTTACTTCTCCAAACAAAAGTGTGTCTGTACTTCCTTCTGTCCTGCAGACATCCAGCAGCTGTTGGTGGTTAAAGAAGATGTTCTCCCTGAGCAGCAGGAGTGGAGCTCCAGTCTGATTCAGGAGGACCCAGAGTCCCAACACATTAAAGAGGAACAGGAAGAACTTTGGACCAGTCAGGAGGGAGAGCAGCTTCAAGGACTGGAGGACGCTGATATCACCTATCCTGTCCCTGTGAAGAGTGAAGATGATAAAGAGGAACCTCAGTCCTCACAGTTTCATCAAAGACAAACTGAACAGATGGAAACAGAAACTGATGGAGAGGACTATGGAGGACCAGAACCAGAGACTGATCACAGTGAGGTCCCTGTCAGTGATTCCAGATGTAGTGCTGGTGAGAAAACATTTAGCTGCTCTGAGTGTCTTAAAAGATTTGCCACTAGGGGACGTCTGAACCAACACATGAAAATCCACACAGGAGAGAAACCTTTCAGCTGCTCAGTTTGTGATAAAAGATTTTTGAGTGCGGCACATCTGAAGAGTCACACGCTCGTCCACACGGGGGAGAAACGATTCAGTTGCAGTGTTTGTAACAAAAGATTTGCTTGGTGTCATCAGGTCAAAGCACATAAATGTGTTGGTTGTCAGTCCTCACAGCTTCATCAGAGTCAAGCTGATACAAGAGAGAAACCTTTCAGCTGCTCAGTTTGTAAGAAATCTTTTACACAGAGGAGAAGTGTAGGGAAACACATGATAATCCACACGGGGGAGAAACCATTCAGCTGCAGTGTTTGTAACAAAAGATTTGCCTGGCTTTATCAGGTCAAAGTGCATAAATGTGTTGGTCAAAAAACTGGGTATTTCTCCACCTGAGCGTGATGCACTTTCACTGAATTCTTTGAAAGATTGCTCGTGTTTCCGTCCCTTACATGCAAATGACTTGTTGCGCTTGTGGCAACAAGCATTAAACTGTTAAATTTGGGGATTTCAAAATAATACTTTAATGGTTTGAAATGGCTTCTCACCAAGAAGCTGCTGCTTTTCCCTCAAGTCTGTTTTGGACATCAATGTTCTCTTGAACCACACGACCACTGCTCTGATTCGGGCTGGCCATTTATCAACGGGAGTAATTTGGTGGATTTTCTGCGCTGCCAGATTCAATGTGTGTACAAAGCATCCTGTTTTTAGGAAGTTTAGCCTCTTGATGGTAACACCCATATTGGCAGCATTGTCAACAGTCACAGCCACTATCTTGCTAGGCTCTATCTCAAACTCTTTACGCTGTAAAGCTGCGCCCGCGAGCCACCTTTGCCCCGAGCCTTTCCTAGTTGACCTAGAGCCGGTCGCGGCGCACCGCCTCGTATGCGGGACTCCCCAGCCTGCCGTGTGTCGCTCACACCCTCCAGCTGGCTGTTAACGAGGGTCTTTTGGCACAGAGAAGTACCGTAGCTTCTTAAACTCTCATCTGTTGAAACGGTGCATTGACGTATTAGAACTAAATTTAATTGATAAACATTGAACAGGTATCAGTCATTGAATTTAGCTGGTCATACAGTATGTGGTCCGATTTCATTCATAAATGGTTCATCGTTATTCATTTTACTCATTTATTCATCCTTTCTTATTATTATTTTTTTCATTTATTTTTCTGTTTAGTTTAATAGTGAGTAGTTGAATAAATATTTCATTTATAAAGATCTTGATTATGTGACTTTTTTGTGTATATGAAATAGTTGGTCACTGTACACTATGCCAAGAACTCTGTTGCAACCCTGAGACTCAGTTGATTAATGTACATTTCTTAAGTTTTCCAAAATTGGGTGACATCCTAAATTGAATCTCATACTTGTATACTGAAGGAAATGTTTTCACAGTAATATAAAATAGGTAATAGAGTGGGAATTATGACCTGTATAACTTCCTAACACTAGCTTGTGTTTCCGTCCTTACATTCAAATGATTTGTTCGCTTGTGGCAACAAGTCATTGTCGGCATCGACACGAGTGAAGTGTAACCACACTTTGGAGCATTTCATTCTGTCCCGCCGTGGTCGCTGATGCTATTGTCTCTGTGTTTGAGTAAGCAGAGCTGGCTCCAAGATGAGAGACAGACATATCTCTCGTCTTCTGGATTGGGAATAGCAAAAATACGTCATAGACATCATAAATGTTTTAATCTTATTGCAAATTAGAAAAGGAGTTGGTGAGATAAAAGGTGCAATAATGTAAGAAATAGGAAATACAAGCAGAACCTCTAACGTCCGAGCTTATCAATACACCGGACTTCAATAATTCAGCCCCGGGGTCCATTCAGTACCAGTTTTCTGTATCATCCCTATCTGAGTGTGGTAAAAGATTTGGCCTCAAGAACGTCAAGAGACCTGATTATACACATGGGAGAAACCCTTAAGCTGCTCAGCGTGTGGCAAAAAAGAAAAGATTGACCAGGCAGTGACATGTCAAAAGTCATCAGTGTGTTTCTATTTACAGCAGCAGCAGTAAAACTGCTGGTTCAGATAAAACTTTCAGCGGTGATGAAACTCTGAAGCAACGCAGGGTTGAAACAGTTCTGGGGTCTCATTTTATAACCATTGCATATGCACAAAACGAGGCCTGAAAGAGGCGTTCCCACTTCTCATCTATAAAAACAAACTTGACGAGAGAATCTGACCCATGCGTAAACACATTATGGAGACGGGAAATTGGCAACGCAGATGGTGAGGTGATGACTTAAGGCCAGATGAGGAATCATTATGAGTATAACGATGCCCTTACACATTTAATTTCACATGTTTAATACGTTACTTATAGATCCACTTTATCATGAACATTAAAATCAGTAGTGATATTTGTGGTAGTGATTAAATGTGAGTCAAATTCTGCTCAATATTTTATCAGCGCTGTCTCACCATTACATTCAATTCATACAAACTACACTCGATTGTTTGCACTCATTATTTCATTAGTATTCTTGGTGGTTAGTAATGTGTCTGTACTTCCTTCTGTCCTGCAGACGTCCAGCAGCTGTTGGTGGTTAAAGAAGAGGTTCCCCCTGAGCAGCAGGAGTGGAGCTCCAGTCTGGACCAGGAGGACCCAGAGCCCCCACACTTTAAAGAGGAACAGGAGGAACTCTGGACCAGTCAGGAGGGAGAGCAGCTTCAAGGGCTGGAGGAGGCTGATATCACCAAGTTCACATTCACTCCTGTCCCTGTGAAGAGTGAAGATGATGAAGAGGAACCTCAGTCCTCACAGCTTCATCAAAGACAAACTGAACAGACAGAAACAGAAGCTGATGGAGAGGACTGTGGAGGACCAGAACCAGCGAGGAACTCAGATCCAGGTAGACATTTACAACTATCAAGTAGTGACAAGGCCTCAAAAAGTTACGAACATGAAACTAATGACGGTGATGATTGGAAGGAGACCAGAGAACCTCAGTCAGGTTTAAACTCTCTGTATAATGATGAAGTTCTTGTCAGTGATTCCAGATGTAGTGCTGGTGAGAAACCATTTAGCTGCTCTGAGTGTGGGAAAGCATTTGGCACCAGAGGATGTGTGAAGAGACACATGAGAATTCACACAGGTGAGAAGCCATTTAGTTGCTCAGTTTGTGGTAAAAGTTTTATACAAAAGGTACATCTGACATACCACATGGCACACCACACGGGGGAGAAATCATTTAGTTGCTCAGTTTGCGGTAAACATTTTATACAGAAGCGAGAGCTGATATTCCACATGCGACGTCACACGGGGGAGAAACCATTTAGCTGCTCAGTCTGTAAGAAATCTTTTGCACAGAGTGGAAATTTATATACACACATGAGAATCCACACTCGAGAGAAACTATTCAATTGCGCAGTTTGTGATCAAAGATTTTTGCAAAAATCATATCTGAAGAGACACATGGTAACTCATACAGGAGAGAAACCTTTTGGTTGCTCAGTCTGTAAGAAATCTTTTGCACAGCGTGGAAATTTACATACACACATGAAAATCCACACAGGAGAGAAACCTTTCAGCTGCTCACTGTGTGGTAAAACTTTCATTAAAAGTGGAAATCTAAAGGTACACATGAGAATCCACCATGGAGAAAATACAGCTGATGGAGAGGACTGTGGAGGACCAGAACCAGCCAGCATCTAAGATCCAGATAGACATTTGCATCCTGATACTGTTGACAAGACTGATGAGAGTAGTGATTGGAAATAGGGATTAAGTAGTCTATAAATACATCATTCAATTATTATCTATTGTGCAAAAAGTTTAATAAAACAAGAAACACTTTGAATGACCCACTTTATTTAACTCTTTGCACAATCAATGATATTTGAAGGATATATTTATAGACTACTTAATCTTTAATATTATTGTACTTAATCTTGTGCTGTTGTAGCATTTAATGTTTAAATGTTAATGTTTAATGCTTTAAATGTGATGCCATATAATTCAGACTTGTGTTGAAGCTGTAATGGAAATGTTACCATCGGTCTTTTTCACTACAGAAACTTAACATGTAGTCACTGTCACCGCCTCTGCTTTTGTTTCAGCTGTTCTCCAGTTCCTGGAGTTTTTTCTTCTACTTTTCATTTATTTGGGCGGGTTTTGATAATTTTTTGCTACTTGTTGTACCATTTGGGAGTTTTCCCTCAATAAAAAGTTCAGCCATAGTCCAATAACTCTTCCCATCCTCTCATCTGATTGGTGTGATTGAGACTGACAGGACACTGAGTTGACTGACCGATGACTGATGACCAACAAAACCAAATGTTATTTCAGTTTATTACTATTATTATTCTGTCTGAACTCTGTGATAAATGAATTGTAAAAGCTGATCTTTTAATATGAGTACAGTATGCAAGCGACAACCTCCGTGGCTTAAAAATGAAGCAAACGTGGAAGTGCAAAAGACTGCAGTTCCTCAAATGGCCACTTGAGGCTCCAAAAGCGAGTCAATCCCCATAGACCCCCATGCCCACTTTACAGCAGAAATAAACATGTTTACAGGCTGGTACAAAAAAACTGTTTTGATCTCTATAGCTAATTTACCCTTTCATTAACACTTTAAAAGGGGTGAATTTTTAACTCACCTCCCTCACATCCCTCATAGCATCAGTTATATCCGAACTGGAGAGTATTTCTTTATTGAAAGAAGAGCAAAGAACAGTACTGTTTTCACCTTCAGTTAGTTTCACCCTCATTAGTTTAATTGACAGATTGTTCATCCAATCACCTGACACTGTACTTTTAAATGCATATGATAAATAAACTTGAAACTGTGTTTGTAATGTTGGCGTGTTTTGAAGATATTGTCATACACATATCGGTCTAATAATATGGCTTGCTGTGTGGTTAAATTAACGTTACACAGCTACACAGAATAGCATACAGCCCGTTCTCTTCTATGATATAGCCAAGCATCTTATACTTGGCTACCTTGGTAGCTTCAAGCTAGGTCGGTGTGTTTCAGCAACCAGGCGTCATTCGGCCCACCTCAGCTCCATCTGCACATCACCTCCTTTTTTGATTCTCTCCCATTTTTGGATTTGTCAAAGTCATCACTGCCGAAATGGCGACAGCCGGAATGGCCCACTTTGAGCTTACAACAGTATAGTTTGTTGAAAGAATTCATAGGATAGTATGTTAAAAAAATGTATGATAAAAAGTCATAGTATAGCATGTATCAAAAATTTTATGAAAAAAGTAATAGTATAGCATGTCGAAACATTTCATGAAAAAAGTCATAGTATAGAATGTTAAAACATTTTATAAAAAAAAACCATAGTATAGTATGTCGAAAAATGTCACATAAAAAGTCATAGTCAAGTTTTTTTCATAACATTTTTCGACATACTAAACTATGACTTTTTTTGCATAAAATTTTCGACATACTATACTATGACTTTTTTTATCATAACATTTTTCAACAAACTAACTGACTTTTTTTCATAAAATTTTTCGAAATACTATACTATGACTTTTTTCGCATAAAACTTTCGACATACTATACTATAAATTTTTTTTATCATAACATTTTTTGACATACTATACTTTGACTTTTTTCCGTCAAATCTTTCGACATACTATACTATGACTTTTTTTTGTGAAATTTTTCGGAGGAGAGGAAAGAGGAGAGGAGAGGGAAGAGGAGAGGTGAGGGAAGAGAAGAGGAAAGAGGAGAGGAGGGAGAGGAGGTGAGGTAAGAGGAGAGGGAAGAGGAGGGAGAAGAGAAGAGAGGAGAGGAAAGAGGAGAGGAGAGGAGAGGGAGAGGAGAGGAAAGAGGAGAGGTGAGGGAAGAGGAGAGAGAAGAGGAGAGGAGAGGGAGAGGAGAGGGAAGAGGAGAGGAAAGAGGAGGAGAGGAAAGAGGAGAGGGAAGAGGAGAGGAAGGAGGAGAGGATAGAGGAGAGGAGAGGGAAGAGGAGAGGTGAGGGAAGAGAAGAGGAAAGAGGAGAGGAGGGAGAAGAGGTGAGGTAAGAGGAGGGAGAAGAGAGGAAAGAGGAGAGGAGAGGAGAGGGAGAGGAGAGGAAAGACGAGAGGTGAGGGAAGAGGAGAGAGAAGAGGAGAGGAGAGGGAGAGGAGAGGAAAGGAGGAGAGGGAAGAGGAGGGAGAAGAGGAGAAGGAGGAGGAGAGAGGAGAGGAAAAAGCAGGAGGAAGCAGAAACTGTGTTCGCTGTTGTGATTATCGTCTTATCTCTGATGGCAGGACGCCGCGAGCTACAGTAAATGTCATCCTGTTGATAAACTGTCAAATTAAAGGTTCTCTGAATCAGCTCGTCTCTGATTGGACGGCCTTGCTGATGAGATCACAGCTGGAGGTCGGCAGCAGAGAGGAGGACAAATGAGATAAAAAAAAATACTAGTTTTCTTCACCAGGTGAGTCAGAGCCTCACAAAAGATGAAGAATGCCAGTTATAATAGAGTAAACTAACTCCCCTTCAAAATAAAATCTACTGAATACATCTCAGAGTACTACTGTAGTACATGTACTTTAGAGCTGTAGTTACCGCGTATAATAACATTTTATTATTAACATCAATTTTATATCAGTTACACTGTTATGAATGAAACTAACTGGATATAAAGTAGTTCAAAGTACCTCGAACACTGATGCTTCAGTACTACCATTTTACTGCATGCAGCTGAGGATACTTGTGTACTCCAACTACATGAAGCTGAGAGTACCTGTGTACTTGTACTGCTGATACTACATGACTCGGTGTGTAAATCAGGAGGTGTTCGGAGCCGAGCAACTTTATGAAGAATCTTTATTTAACAAAAATAAATGAATCTGATGGACGGACACTCAAACTGTGAAACTAAGACAGAAACATGCAGAGAGACAGCAGGTGAGACAGGTGTGTGTTCTCCTGGACTTCTATCTCTGTGAGGACATTCAGCCTGGTCCTCAGTCTAAAGGTTCAGCTTTATGTCCTCACAAGTATACAAGTCCAAGGTGTGTGTGTGTTCAGTAGCAGCGCAGGAAGAAGGTGTTGCACGCCGTTCCTCTCAGGCAGTCGCACAGTCGACCGATACGAGGTCCATGTTTCATCGCACAACGCTCGCCAACATCACACTGAGAGACAGAGAGACAGACAGACAGACAGTAGTGTCACATTACACTTCTGTTCAACGAAATGTCCCTGAACGCAGCCCAGAGACTGGATGTGGTGTCACGTCATGAATAAATAATTGATAAGAGCGACGCACTGCAAAGATCATCTTTAGAACCACCAAACAATCAGGGCTTTAGTCGGGAGGAATCAGAGCCAGAATCAGCTGGATCCGACGTTACTCAAGGAAGCCGTACATCAGGATGAACCAAGCGACTGATTCATGACTGACTGACGTGATGTGTCACAATCACATCAGAGTTTCTATATAATGGACACAATGTCCTTGTTTTATTGTTGCAAATGGTCCCCATCTGAAGATATGTACTTATAATTTACAACAAATTATTTCACGGACCCCACTTTGAGGATCACTGACGTAATAAATATGTAAGGGCTGTCAAAGTTAACGTGAAAATAACACGTTAATGCAAATTTGTTTTAACGCCACTCAAACGCAATCGATCTTTCAGAGGTTTTAAAGCTAGAGTGAAGATACTGGTTCATATGAAACTAGAAAACCTAAAGAATCCACTGGTACCAACCATGTCTGTCATGGCCGTTTTAAAAAGGGGTCTCTTGACCTCTGACCTCAAGATATGTGAATGTGTGAGGGTTTTTTGTCAGAAAAAAGTCTGAAAAACGATAGAGAAAAAAAATCTGAAAAATGTCCAAAAGTTCCAAAAGTCAAAAAAATGTCAGATAAAAAAGTCAGAAAAATGTTTGAAAAAAATCTGAAAAAAGTCTGAAAAATAAGTCTGAAAATTGTTTTGTGTTGTTAATGGATTTCCAATAATAAATATATACATACATTTGCATAAAGCAGCATATTTGTCCACTCCCATGTTGATAAGAGTATTATATACTCTACAAATCTCCCTTTAAGGTACATTGAGAACAGATGAAAAATGTGCGATCAATTTGCGATCAATCGTGATTAAATATTTTAATCGATTGACAGCCCTAGAATATATTGATCAGAGTGATGACCGACTGTAAACAGTGTACGAGTCGTGTGATAATGTACAAAATAAAATGATGAAACAAACAGACTGAACGCGTTACAGTGTGATCTCTATCTGGTGTTAGAGCAGGTGTGAACGAGGCCTGACATGGTGCGATTGTCGTGTGTTCTCACCCGGGGGATGACGCTGGCCTTCTTCTCCACGGAGAGGCCGACGCCGGCGTCAGCTTCATCCAGGAAACCCTGCAGAGCTTCAGCCTGAACACACACACACACACACATACACACACACACACACACACGCACACACACACACACATACACACACACACACACACACAATGACGAGAACGTTGTTTTATTTAACCATAAAGTCTCATTTATTTCTTTTTGTTTCTCTCTGTTGAAAGAGATACCTATATAAATGAGTATAAATGACATAAACAATCATCAACACAGCCTCACTAATTAAAACAATCACAAATATTATGAAAAATAAAATAAATAAAAATACTATAATTTTTTTTACAGCTGATTCTGATATTTTCAGACTGAATGTATTAAAAGTGGACTGTTTTATTATTATTATTATTATTATTATTACTATTATTATTACTGTGGATTATAATCGGACAACTGACAGTGGAGACAAGATGTTTACGGTTTTCATTATTTGAATACATTAAGGAATAAAATTGATTTATTGAAGCAGATTGTATCTGAGACGTCACAGATATCTTGTATATGTGACGAGGCTGCAGGTGTAACTAATGAAGCTGTAAAATTAAAACTGTTTGAATATAAATTCTTGTTTCATTTAAAAATAAGTGAATTATATTATTTCTTTGTATTAGTCATTTGGTAACGTTATTAGACTTCAATTCATATTTATTAAAATAAATGAATAAATAAATAAATATGTCATTAAATATAGCAAAAATTATATTTAAAATAAATTTAGCCATTAATTAATTGATAAAATGTTACATAAATTGATATTTATGTTTATTCATATTCTACGTGTTTAACAGATAACTTTTATGTTCCAATCGAGTTTCTTCTTCTTCGTCTTCTGTATTTACAGAATTTAACCGTAACCTTCATCACCTTAATTAGTACTAACGACCTTCAACAGTTTTAATTGGACCATCTCATCACCTTAATTCCTCCATTAACTCTTACCACCTTAATTACTTCCAATCTTAAACATTTCCACCTTAATTAGTTTAAATGACATTTTCTTACAACCCGTTTTCTCTCCCAACTCGTCAAATACCGAGTCAAAACTCAGATATTTTCTGTGATTAAAGTCGTAAATTTACGAGAAAAAAACCCCAAATTCATGATTCTTTAGATTTTCTAGTTTCATATGATACCAGTATCTTCACTCTAGCTTTAAAACTGAGCCACTACAACCTAAAAATCACAATTTGCTTTAATGCGTTAAAGAAATTAGTGGCGTTAACGAGTTATTATCGTGTTAACATTGACAGCCCTGATCTTTTCAAAGTAGACTTCCAACTTCACTGGCTGAACATTTACCTTAATTAGTTACTATTTAAACCTTCAACACGTCGATTAGAATCAATCATCTTAATTGTTTGACATTTTACTCCTTTAATTAGCTTCAAATTCACCATTTCACCACGTTAATTACTTCTAATTTAAAAACATTTCCACCTTAATTAATTCCATTTCGACCATCTCTTAAAACATTTGAATTGTCTTTAAGTTATTTATTTTATTACTTCTAATTTAACCATTTTTTCATTAGTTTTAATTTAGTCATATTTATCAATTAACTAAATTAAATAAAATTATTTTTATTTGACCATCTTATTTTTTAATTATTATTGTTTAATAATTGTTTGAGCAGGTTCTTCAGTTAGTGATCAAATAACCATTTTACCACTTTAATAATAATAATATGAATATGAATATGAATATGAATACGAATAATACTTTAAACACTTTCCAACTATGACTTCATTAAACTTCATTTAAGCAATAATTAAATATTACATTTATTTAAATACACACACTATAGAAATATGATCCAGAGATCCTCTATGCAGACAGATGACTCACCAGCTCTTTGGTTGTGAGTCCGAGGACGGGCTCGTCCGGTGCTGACGGCAGCTGGTTGTCGGCCGACCTCTGACCCTGACAGAGTGATGTCAGCACGGACAGACAGACGGACAGGTAGACGGCGGCGCGCACACTCTCCATCGCAAAAAACACTTTTAAAAACCTAAAAAATTTAAAGCACAGAAAATGAGGTATTATTACAGAACTATTATTAAAAGCATTAATAATTGAATGGAGTTCAGTTCGGCGGATGTGAACTCACGATTAAATGATCCGACAGGAAAATTACAAATATTTGATTCTTCTTCTTTGGTGTCTAATTTCAGCTCTTTTTCTTTTTTTCTTCCAACAGCTTCTTTTTCTTTCTTGGTTGATGTGTATTTCTCTCGTTGTGAGCTCCTCTTCCTCTTCGTCGTCCTCCTTCTCTCTTGTCCTCGCCGTTGGTCCTCCTCCTGTATTTATACCGGTCTCCTCCTCCGGCTGTCAGATGGTATTCATGTATTCAGGACATCAGATAAAAAGCTGTGGACGTGTTTGGCTGTGATTGATGACGCGTCTGTGTGGTACATATTAAACAGGTCGATGCTGAATGTTTACAGGAAAACACCCTGCAGAGGTCAAAGGTCAGACTATGACTCACTGCAGAAGGTTAAATTAAACTCAAAGGAGCATCGTGGCTACTTTTCTTCTTTTTTTAATGACCTTTATTGATTTCTTATTACTGTGATCACAAGTTAATAATGTAAAGTCTCCAGTCATGGACCCCCAACAGTGCTCCTTTATGCCCGTGACGTGGATCACACGATCACCCAAACCACATGCCGAGCAGGTCTGCCACGCATTTGACAACATATCTATTGTCCTGATGTGTCCCCGACAAGGACGTAACCTCTTTGTGGTCATTTTGCGTCTATTTTTGGTTGTTTTGCGCCTCTTTGTGGTTGTTTTGCATCTTTTTGTGGTCATTTTGCATCTCTTAGAGGTCATTTTGCGCCTCTTTGTAGTCGTTTTGAGTCTCTTTGTGGTCGTTTTGAGCCTCTTTGTGGTCGTTTTGCGCCTCTATGGTAATTTTGCGTCTCTTTCAGGTCATTTTGTGATCATCTTGAGCCTCTTTATGGTCATTTTGTGGTTGTTTTGTGCCTTTTTATGGTCGTTTGTGTGTCCCCGACAAGAACGTAACTAGAACATAGGTTATTATCCTTTTGTTCCTCCTTTTTCTCCAGTTGCTTCTCAAATCACTGGTTTTGAATACTTGGAAAAACCCACAGAGATATATTATTATTATAACTGCATCACAGTCTGTATTGTTGTTGTTTTTTTTTCTTCTTCTTCTTTTTATTTCCGGAATTTAACTTTTTTTTTTAATCAAATAATAATTTCTATTTTTTATTAAAATGTGCTGAGCGACTCCGATCGTTCCACCTGGTTGAGAATCAACATTAACGTCACATATTGAGATGAAAACAGACCTGAAGCTCAGAGAATCGACTGATTCATTAATAGCTTCTCTCTCCACCTGCTGATTAAACTACAGATGTTAGAGGTCAGAGGTCAGAGGTGAGGCGCTGTGAGGATGTTGTTAACAGCTCTGCTGCGCCCGGCTGACCTCAGATCATTAAGGTGTTTTAATGATGACGCAGGAGGAAACTATCTGTGGCCTTTTCTTCGTGTGATTCTTCCGTCTTTCATCTCAACTCTCATTAACGGCGAAATGTCAAACGGCAGCTGCAGCGCTTCACTGACCACGGAAACCCTCGCACATACACGTCTGTAATGACAGAAGCATAAAGTCATCTAAAATTAAAATACAGTTCTGTACTTGAGTAAATGTACTTAGTTACTTGTCACAACTGGTGAAGTGAAAATAAATATTAAAGAAAAATACTGATGTTCACAATGACTTGATTCCTTTTCCTTGTTTCATTTGCAGCGTCTGACCTCAGAAAACAAACAGACCATTTTTAGTATCTACAGATAAATATTAAATTGAGGACATTGTGACAGCTGGTTTTGTTTCTGAAGAGATGTTGAATATATTTACTTTAGTTCTTAAATCCCTGACCTGCCCTTTGTTCTAGTGTTTGAATCATAGATCTGCTGTTCAGTTCTCCGTGTAAACAACAGCTGAAGATAAATGTCCAGTCGGAGACGTCAAAGAGAGACTCGACAGTCGAGGCTGAAGCTGACATCACACCGACGCTGTTTATTCAGAGAAACCAGAGAAGACGACCTCGTCCTCTTCAGTCTCTGTAACCTTTCAGCATCAGTGACCTTCAGAAGAAAAGTGATCCGCCAGGAGTTCAAACAACCACATTAAAAAAAACTTCTGGGGAGAAGTTACTGAGAATTTAATTTTATGTCCCTTTGTGGTAGTTTTGCACCTCTGTGGTCATTTAGCGCCTCTTTTTGGTCATATAGTGGTCGTTTTGCATCTCTTTTTGGTCGCTTTGTGCATCTTAATGGTCATTTTGCACCCCATTGTGGTCATTAAGCACCTCTTTTTGGTCATTTTGTGGACGTTTTGCGTTTCTTTGTGATCTTTTCATGCCTTTTTGTGGTCGTTTTGTGGTAATTTTGCGTCTCATTGTGGACGTTTTGCGTTTCTTTGTGATCTTTTCACGCCTTTTTGCGGTCATTCTGTGGTAATTTTTGCGCTTCTTTGTGGTCGTTGTGGCGTCTGTTTACAGTACACCTGTACGTCACTGCAGCCAGGTGAGAAGTTAAACCACTAACGTAAGTAGGATTTGTAAGCTTTATAGAGCTTGAATTAATCTGCTTTATGTTATTGTTAAGATGAAGATGAAGATCCTGTAATAAATATAACTTAGAGATCATTTAGCAGCAGAGAATCAGAGACAGAAATGCTCCTAAATGTCTCTGTTGAAGTGACGACTGATCAAAGTAAAAATATGAGTTTTACTTTTCATTTCTTTGAGATGAATGTTGTTAATAAATCAAACAACTAAATCTGCCGCTGTTTCTGTCGTCATATTTTTATCTATCAGAGGAGTGTTCGTCATCACAGTGATGAAGAGAGTGTGTGTGTGTGTGTGTGTGTGTGTGTGTGTGTGTGTCTGTGTGTGTGTGTATGCGTGCGTGTTATCTGCTGACAGCAGAGAGTTTCGCTGAAGGTCGCCGTCTGAAGTCAAACACATGTAAACACCATGACACATCAAACACACCTTTCATCCTCACACAGTGGTTGTCCATGTGTTTCATATTGACCCCTGTTGGCTGTAGGAGGCGCTACACCTTTTATCCTCTGGGTGGGTAACTGTGATGACATCTACAGGCTGCAGGGGGCGCTACACCTTTCATCCTCTGGGTGGGTAACTGTGATGACATCTACAGGCTGCAGGGGGCGCTACACCTTTCATCCTCTAGGTGGGTAACTGTGATGACCTCTACAGGCTGTAGGGGCATAGTTGTAGTCTTCTTCTTCTTCATGGCAATCCAACACGGCCAATTTGAATTTTATCTTTAAATATATATTTAAAAATAAGATCTTTTAATATTTATTTTTAAAAAACCTCTGGGTATAAGTTACTGCGGATTGTATTCTGTCTCTTTGTGGTTGTTTTGCGCCTCTTTGTGGTTCTTTTGCGCCTTTTTGTGTTCCTCTTTGGTCCCAAAGACAACAGTTTTACAACAGTAAAACTAAATTATTACTATTCTATTGTCATATTCTACTGAATTGACCTGTGTTGAACAATAAAATATTATAAATATAATAAGAGTTTTCAGTCCAAAATGGCGGCGGCGGCTGTTGTCGAAAAAACACCGGAGTTTCGTCTCTTTGCTTCTAAACTCTTTGCCGTGGTTCAGTGTAGATTAAAAGACATATCTTCAGATTTACCCTCATTACTGTCGACATGTCCGTCTCCTTTCTGAGTTCAGATGATAAAAACTTGAAATAAACGCCGTCCTGTGGAGGTGAGATGCTGAAACAGCTGGTGTGTTTCAGTCGGTCGTTTCCTGTCGTGCAGTTTCCTCCTGTACTGAAATAAACGTGGCGCCCGAGGCGTCCGTCACTTCCTCCTCTCTGCTCCCATCAACACCCGCTGGGAGTTGGTGACACTGACGGCGTTCGTGTTCGATAACAGACATCTCCGATCACAATCAAAACTCGCCACACGCCAACCGACACCAGAAATAAACATGTGAACCTGGAGGGCTTCCTGCCGACTCTGACGGGTCACATTTACTGTTTCTACACGGAAATATAAAGATTAATATCAGCAGCTCAAAACTCCTCAACGTTCCTCTTTAATACAGAAGTAAGAGCAGGTGATGATGCTTTCATGTTCATCCTGTGAAGGACACAACTTTACTTATTCATTTAAAGTAGGGCTGTCAATCAATTAAAGTATTTAATCACACATTTTATCTGTTCAAAATGTACCTTAAAGGGAGATCTGTCAAGAGTTTAATTATCTTATCAACATGGGAGTGGGCAAATATGCTGCCTTATGCAAATGTATGTATATATTTATTACTGGAAATCAATTAACAACACAAAACAATGACAAATATTGTCGGCTGTTGTTGCCTGTTGGGCTGCAGTTTGCCATGTTATGATTTGAGCATATTTTGTATTCTAAATGCAGTACCTGTGAGGGTTTCTGGACAATATCTGTCATCGTTTTGTGTTGTTAATTGATTTACAATAATAAATATATACAAACATTTGCATAAAGCAGAATATTTGTCCACTCCCATGTTGATAAGAGTATTAAATAGCTGACAAATCTCCCTTTAAGGTACATTTAGAACAGATAAAAAATGTGTGATTAATCGTGATTAAATACTTTAATTGATTGACAGCCCTATCCATAACATAAGTCCATAAATATGATCAAGAATCTTTTAGAAACAATCATTACAGCAACATATTGCATTCAGTATTACTGTGTGTGTTAACAACACATTCTCATCCCAACTCGTCACTCATCAATGGAATGCCCAGTGCGTCTCCTACCGACGCTAAAGGGTGCGTTGTGCGGCGGTACCGACCGCAGACAGCCGTGACAAAACCTCGGTATTTGACGCCCTATGAATGAAAACGGGCTGACGCTGAAGCTTGTTTTCATACATTTTATTGCAAAAGACAAACATATAAAAATCTGATTGTTCTGGAAGTTCTCTAATGTTCTGGTATCAAACCAAAATGTGTTTTAATTAAACAGAATTTCTGTTAATTTATGTAATATTCTAAAACTTTAACTTATTTCTCTGAAGGTGCTCATAAAAATACTTCTCTGTCTGTTTACAGAAACACATTTTAAACATTTTAAACGTTTTAAATGCTTTAAACGTTTTAAACGTTTTAAACGTTTTAAACGCTTCATTCAACCAGATGGAAGCAGAAATATTTCCACCGATTTTTAATTCGACGGGGACAAATGCTTCCTCCTTGTGTGCCGGAAGTTTAAACTTGATTCAATCTGGTTTACTGAGAAGCAGAGCGCATTATTTAACTTCCTTTCTCTCAGGACGATAAACTGATTTAGTGCTGTTTGACTCACAGTGAAACTCTGTGAAATGTTTTTACAGATTAAATAAAAAAAACAGAGAAAGAAGAAATCCCGTTCTCTTCTTTCTGTGTGTTTCAGCGTATATATATATAATATAACCTGACTGTAACAGCACCGTCACACTTTAACATAAATAAACTGAAGGTGGATTTATGGAAGTTCATTAACGACAAATCTGGTTCTGCAGGTAAAGCATGACGTGTCAGGTTCAGGTGTTGTAGTCCGACTGCAGTATAACAAGTATTATTGGAAGAGTGTACTTTTCATAACAAAAATATATCAGGTGAGAAGCAGGAAGTGAGTAACCACAGGAACATCGAGCCAAACGTAAAGAAGTATTTCACCGTTGGAAAGGCAGTAGACATGATGAGGAAACAGAGGAAAGGGCGGTGGCTTTCTCTTTAAAACCCAGAATGCACTGGGTTTGTTGCCATAGACATATATACGTAGACGCCACATTGGACGCTTCAGCCCGTTACCGTCAACGTGGACGCCATATTGGACCGGGCAAGACTGGTTTGTAACCCTAGATACTGGTGAACGGTGGAGTTGCCGTTTTTCTGGATAAAAAGCACTCTAACGTCTACATTTCTCAACCGATTTCAACGAGTCGTTATTATATTAAAGGGTTTATGATCTATGAGGCGTAGAAATATAAAGTTTAGTCTCCAGTTACTTAGAATCTGGAGAGTTGAGCTGTAATCGCTGCTGGACGCTCAGCAGACGAGTGTGTACTGTAGGCTGACACGAACAGAATTACTGACGTGATAGAAAATAATTAATTTATCAGAAGGAATTGTTAAAACTCACATTTGTCAAGTTTGGCTTTGGCTTATTTTTTAAATTGATTTGCTTGTATTTTTCTCTGTGAATTACTTGTCCAGCTTTATTACAGCCTGATTTTATTGTGCTCTTACTCAACAGTTTTGTCATTAATGAACTTCCATATTCATACAGATTACCACCATATATATATATAATGTATATATATATATGTACATATATATATGTATAATCTCGGTCCTGTTTGGTCTCATACACTCAGGTAAAGCAGTGAAACAGTGTGATCAGATATAGAAGAATGAAGAAGAAGAGTCTGTGACTGTGTACTGTGGTGCTGATAAAGCTCTGTGATTGGCTGAGGTCCACCTGTAAACCCACGTTGAGGCTCTCGGCAGAGGTCAAAGGTCACACGGGTGACTCCTCCCACCTCAGATCAGGTGACCCGCGCTGGTTTCTGCAGGATCCAACTAATCCGACATCAGCTGCAAAACAACAAATCAATAAAAGTCTTCATTAGTTTACTTTCAAACATCAAGAAGAATTCAAAAGTGCTGCTGGTTTCATTTAACACATATATGTATGTAATATATATAGTATATATACAGTGTTTAATTTTAAAACAATTTTTATTTATCGGAATTATAATAATTCATCCAGATCTCGTAAATATGAGATACTAAGTCAACATCTGCAGTGTTTCCTTTGGTGAATACAACATGTTCTAGAGATCAAGCAACAACACTAACATCATAAATAATAAGAAGACTAATTATTATTTGTTTATACATAAATAGTCATAAAATTAAAACACTTAGCAGTCTATAAACATGTAAAAGTAGTGTATAACATTATAATACAGCTATAAGCAAACACAAGGACATTTCCAAGTTTATATTAAATTGGGAAAAAAAAACATTTATATAACATAAATATATTTTCAAGTTTTATTATCTTGAAAAAAATAAATTATATAACATAAATATATTTTCAAATTTGTATTAACTTGAAAAAAAAAGAACTTAATTAAATCAATGTGAAAGGAGTCGTTTATATCAGAGAAAGATTTCTATATGTTTGTTATGTGTTAATGTTATAAAACATAAAGACATTAAACTCAGTTAAATGTGTTTATTTCAGTATATTTCTATATTAAACACAGAACTGATTGTTGTAACATTTAGTGTTTGAAGAAAAAGATCATTTTCAAAAGAACAAAAACTTTTTATTCGTCAGCTTTTATCTGAGATTTGACTCTAAATGTCACACAGTGATTTATTCAGAATCATTTCATCTGAAAGGAGGAAGAAGGAGCTCTACTACGACTAAATCAACCTTTCAATGTGTCAGAGAACAAAATGAGCTCATTTATCTGTAATTACTTCATGACATTAACTTTATCAGGAGAGTCTGAGAAGTGAAACTCTGGTTTCTGTTCCATCATGATGACTCTGAACGCAGCGTCCTGATCAGGAGAGTTTGTATACAACTAAATAAAATGTTCTATAGACTCATCGGGTCTTATTGAAACCATCCTTAGGTCTAAAGGTCATTTAGGGCGTTTCAAACTTCACTTTTACTAGTTAAACGGAGAATAATCTGGGCGCAAAGTGAGGTGAAGGGGTGTTATGTTTAATATAAAGAAGTAGAACTGCATGTTTTTAATGTGTACATCATCAGATCAGACCTGTGACGCTGCAGCGCCTCCTGATGAACACACAACACAGCAGACTCATGACCTCTGACCTCGTGTATCATGTGACTCACCTGCTGAGTGTGTGTGTGTGTCCGCCATCACAGTGTGTGTTGTAGCTGCTGCATGTTCAGGCTGATCAGGATCATCAGAGTCCAGACGAGTGTCCTGATTTCCTACAGACAGAAAACACATCGTCAGCTGATCACATGACACTCATATTCCCTGGAGAATGCTGTGACCAGCACACTGTGAACGCACGGTGAAGTAATAACACTACTTTAGAAAGCAACGGAAGCAAAGAACGTATATCGATAAGGAGTGAAAGTCAACTGTTCGTTCCATTGCAACGTCAGCGCCCGGCAGCAGAGCTACGCTTCCGCCATTTTGGACTGAAAGCGCCAGTAAAACGTCTGCTTACAAAGAGCCGTACAAAAGTAAAAGTCAATTATTTCTATTCTATTGTCATATTCTACTGAAATGTGTTGAACAATAATAATATCTAAATATAATACGAGTTTTCAGTCCAAAATGGCGGCAGCGGCTGCTGTCTATACTCTTTGATGTAACTTTTACTACCGATGTTACCCTTTCAAAATAAAAGCACCCACCTTTATAATGTAACTAGCACAACTTTAAAAAAAACAACTAGAAAACAAAACACTACAGAAATATAGTGAACCATGCCGAAGGTCATTTACAAAGTATACTTACTCAAATAGTGTGCTTTACTTTAAATATATAAAGACACACATTAAAATAAAACATAAGATACAAACATGATGAAATAGAAGACAAAGAATCCTCTGGATGGTTTTCAGTTTGTGATCCTCTTCATGAACTTGTTCCTCTGGTGGATTATACTGTATATATTACATATTATATTATATTTAGTGGAGAAGAATGGTTTGTTGTGTGATTTATTGTTCTGCTGTGAATAACTCAACTCTGAGATTCTTTTATCTGGTGAACACAAACGGACCACAGAAACCACACATCAGGTTTCTGTCTTTCTTTCTTCTTTTCTTTACATTCTGTATGTCAACAGGCTGAACGCTCAAACCTCACAACAACAGTTTACCGAGTTTAAACAGTTTGATTTAGAGATATGAGGAGTGTCGATGTTTGTTGATGCTGGCAGAGATCAGCTTCACATTTACAGGAAGCAGATGGACACACATAGTTAATAGAAGCCATCTGCTTTCTTCACTTTGACAAATAATCAGTATAAATATCAACAGAATTCATCTTCTGATCCTCATCAGCTCCTGTAGCTTTAACAACTTTGTTTTAACTTTGGTTAAACTTTGATTTAACTTTGATTTAACTACTTGAACTTTGGTTTAATTTTGATTTAACTGGTTTAACTTTGGTTTAACTGGTTTAACTTTGGTTTTACTGGTTAAACTTTGGTTTAACTTTGGTTTAACTGGTTAAATTTTGGTTTAACTTTGGTTTAACTTTGGTTTTACTGGTTAAACTTTGGTTTAACTTTGGTTTAACTGGTTAAATTTTGGTTTAACTTTGGTTTAACTTTGGTTTTACTGGTTAAACTTTGGTTTAACTTTGGTTTAACTGGTTAAACTTTGGTTTAACTTTGATTTAACTGGTTGAACTTTGGTTTAACTTTGGTTTAACTGGTTGAACTTTGGTTTAATTTTGATTTAACTGGTTGAACTTTGGTTTAATTTTGGTTTAACTGGTTAAACTTTGGTTTAACTTTGATTTAACTGGTTGAACTTTGGTTTAATTTTGATTTAACTGGTTGAACTTTGGTTTAATTTTGATTTAACTGGTTGAACTTTGGTTGAACTTTGGTTTAACTTGGGTTTTACTGGTTAAACTTTGGTTTAACTTTGGTTTAAGGTAATATAGTTCAGTATAATGAGCTCAGATTGTTCAGTTAATCTCTCGTTCTTACCAGAGAAACAGAAAGTGATGCAGCGCTGCGACCGTCGACCTCGCCCTGCTCTGTAGTTCCTCGAGTCGTTGTCATGGTAACAGTCACATCCTCTTCCTCCCGTTGGCCCCCTGTGTCCTCCTCTTCGGCTTCCTCTTCATCGATGAACCGTTCGCTGAACTTGTCCAGGTCCTCGCTGCTGGTGTTACCTGAACGCACCACAGCAGCAGCACCTTTACATCACCTTTAACCCGGATCATTTTCAGGATAAATATAAAACAAATTTGCCTTTTTATACTGGCATGCCCAGTGTACATGAATGGTCATGTGATAGGCGTTTTCAGGTGTGGTAATATGGACGGAGATTGAATCTGAAACGGCCCTAAAACGCTCCTCTGGACGGAGATGGTTTTAAAACAGAAACGTATTAGTGTGGATGTTGCCTTACTGTAGAAGCTGTACTCGAAGGTGGCGTTGTAGTCGTCGTAGTCTGGAGCCGGCGAGAGTTCATAATACTGAGCCTCAGACACTGAAAACACAACACAGTCATGTTAACATCCTTCACATTGAAACATTCAACCATCACATCTCAGAAAGCCTCTTCTGATGAAGCTAGGCTAACAGTTTCCACCTGCTTCCAGTCTTCGTGCTAAGCTAGGCTAACAGTGACCTGTCTATGTACTGGACGCAGAGCGCTGAAACGTGAGAGGATTTATTAAAATATTCCATTAGAGGTGTGTCATATTGTTGCATTTCCTCCCCTGCGGACATCACAGTGATGTTTCCATCTGCCTTGAGTAGAAGTTGAGCTTGTTGTGGGTGTCTGGGTGTGTTCAGAGCAGATTCTCGACATGTTTCCACTTTATTATGAACAGAGTTCTTGTTGTTTGAAGAGGAGTTGCGGTTAAATCCAGCAGACGGTGAATAATCCACCAGTCAAAACAAGAGAAAACAGAGAAAACTGGTCGTCACAGAAACACCAGTTAAAGGAACAGTGTGTAACATTCAGGGGATCTGTTAGTAGAAATGGAATATAACATTAATAACTATGTTTTCTTTAGTGTATAATCACCTGAAAATAAGAATCATTGTGTTTTCGTTAGCTTAGAATGAGTAACTGATGATACTCATACATCTCTACCATAATAACACTACTTTAGGAGCAACGGAAGCAAAGAACGTATATTGATAAGAAGTGAAAGTCAATAGTTAGTTCCATTGCAACATCAGCAGCAGAGCTACGCTTCCGCCATTTTTGACTGAAAGTGACTACCGGAAGCCAATTAAAAAGTCTGCCTACAAAGTAAAAAACAAAAGTGAAACTACATTATTTTCTATTCTAATGTCAAATTTAATGTCAATCTTTTCCTAAACCTAACTAAGTAGTTTTATTTTGAAAAGACTGGAGCTTGAATTGACACATTGCTTGACATTCGTAGGAAAACGCATGAAAATTACGTCGTTGAAAGTCGTGCTGAGCGTCATGAAAAAAAGGGAAATTGGTGTCTATGTACATGAATCAAATAGATTAAATTTAGTGACTATTTCACAAACTTGTGTGACCCTGAGGTGACGTCAGAGGAGGTTAAAACAGCGTCTCCTCTTCATCACAGCGTCTGTCAAACAGCGAGGAGGAAACTAACGCACAGTTTATTGCTGGAGGACAGTCATAGAGGATTTAACTGGTGAAACATGAAAAACACAGTTATCAGAGCTGACAGCGCGCACACACACACACACACACACACACACACACACACACTCTGTGATCCCTGAAGATCTTCTTCCTCCCTCAACATCCATCATCTGTGTTTCAGATCATCAGTCTGATAGAAACTCTGTTTTTAAACTCTACTTCCTCAAACCTCCAACAGCGAGCCGGCATTGATGCCCCCTGAGTCCCCCTGAGACCCGCATGATTGCAGAAGATCCCGACTGACTTTACTGTCTTTCAGAGGCTCTAGTAGGTTCAGTTTTAAAGCTAGATGAAGATACTGGCATCATATGAAACTAGAAAACATAAAGAATCCATTGGTACCAACCATCTTCCCCATGTCGGCAAGGAGGTTAAATAACGCTCCAAACTTGCGCTACATTTTGGCGAGGAAAAACTGTCATGGCCATTTCCAAAGGGGTCCCTTGACCTCTGACCTCAAGATATGTGAATGTAAATGGGTTCTATGGGTACCCACGAGTCTCCCCTGTACAGACATGCCCACTTTATGATAATCACATGCAGTTTATTTGTGTTATTGTCTCCTATTCCAAAATGTTGTGTGAATATTTTTGCATGGGGTCCCTAAACAGTCTTGAATTACAGAAATTGGGTATCACTGTAAAGCTGAGACTCTTGTGGATCCAATGAGCCCAACTGTATTCATGTGTGATGATGTTAGTCCCCGTAGGAGACATTTCATTGTCCTCACTGTATAAAATGACTTGTGGTGACCTCTAGGATAATCACAGCCTCATGAAACTTTACAGCCACAAACTAGAGACCTAGAGCATTCAGAGGATGGATGGCTTTCCTAGCTAGATTGACAATAATGGTGTTTCTGAGCAGTTTACACAACAGTGTTCAAAAGTGCTCGCCATCCAATCACCGAAAAATGCAGCTCTCGCAGAAATCGCCACATGTCAAACATTTTTTATACCAAATCACAGCATGGCTTTTTCTATGGTGTTCCTCAAGGTCTTGGTGTCTTAATGTGGTATTTTGGAGGGATTATTGATCATTGTTATCAATTCTCCAGTGGTAAAAAATGGTTAAATTTAGCACCAAATCTGTGTAACAAATGGTATCAACCCAAAAATTGCTGCAACAACTTATAAAACATAATAGAGCATGGGGATGACCATCAGATACTTCTGTCATCATGTTCTAAACCCTTATTGTTTATTTCTGATTAATGACTAGAAGAACTTGACACACGCTGAGCTGCATCTCAAATTAATCTTCAGGTTCTCAGCTTTCAGATGATGTACACCACTTCTATGTGACATCTACTGTTGACCTGCTATCTCCCCCTAAAGACCTCCTGAACCCCCCTAAAGAAGACTAAAATGGGTCTATATCTAGAGGGTTAGATATCCTCTCTATTACTGAGGTCTCAAGGTTGGTGAGTATACAACAAACACAGTTCACTGCCATGGAGGAGGGTCGGTGTGAGGAAGACTCTGTGAGTTCCTCCCTCCCAACAGGACTCATGTGAGCTTTAAAACACGTAAACAGTGAAACAGGTCGAGCGTTCAGACTCTCAGACTGAACGTGAGACAGGAAACATTAAACACGTCGATTTGTGGAGAATTTATAGGAAAGAAAGAATTTCTGGGTTTATGTTGCAGAAATCCTGCAGGAGGTAAATCACAGGACACAACGTCCCTCCCCCAGTCTGTGAACTGGTCAGCTCCCAGTACGACACTGGTCATAAACTCTGAGCGGAAGCTGGAGGTTCACATGTCACCACTATGTCAGACTGTTGTACTATTAGATTATTATTACTCATGCATTCATGTAAAAGCAGGATTTTACCATCAAAGATGAGCTAATGATTATTTTTATAAAAAGTAGGGCTGTCAGGGATTGAAATATTTAATAACAATTAATCGCACATTTTTTATATGTTCTAAATGTACCTTAAAGGGAGCTTTATCAAGCATTTAATACTCTTATCAACATGGGAGTGGACAAATATGCTGCTTTATTCAAATGTATGTATATATTTATTATTGGAAATCATTTAACAACATAAAACAATGACAGATATTGTCCAGAAACCCTCACAGGTACTGCATTCAGCATAAAAATATATGCTCAAATCATAACATGGCAAACTGCAGCCCAACAGGCAACAACAGCTGTCAGTGTGTCAGTGTGCTGACTTGACTATGACTTGCCCCAAACTGCATGTGATTATCATAAAGTGGGCATGTCTGTAAAGGGGAGACTCGTGGGTACCCATAGAACCCATTTACATTCACTGATCTGGAGTTCAGAGGTCAAGGGACCCCTTTGAAAATGGCCATGCCAGACATGGTTTGCACCAATAGATTCTTTGGGTTTTCTAGTTTCAGATGAAACAGTATCTTCACTCTAGCTTTAAAACTGAGCCGCTACAACCTAAACAAGTTGTGTACACGTGTTATTATCACGTTAACAGCCCTGTAAGTAACTACAGCTGTCAGATAAATGCAGTAGAAGTAGAGAGACTTAAGTGAAGTACTAGTACCCCCCAGAACTTGTGTAAAAGTATTTAAAGCAGCATGATGTTGCAGTAAAACATCTGGTTTTTACACTTGAAATGAACAACGTCCTCCTGTATGTTACAGACACAGTGAATGAGGTCAGTCTGATAATCTCTCAGCGTTAATCTGTAAAATCTGATCTGGTCGGCGCCCCCACTGTGACCTTTGACCTCTGGGCGCTAACATGTGTACTACATGTCAGCATGAAGCTCTTAAACATGAGATTAAAGGATCAGTTCATGTTGATTCTGTCTGTCACATTGAGAGAGTTAACACATTACTGCTGCACAACCACACAACCACAACCACACACACAAACACACAGGCAAACACACGCACACACACCCACACACCTCAACAGGGGGCTGATGGGAACTGAGGGGGCGGGCTGTTGATTGTTACCAAACAGGAAGTGTGTCATCTCTAACAACCTGTCAATCATTCCAACGCTGCAGAGAGGAGGAAATGAAAACCAGGTGACACACATACACACACACACACACACACACACACACACACACACAGACACACACACACACACACTGCCAGAGACCACATGACTGTTTCAACTCTGGAGGTACAAAAAGAAAAAGAAAGACAGAAAAGAAAAGAAAAGAAAAGAAAGGAAAGGAAAAAAGAGCAGGAAAAGGAGAGAAGGAGGAGAAGAAAGGAAGGAAAGAAAGCACAAAGGAGATGAAGTAAAGGAAAGTAAGGAAGAAAAGCAGGAAGAAGGAGAAGAAGGAAAAGGAAAGTGGAAAAGAAGAAGGATGGAGGAGAAAAGAAGGGAAAAGAAAGCATGAAGGAGACAAAATTGAAAGGTCAAAGGGGGAGGAAAAGGAGGAAGGAGAAGAAGAGAGGAGGAGGAAAAGAACAAGAACAAAGGAGGAAAGGAAGGAGAGAAGATAGGAGGGAAAGAGGAAAGTAAACAAAAGAAAGTAAAAAGGAAAAATGATGTAGGAGAAGAAAAGGAAGGAAAAGAAAGAACGAAGGAGATGAAGTAAAGGAAAGGAGGAAAGAAAAGGAAGGAAAAGGAAAAGGAAAGTGGAAAAGAAGAAGGATGGAGGAGTAAAGTGATGAAGGAGTAAAGGGAAGAAAAGGAGGAAACAAAGGGAAAGTAGAAAAGAAAAAGGATGGAGGGAGGAAAGGAAACAAGAGAGATGGAAAGGAATCAAGTAGAGAAGAGTAAGAGGAAATTAAGAAAATAAAAGCGTGGGGGGATCAGTAACAGTGAGGGGGTGTTTGTTGGCAGAGTCACATGATCCTCAGAGAAACTTCACTAAAACCATCTGTTCAGCTTCAAAACACCACAGCTTCCTCCTTCCTTCCTTCTCTCCTTCCTTCCTTTCCTACTATCCTTCCTTCCTTCCTTCTCTCCTATCCTTCACTTCAGAGGTTCAGAGAGTTTTAAAGCTAGATTGATGATACTGTTTCATCTGAAACTAGAAAACCTAAAGAATCTATTAGTAACAACCATGCCTGTCATGGCCATTTTCAAAGTGGCCCCTTGACCTCCGATCTCAATATATGTGAATGTGTGAGGGGTTTTGTCCAATAGAAATGTCTGAAAAATGTCAGAAAGATGTCTGACAAAGTTTTAAAAAAGTCCAAGAATTTCTGAAAAAAAGTCTGAAAATGTCCGAAAAGATTTTGAAAAACTGTCCAAAAAATGTCCAAAAAAATCCAATAAAAAGTCTGAAAAATTGTACGGAAAAATGTCCGCAAAAAGTGAAAACAAAATCCGAAAAATTTCCAAAAGTAAGGCAGAACAAAAGTCCGATACTGGTATAGTAAACAAGTAAACCTAAGGAATCCATCGGTACCAACCATGTCATACTATCTTGTCTTGAAGGAGGTTAAATAACGCTCCAAACTTACTCTAATATTTGGTGAGGAAAAACTGGCATGGCCATTTTCAAAGGGGTCCCTTGACCTCTGACCTGCAGATATGTGAATGAAAATGGGTTCTATGGGTACCCACAAGGCTCCCCTTTACAGACATGCCCACTTTATGATAATCACCTGCAGTTTGGGTCAAGTCATAGTCAAGTCAGCACACTGACACACTGACAGCTGCTGTTGCCTGTTGGGCTGCAGTTTGCCATGTTATGATTTGAGCATATTGTTTTATGCTGAATGCAGTACCTGTGAGGGTTTCTGGACAATATCTGTCATTGATTTGTGTTGTTAATTGATTTCCAATAATAAATATATGCATACATTTGCATAAAGCAGCATATTAGTCCACTCCCATGTTGATAAGAGTATTAAATACTTGTCAAATCTCCCTTTAAGGTACATTTAGAACAGATAAAAAATATATTTCTTGACAGCACCGTGCTAGCTGTTTTCCCGTTTCCAGTCTTTATGCTAAGCTAACTAGATGCTGTAAGTAGCTCTATTTAGTGCACACACATGAGAGTGGTGTCAACCAAACTCCTTTAATCGTTATTTATTCTTTTCTACCTTTTTAAAGAAAAACAATGAGCAGCAATAAAGATCAGTTTAAATCTCTATAGAAACAGAGAGGAGGAGCGTCAACATGGCCGCCAGCCAGGTGGCGGGGGGGAAGTATACATGTCATGTTACAACTGTAAAATAAATTCACCATAACACACACACACACAAACACACACACACACACACACACACACACACACACACACACACACACACACTGAACAGGAAGTTAAACAGCTGTTGGACTCACCAGCACTCAGCAGGAGGATCAGTGAAGCTCCACTCAGATAAACAGACAGGAGACCCAAACTGGACATGATTCACACAGAGAATGGATGAATGGATGAATGGATGAATGGATGAATGAAAGAATGAATGAATGAATGATAGAGAGACAAAGAGAGCAGAGAGAGATGTGATGATCCTGATGGACTGAGACCTGAATGAACAGACAGAGACAGAGAGAAAAGGGGAGGAGAGGGGGAGGAGGAAGAGGAGGAGGAGGAGGAGGAGGGTTCTGGTTTTCCTGCCAAGTTTGTTCTCCGTTTGCGAAACATGTGCAGAGACAAAGAGAGGGAAAGAGAAAAGAGACAAAAGAGAGAAAGAAACAGAAAAACACTAATTTAATTTCACATCTCAGTTAAAAACCTCCAGAATAAGAAACACTAGAAAAACCTCAAATCAGCCGTCTACACTCCACGCCACCCTATAATCCCTCATCAACTATGGCGAGCTGTTTTAACATTTAATAGCTCAGCTTGACTATCCTGAATTAACACTAGAGATATCTACAACTACATTGTGACTAGTCGTAATTACGTTCATGTCTGTTTGTTGTATTTCTATCTCATGAAGAGCTGAACTGAAACGTTTTCTTCCAGAAGTAAGAAAAGTTTATTGTGACATGTGTAAGTAATTAAATAGTTTTGTTTGTTTGTGGTGGAAACACTTCAGTCTTTTCTAAATAAACTTCCTCTTTCACAGGAAACAACTTGGTTAAGTTCAGGAAAAGATGGAGGTGTGGGTTAAAATAACTCCAGAAGTGGTGTAACTCAACCAAAGAGTTTAGAAGCAAAGAGACGAAACTCTGGTGTTTTTTTTTACAACAGCCGCTACCGCCATTTTGGACTGAAAACGCTTATTATATTTATAATATTTTATTGTTATGTTATATGTTTGTTTATCATGTTTGTATCTTCTGTTTTATTTTACTCTTAAATCCTGTTTAAATGTGTGGCTTTATATATTATCTTAGAGTACACTATTTGAGTAAATGTAATTTGTAAATGACCTTCGGCATGGTTCAGTATATTTCTATAGAGTTTTGTTTTCCAGGTGTTTTCTTAAAGTTGTGCTAGTTACATTATAAAGCTGAGTGCTTTTATTTTGAAAGGGTAACACCAGTAATAAACAGTTACATCAAAGAGTATAGACATTTTGGACTGAAAACTCGTATTATATTTATAATATTCTTATTGTTCAGCACATTTCAGTAGAATATGACAATAGAATAGAAATAATGCAGTTTTACTTTTGTACGTCTCTTTGTAGGCGGACGTTTTACTGGCGTCCGGTAGTCGCTTTCAGTCCAAAATGGCGGAAGCGTAGCTCTGCTGCTGGGTGCTGATGTTGCAACGGAACAAACTATTGCCTTTCACTTCTTAGCAATATACGTTGTTTGACTTAAGTACAGAATAAATCAACGTTGACTTCTGGTTTCACACGGGACATGAACAGTCTGCTGGTGAAAGTCTGGTGTTTTTAGACCACCCCATCCACCCCGACCTCCTCCTCACACGGCGTTCACCACTCTCTATACTTCCTGGTTCACGATTACATGGATTACATAGAATTATAGTACATTTGACCGACACATCTGCCCAATGAGAGGAAAGCACCTGACCAACCAAACCACAGCAGACAACTACAGGTGTTAATCCTCAGGGAACACTGACAGTTGACCTGAACCTGCTGCACCAAAGTCCATCCACAATATAACATATTAAAGCTTCAGACGTCAGTTTGAGAAACTAATCTGATCTCTAAAGACTTTTTATATTGAACAGATGATCAAACATGTCGATCCTCAAACAGCTGCAGAGTTTCACACTAGATCTCCACCTCAGAGGGACTTTTATTTTTATACTTCCTGTCTGCTCGAGTCCTGCCGACAACTCACATTGTGTTCATCAGACAGGAATCCCTGCAGCTGCATCACAACAACCAGTGGAGTTGAGTGTTACCCTGATATTTACCGTGAGCCTCAGTCACAAAGCCTCACAGCTGGATGGAAACAATAGACTCACTTCATCGGTCGGTTCCTATTTCAGTGATGTCAGACGTTTAAAGTGAAACACTTACGAGTCTTCATGAGTCAGTTTCCATCAGTCTGTGAGAAACAACATCAGCAGCAGCAGAATCACAGACAGCATCACTGTGTGTTATTAACTGAAAAAGTTCATTATTTATCTATTTTATTTTAATATATATCAACAAAGTTCATAATTTATCTATTTTATTTCAATATATATCAACAAAGTTCATAATTTATCTATTTTATTTCAATATATATCAACAAAGTTCATGATTTATCTATTTTATTTCAATATATATCAACTTAGTTCATTATATATATATTTTATTTTAATATATGTCAACTAAGTTAATTATTTATCTGTTTTATTTCAATATATATCAACTTAGTTCATTATTTATCTATTTTATTTCAATATATATCAACTTAGTTCATTATTTATCTATTTTATTTTAATATATATCAACTAAGTTCATGATTTAAAAGCTTGTTCGATTTATGAATCGGAACTATGTCATATGAGATAAATTATAAAGATATGCAAAATACTAAAACAAACTAATTTAATCAAATTAATCAGTAAGCGTTTGCATTGGATTAAATGCATAAATAATAAATAAGCCTCCATGTCCTCTCAGCTGGACTTCCTTCAGACCCATTAGCATCCCTCTGACTAGCATTAGCATTGCGAATAGCGTCCCAGCATGCAGTCTGGTGTTGCGGTGTGAACAGAAGACAGCAGGACGTCCAGCGTTCAGCAGAGCTTTAACTCTGCAGTAATAACACATATATTATGGTTTCAATATTTCAGACGTCTCTGAGAGCTGCTTCCTCCCGCCACCAACTCAAAACCTTTAATCTGAAAATCACCGCTGACTCAGAGACATAAAACCTCCAAATCTGTGATAATTACAGTCCTGGTTCAGTGTAATCACGCTGATCTGAAGCCAAAACACCCACACAGAGTCCTCCAGAACTGATCTGAGATCTGTTTTAATCCAGACGTTCAGAAAACATCAGGTCAACAGTCATCTGAACAAAACTCAGAAACATAAAAAAAATGTCTTTAATCTGATCTAATCCAGCTCTGACACCAGATTACAGCCTGGACGTCCTCACGTCCGTCTCCTCTTTGAATGTCCAACTAAAATAAGATCAACTTCAACTGCTAGCCTGTCTTAGCACAAAGTCAGGAAGCAGGGGGAACTGTTTTTTTAAACATTTTTTAAACCTTATTTGTAGGGACTTTCTACACAGATAATGTATTTATCTTATTAATGGTATTAGTTTATTAATCAACATAACTTCACCTGTTGTTGCTGGTCATAAATTGCCGGTATAAAGTTAATATAAAACATAATAAATACAATGTGGATGCCTTTAATACTCAATGTATTAAAGGCGTCCACAGTGTCACTGACTGGTTTACTGCAGGATGAGAGGAAGGAAGTGAAGGACTAACGAGGTTTAAAGTGCTTCTTAAGATATTAGAAGTTTCAATACGTTTTTTTGAAATGCATCATGGGAAACGATCTGAGAGACGACGTGTTCAACAAAGAAGAGAAAAACAGACGTGAATCAACAAGATGTGTGCGTGTGTGTGCGTGTGTGTGCGTGTGCGTGTGCGTGTGTGTGTGTGTGTGTGTGTGTGTGAACATCCCGTGAAAACAACCAAAAACATCTGGAGACAGCGAGCTGGCTGTTTGAAGAGATAAACTATTATTATTATTATTAATAATAACAATAAGAAATTAAGTTATGCTAATGTCACTCTCACCCGTCACATCGTCGTCTTCACTCTCAAATGTCCTCCTAAAACAACAGGACATTTAAATAATAAACATTAACAATAATATTAATTATAATACTGTAAATGATAAAATAATCTAATAATATTGGAGTCATAATGACAATGATTTCAAAGGATAGAGTTAGTGCCGTCAATCAATTAAAATATTTAATCACGATTAATCACACATTTTTATCTGTTCAAAATTGTACCTTAAAGGGAGATTTGTCAAGTATTTAATACTCTTATCAACATGGGAGTGGACAAATATACTGCTTTATGCAAATGTATGTATATATTTATTATTGTAAATCAATTAACAATACAAAACAATGACAGATATTGTCCAGAAACCCTCACAGGTACTGCATTTAGCATAAAACAATATGCTCAAATCATAACATGGCAAACTGCAGCCCAACAGGCAACAACAGCTGTCAGTGTGTCAGTGTGCTGACTTGACTATGACTTGCCCAAAACTGCATGTGATTATCATAAAGTGGGCATGTCTGTAAAGGGGAGACTCGTGGGTACCCATAGAACCTATTTACATTCACTGATCTGGAGGTCAGAGGTCAAGTGCCCCCTTTGAAAATGGCCATGACAGTTTTTCCTCGCTAAAATTTAGCGTAAGTTTGGAGATTCGGATATTTTTTGGACATTTTTCAGACATTTTCCGGACTTTTTTTTTTTTTTATTTTAGCTTTTATTTTACATATTTTGGAGAATTTTCAGGCAATTTCCGAAAAGATTTTCAGACATTTTTTGGACTTTTTTTTATCGAAGATTTTTTGTTAGTTTTTTCGGACATTTTTGGAAGATTTGGACATTTTTGGGACAATTTTCAGACTTTTTTTTTTGACAAAAACCCTCACACATTCACATATCTTGAGGTCAGAGGTCAAGGGACCCCTTTGAAAATGGCCATGCCAGACATGGTTGGTACCAATAGATTCATCAGGTTTTCTAGTTTCAGATGATACCAGTATCTTCACTCTAGCTTTAAAACAACGTTAATGTGTTATATAAATTAGTGGCATTAAAACGAATTTGCGTTAACGCGTTATTATCCTAACTTTGACAGCCCTACATACAGTTAAATGATTCCTTCTAACGTATAATAATAATACTTGAATTGTGAACTAAAAGGACTCCACCACAGTTGTCACTGATGAACTGCTGACTGATTAAAGATCACATGTTGTTTATTTAACAGGTGTAGAAACAGGAAGTGGCTCCGACTGTCCTGAACTCATGGTGGGATTCTCAGGTTTGATCTCCGAATCCCAAACTAAATTTAAACGGCGGAGGTCAAACTATCCTGACATCCTTCCCATCATGCAACCCCCAGTTGATCGGGGGCGTCCTTGGGGGGTCGCTGCCTCGCTCCAGGGCATGCTGGGAAAGTAGTGATGTTCTCATGGTTTCTATATTTAACTGTGACAGCGGGGACGTCTAGTGTTCCTGAACGCTGCTCAGGACGGCGTGAGAGTCTGCAGAGGTCACGGTGTGTTTATAGACGCTCATGTGAACGTCGTCGGAAGGCTGATCTGTTTATGTTCATGTCACATCAGACAGAAGTAAGTTATATATATACAGTAAACATTAATGTGTATATATATATTTATTACTATAATGTGTATATTTTTAATTTGCACCTTACCGTTAACCTGATACATCAGCATTGATCATCTTTGTCGTTTATATTTGGTTTTATATGCACTATTTCCCAGCTGCTGCACTGCACAGCCGTTTCCCTCAGGACTAATAAAGTTTTATCTTATTATGTTACGATCAGTATATTAACATATATATATATAACTAAATGATTTTCTTCACGTCTTCACATACATGAGCAGATGTTAACTTTCTTTTATCACAGAGCTGTGGCTGAATGGTAACTGGAAGAGGAAATAAAGTTACTTGTAATAAACTGAAATGATATTTAGTTTTGTCCATCATCAGTTATTGAGTCTCGAGCTGAGCCACTGACCTCGCTGTCAATCACAGATTTATTAGAATTTTTCGTTGGTGGAAAAACGCCCAAGTGGTACAAAATGTCAAAATGATCGCAACCCACCCAGATAAATAAAAGGCAGCCCTGTTTGCCTCTCTGGTGTATTATTCAGGGCTGTTAAAGTTAACGTGATAATAACACGTTTACGCAAATTCTTTTTAACGCCACTAATTTCTTTAACGCATTAACGCAATTGAAGAGCGTCGAAGAGCGTCGAGGAGTTCAGAAAACAGAAGGTTAATCATTTGTTTCACGTCCACCAATCAGAGACAACATTTCACTGAAACAAGGAGACGAATATTAAATCCAAACATGTATCATCAGCATTTCCTTTATCGGATTCCTTCCTTTCTCTCTTCGTCTTCCTTTCCTCCCTCTCACTGTGTATAAACACCAGCCGCCTCCTCACGATGATAAGAGTTAATTTATGACCTCATGATTCAAGATTTTGCTGAAGTTTTAGAAGTTTCTCTGATTCTCAGCAGAGCACCTCCTCTCAGTAATAAATCCTCCTAATGATCAATAAATCAAACTCAACGAACAGAACTGTATAGTATACTGTACTGTTTTCAATCTCTAATAGCTGGTTGTGTTCATATTCATTTAAACAGTTCAAACTACAGGTACAGTCAATACATTGTCCTTTAATTTAAAAGAACGCATACTGGCTTTCAAGCATGAGGGGAAACAGAACCGATTGTACTATCAGTGTATTCTTAATGCATTTGTGTATAAATTAATTTTTGGATGTAAGTCTGAAGAACAACGCTGCAACATAAGTATGTAGGCAATGTTTGAATTACACCGTCGCTTCCAGGTAGGGTGACCAGATCCCAACAAACCAAATGTGGGACAAAGAGTATGTTTTTGTGGGACAATGTGGGACAATGTGGGACAATGTGGGACACGTTACCAAGGCTGTGAGGTAGTCTACATTTTTGATATAATGTCTATTTAACTTAAATAATAAACATTTCTATTCTGCCTCTTATCTTGTAACATCTCTTTGCTTTAATGCCCGAATGCATCCAAAGATCTTCACATCTCTTCTCTCTTTTTGAGACTCACATGAACTGTGTCGCTTCATGTCGTCATGTGAAATTGAAAAATAACTGGCAAATTTCACAAAAAACTCTTGAGAATCACCTTCCACCGGCTTATAAAAATGTATAAGTACAGTAGTTTCACAGTCTTTGTTGTAGCTGCTCTTCCTTTTCTTTCTGGTAGTTTCTAGCGTAGCAAAGACGGTGAAATGTTAAATTGCACTTGACCCACGTGTGCTCAGTTTGGCAAACCCAGCGCCGTGATGACAGCCTTCCCTGTTTTCTTCAAAGTCGTTGGATAAAAGACAGATTTTTAAAAAACGTCTGTGCTGCAGTGATTTGACTTTAGAAAACTAGAGCCAATGAAAATGTGGGACATCGTCTCAATATGTGGGACGTGGGACAAGGGATGAAAATGCTGTGCAGTCCCTCGTAAAGTCGGACACCTGGTCACCCTACTTTCAGCGGAGAACTATTTTTCAGCGGTGTGAGGGTACTCTACTCATGCACGCTCATACATGAATGTTCCCGCCTTCAACAACAAAGAAACAGAACTATTATTCACCTTTGCCATGTTTTTATAAAATCACTCTCCACCAAGAAACAATAAAAATGCTAACACACAGTGGACAGGCAACGCAGGGAGAAAATCAAGAAACGTAAGTGAAGGTTAACAAAACGTTGTCGTGCGTCGACGCATATTAGAGCTACGTTACGTCAGAAAGCTACAGAAATAAATTAACCATCATGTAACATTATGTAAATTAATTATAATCATCATGGTCATCGGTCTCAAGTTCAGAAGAGTCTCCAGTCTTGTCATCAGGTTGTAAATGTCTATCTGGGTCTGAGCTCCTGGCTGGTTCTGGTCCTCCACAGTTCTCTCCATCAGCTGCAGCTAAATGGTTTCTCCTCTGTATGGGTTCGCAGGTCTTTCTTTAAATCACCACTCTGTGTAAAAGATTTCTTACAGACTGAACAGCTGAAAGGTCTTTTCTCCTGTACGAGCTGTTTGAACGGCAGCCGGTGATTATTTGCGGTGACCTCGCCGCTCAGTACAATGCTCAATGAGCCATACAGTACGGGGAGCGAGTCTTCTGCTTTCGAAAGATAAATTACGGTTAGTTTGATCTTCAGTTCCAGATTTATTTATGATTAGGCCTACTCTTGGTTTGATCTTCAGTTTGATGTCAGTTAGTTATATAGTTTGTATTAAAGTCAAAGATTGTTCATTTCCGACATTGTCGATTTTTTCTCGCGGGGAATATCTGCCGAAAAAAACCCCATTATCGGTTGACCTCTAGTTCACACACATATGAGCAGATATGAGCATGACAGAAATACACAGTGGGAATCATTCAGGAGACCCCCCCCCACCACCACCACCACCAAAAAAAAACTCTTTGGATCTGGACGATTCCCACGAGTAACCTACACTAACGTGAAAAAGACGACATTCACCAAAGGGCGAATTGTTTGCATCTCTGAAACTTCCGTTCTGTGCAAAAGATTTCTTACAAACAAAACAGTTGAACATTGTCTTCTTCTGTATGAGTTCTCATGTGGTTCTTGTAATGCATCTTGTGCACAAATCTCTTATCACAAACTGAGCAACTGAACGGTTTCTCTCCTGTGTGGATTCTCATGTGTTTCTGTAAACTTCCACTCTGTGTAAAAGATTTCTTACAAACAGAGCAGCTGAATGGTTTCTCTCCTGTATGACATATCATGTGTGTTTTCAGATTTGCCGACCTCAAAAATCTTTTATCACAAACTGGGCAGCTGAAAGGTTTCTCTCCTGTGTGGATTCCCATGTGTCTCTGTAAACATCCACTGTGTGTAAAAGATTTCTTACAAACTGAGCAGCTGAAAGGTTTCTCTCCTGTATGAGTTCTCATGTGTCTTTTCAGATTTCTCCTGAAGCCATAACCTTTCCCACACTCAAAGCAGCTAAATGGTTTCTCACCAGCACTACATCTGGAATCACTGACAGGAACTTCATCATTATTCAGAGAGTTTAAACCTGACTGAGGTTCTCTGGTCTCCTCCCATTGATCACCGTAATCAGTCTCAGGTTCAGAAGAGTCTCCAGTCTTGTGAACAGTATCTGGTTCTGGATGTCTATCTGGATCTGAGTTCCTGGCTGGTTCTGGTCCTCCACAGTCCTCTTCATCAGCTTCTGTTTCCATCTGTTCAGTTTGTCTTTGATGAAGCTGTGAGTACTGATGTTCCTCTTCATCATCTTCACTCTTCACAGGAACAGGAGTGAATGGGAACTTGGTGATATCAGCGTCCTCCAGCCCTTGAAGCTGCTCTCCCTCCTGACTGGTCCAGAGTTCCTCCTGTTCCTCTTTAATGTATGGGGGCTCTGGGTCCTCCTGGTCCAGACTGGAGCTCCACTCCTGCTGCTCAGGGATAACATGTTCTTTAACCACAAACAGCTGTTGGACGTCTGCAGGACAGAAGGAAATAGAGACACATTACTGAGTGCAAACAATCAGATGTAGTTTGTATCGTCATAAACAGAGAAAAAGAGATTCAGCAAAATAACCATTAATGAGGTGATGGAACTTTTTCTGAAAGAGTTCAGGAAGTTCAGCTGATGAACAACAGAAATGTCAACAAACTACTTCTGCAGGTTCAGATTAAAATGGAAAACTGTGGTTCAGTAATCTGATCTGAATTCTTCTTCTGAACGCTGATTCTGAACTTCCTGTTAAATAATGACGTATATTTGAAGGTTAACTGAAGGGACAATATTTCTATATAATATAGAATAAAACTGTTTCAAACCCACACATTTGATCCTTTTCAGCTGATGATAGCGTGTTTTGCTTTCTCCTGTTCTAATGTTATATGTTGTGTTTCATTTGTCATTTTAATGACCAATTTAAACATCAGGTCGATGGACAACAGTTGAAAAGTAGCCTGTTGGCAAACACTGGCACATTCACAGTGACTTTACTGTATTTATGAAAACAAAGTGTCTTCATCCAGTTGACCTCCCATCAGTCTGTTGGCTTAGTATCCTGTAAAACGTTCTCAACCTCCGTGTCCATGCTGCCAGCTAGAGCCATGGCGGAGGCCTGATACACGGCTGAAGCTCCCGACGCTGCTCACTGAGCGTCTCCGTTGGGCGCGTCACTTTTAGCCTGTGGGTTCAGCGTGGTCACCTCCACCTCCTCCCCAAGCGCCCTTGGTCGTCTATTAATCGTTAACATCCCCTGTTGGTTGTTGCAGCAGCATAAAGACATTAATACAAATAAGTATAGAATTTAACAGAAATAAATAATAGGAGGAACTAGGGCTGGGACGATACACCCATCATCCTGATTCGATACTATCACGATACCGATTCAATATGTATTGTGATTTATTGTGATTTTTGTTAACTTTTTTAACTCTAGACCATGGGAACAAGTTTAATCATACACTTCTAGGGACTTTTACTTTGGAAAATCTCTAAATGAATCCAGTAAAAATATTTGATTTTCAGCATGATTGTAGTCAGGGATGTCCTGAAGTCCTGATGTTTTATACTTGTGATGAATATAATCCAATCAATCTTACTTCCATAGATGTATTTTGTATATACAGTTCCCTTTGTTAACACCTTATTTTGAAAACCGGACGTAGTCACGCGTGTCTATTTCCTCTAACTTCTCCAAGGTGGTCTCTAGCTCTCCCGTCAGCTCTGTTCTCTTTATCAATCCGTGGTCAGCTCCATCGGGGCCGTTTGAATGCAGAGAACATAAATGTCAGTATCTGGGTGCTCTACAGTTGTAGCGTCGGCCCATTTGACCACGGAGATGAGAGCGACGGCCAGCTCGACCGCACGTTACTGCGATACGATAACGTTTCCTGTCCGTGACAGAGTTAGGTTACAGCTTTAGCCGTGATGTCTAGCTCTGCTTTACTGTTAATGTGTGAAACCCAAAGTGTTTCCATCCTTTACTGGATGTGTAGTGTTTACCACGCTGGATTTAACATGTGAGGTTTGCAGCTCGTATCCACGCCGACCCTCCAACGTTTTATACTTTCTCATTTCGGCTCGCTGTGGTTTGTTTTGGTTGACGGATACGGAACAGATATGACGTCACGTTATTCAGACTATAATCTGTCGGAGAAACTCGATAATAAAATAGGGTGCGTTCCCATCAGGTTCAGTAGCGCCACGCTGTATCAGGTGGACAACTTGGGTTTTTTGTAGAACCCTGGTTAGAGAAGCGTACTAGTTGCCAGATGGCGACAAAATCTGGCAAAATAATTTCAGCAGTGTCTGAAATTAACTTTTCAGGCAAGTATTTTTTTTTGTCTGCCACTAAGCCCACCCTGATATAGCCGGCTAGAACCTGAGACCTGCCGACTCATGAAATGCACCGAATCTCAGTCTGAACTAAAGAGAAAAGCTGTCAGCCCTGGTAGAACCAGAGAGAGAACCAACCTGCGCTGGTAGAACCAGAGAGAGAACAGAGAGAAGAAGAAGTAAAGAGAACCAACCTGCTCTGGTAGAACCAGAGAGAGAACAGAGAGAAGAAGAAGTAAAGAGAACCAACCTGCTCTGTGTAACTGAAGCTGAGGGTGTAAAACAGCGTCCAGTAGTTTCTGTTGTCGCTCGTTCTCCTCTTTTGATCGAGAGAGTTCCTCCTCGTACTCTGCTATCGTTCTTTCAAACAGCCCACATATCTCTTCAGCAGCCGCAGTTAGTCGCTGCTTCACCAACGCTCTCAGCATCTGGACTTTACACATTTTACCACAATGACAGAAACTTGCTCTCCATCAGACTCCGTCAGAAACACAGTTTGCTCTCCATCAGACGGTCACTCTGACTAGCAGCTGTGTTGCTAACCAGCTAGCATGCTAAGCTAACTTCAGTAGCTTTGTAGGCTACCGGGAGATGAGTCAGAGGTCAGACCTTCAGAATAAAAGCTGAAGAGCACAAAGTCCATTCAGACACACAGAGGCTCTGATGGATCAGAACTGTTGGAGCTCACACACACTTTCTCTACACAACAAAGAGACTCTGCTAACATCCATGTTGCTGCTGGACGCCATATTGATCAAGTAGTGTGAAGTTAGCCTCAATAAAAAATACAGCTTCCGGGGCACCTTCAAAATAAAAGTCCACAGGTGTTATTGAAATTACAGGCTTCCTCAGAAAAACACACGCAGGAAGATAACTGATTAAAATAGACTCTTTAAAGAAAGACTTTCATTGACCTTGAAGGTTTATTCTTGAACTTGGAAACAAAAGCTTCAAAACATTTCTCAACACGAGGTCCAAATAAGTTGTTGTTTGTGGAGCTTTCAACCACAACCTGGGCCATCCTCATGGAATCTATTGCTCACATGTCATTAAATGACGGGTTAAAATGTTATTCATGTTGTGGCACACTATGGTGGGATATCTTTTCAAGGAGTAGAGAAAAAAAAGAAACAGATATGGAATGAATGAAGCAGCTCTTTCACTTCTTGTGTTGCCTTTATTAAGTCCTTTCAATTTGGGAAACACTCGCTGCTTTTTACAGATTCAACCAACTCAGTTTGAAGAAAGACTAATATTTTATTATATTTTCAGAGCTCTGAGAAAACAATGAACCACATTCAAAAGATGATGGTAGGTTGTTTCCCTTTCCTTTAAGTTTCAGACAGAAGATAGAAGTTTTGATCTCTGAGTGTAAATCTAATATTTCATCTGTTTTTGTTGCTGCCAAATTAAAGTTAATGTTCATGTTTTTATTAGACAGTTTAACGTTGTACAAGAGCACTGCCACCTGTGGACATCTGTACATAGAGTGCTCCTTGTATCTCACCACATTTCAATAAACATTCATGAATATATAGTAGTGAGAAAAGAAAAAGGGGCAGTGTAGGGGAGGATATCCACTTTTCTATGTTGTAAATATGCTCCAAACAGATCAATATACAGAATATGTAAAGCCTATAAAAGTACATCACATTATCATATCAAATCAGATCAATCTGTAAAAACATCAACTCATCAGCAGATAAACAAACTACAGCAAACAAGTCAAATAAACAAGTAGCAAAACATAAAATATTGAAATGCTCCGATCAAACATTTACACTGTATTCTCCTTTGCAATAAATTGTTAATTTTGCATTTCCTGTTTTTGTATAAATTCCCCTCCAATATTTTTTGAATCGCCACCATTCCGTGGTGGAGGGGTTTGTGTGCCCTAATGATCCTGGAAGCTGTGTTGTCGGGGGCAATAGCTCTTGTTGGGTCTCCCAAGGCAAAATGGTCTCAGGAGAGGGGCCAGACCAAGAGCAATTCACAGACCTCAATGAAACGGATGAAACGGACTGTAGCAACCTCGCCCGGACAAAGGAGACCGGGGACCCCTCCTGGAGCCGGACCTGGGAGGGGAGCTCGTCGGCGAGCATCTGGTGGCCACTTCTGCTGTTGCAGTTGATACTCAACAATGTTTATTTATATTCAGTACATTTAAGAAAATAAAGCAATGTTAATTCTGTTCTTAATTTGTTTCGATTTTTCTCTTAAAAAATAACAAAAAGAACCGATTAAAGTATCGTTAAAGTTCTGGATTGATAAGAAATATCGGTAAGATTAGTAGTACTATTAAAATCGAAATGATACCCATCCCTATATTCAGAGCAGCGTGGCTATTTTTGGCCAGTAATAACTGTCATACGACGTACTGGGACTTCATTCAGAGTTTAAACCTGACTGAGGTTCTCTGGTCTCCTTCCAATCATCACCGTCATCAGTCTCAGGTTAAGAAGAGTCTCCAGTTTTGTCATCAGTATCAGGTTGTAAATATCTATCTGGAGTTCATGGCTGGTTCTGGTCCTCCACAGTCCTCTCCATCAGCTTCTGTTCCCATCTGTTCAGTTGAGCAGCTGGCTGGAGGCTCTGAAAGGTTTCTCTCCTGTATGAGTTCTCATGTGTTTCTGTAAAGTTTCACGTTGTGTAAAAGGTTTCTTACAAACTGAGCAGCTGAAAGGTTTCTCTCCTGTGTGAGTTCTCATGTGTCTCTTCAGATGTCCACTATCAATGAAAGCTTTATCACAAACCAAGCAACAGAAAGGTTTCTCTCCTGTGTGGATTCTCATGTGTTTCTGTAAACTTCCACTGTGTGTAAAAGAGTTCATACAAACTGAGCAGATGAAAGGTTTCTCTCCTGTATGAGTTCTCATGTGTCTCTTCAGATGGTGCTTGGTGCCAAATCTTTTATCATACTCAGAGCAGCTAAATGGTTTCTCCCCAGCACTACATTTGGAATTACTGACAGGAACTACATCATTATTCAGAGAGCTTAAACCTGACTGAGGTTCTCTGGTCTCCTTCCAATCATCACCATCATCAGTTTCATGTTTGTAACTTTGTGAGGCCTTGTCACTACTTGATAGTTGTAAATGTCTACCTGGATCTGAGTTCCTGGCTGGTTCTGGTCCTCCACAGTCCTCTCCATCAGCTTCTGTTTCCATCTGTTCAGTTTGTCTTTGATGAAGATGTGAGGACTGAGGTTTCTCTCCATCATCTTCACTCTTCACAAGGACAGGAGTGAATGTGAACCTGATGATATCAGCCTCCTCCAGCCCTTGAAGCTGCTCTCCCTCCTGACTGGTCCAGAGTTCTTCCTGTTCCTCTTTAATGTGTGGGGGCTCTGGGTCCTCCTGGTCCAGACTGGAGCTCCACTCCTGCTGCTCAGGGGGAACCTCTTCTTGACTCACCAACAGCTGCTGGACGTCTGCAGGAAACACTGAAACACATAGAGGAAACCAGGACTTTATGTTAAAGTAAAGCCATATACCATGTAATAGTAGTAGTAGTAGTAGTAGTAGTACAGTGGAAACCGCTTACAGTGATCAACCGCTCATATAGATCAAAAAGCTTGGGGACAGAGTCATTAGATAATTTGCTTATAGTAATCAAGTAGTCTGCTTACAGTGTTCATATTCAGACTATATGCAGACTATTTAGAAAACTCGCTTTCAAACTACATTCTACAGCTGAACCACAATCCTGCTCACTCAGATATATTAACATAATAATGTATTGGGGCGCCCTGGTGGCTCGCCCGGTGGAGCTGGTGTCCTATGTGCCGGGCTGGGTCCTTGCAAAGGTGACCCGTTTTCTGAATCAGGGCCCTGAACTTTATGTTTCATTACTTTCTGTCATATAGATGCTGAGAGAACAGATCTGAGGGAGAAGAAGAAAGATTCAGTTTGTTTAATGAACCAACCTGCTCTGGTAGAACCAGAGAGAGAACAGAGAGAGAGAAGAAGTAAAGAGAACCAACCTGCTCTGTGTAACTGAAGCTGAGGGTGTAAAACAGCGTCCAGTAGTTTCTGTTGTCGCTCGTTCTCCTCTTTTGATCGAGAGAGTTCCTCCTCGTACTCTGCTATCGTTCTTTCAAACAGCCCACATATCTCTTCAGCAGCCGCAGTTAGTCGCTGCTTCACCAACGCTCTCAGCATCTGGACTTTACACATTTTACCACAATGACAGAAACTTGCTCTCCATCAGACTCCGTCAGAAACACAGTTTGCTCTCCATCAAACGGTCACTCTGACTAGCAGCTGTGTTGCTAACCAGCTAGCATGCTAAGCTAACTTCAGTAGCTTTGTAGGCTACCGGGAGATGAGTCAGAGGTCAGACCTTCAGAATAAAAGCTGAAGAGCACAAAGTCCATTCAGACAGGTTAATCCAGACACACAGACGCTCTGATGGATCAGAACTGTTGGAGCTCACACACACTTTCTCTACACAACAAAGAGACTCTGCTAACATCCATGTTGCTGCTGGACGCTATCTTGATCAAGTAGTGTGAAGTTAGCCTCAGTAAAGAATACAGCTTCCGGGACACCTTCAAAATAAAAGTCCAGAGGTGTTTTTATTAGACAGTTTAACGTTGTAGAAGAGCGCTGCCACCTGCGGAGATCTGTATATAGAGTGCTCCTTATATCTCACCACATTTCAATATACATTCATAATTATATAGAAATAAGAAAAGAAAAAGGGGCAGTGTAGGGGAGGATATCCACTTTTCTATGTTGTAAATATGCTCCAAACAGATCAATATACAGAATATGTAAAGCCTATAAAAGGACATCACATTATCATATCAAATCAGATCAATCTGTAAAAACATCAACTCATCAGCAGATAAACAAACTACAGCAACCAAGTCAAATAAACAAGTAAACAAAACATCAAATATTCAAATGCTCCGATCAATACATTTACACTGTATTCTCCTTTGCAATAAATTGTTAATTTTGCATTTATATAAAAAAATATTAGAGGGGAATATTAATCCCCCTCCAAAATTTTTTGAATCGCCAGCTTTCCATGGTGGAAGGGTTTGTGTGCCCTAGTGATCCTGGAAGCTGTGTTGTCGGGGGCAATAGCTCCTGTTGGGTCTCCCAAGGCAAAGTGGTCTCAGGGGAGGGGCCGGACCAAGAGCTATTCACAGACCTCAATGAAACGGACTGTATCAACCTCGCCCGGACAAAGGAGACCAGGAACGCCTCCTGGAGCCGGACTTGGGAGGGAAGCTTGTAGGCGAGCATCTGGTGGCCACTTCTGCTGTTGCAGTTGATACTCAACAATGTTTATTTATATTCAGTACATTAAAGAAAATAAAGCAATATTAATTCTGTTCTTAATTTGTTTAGATTTTTCTCTTAAAAAATAAAAAAAAGAACCAATAAAAGTATCTTTAAAGTTCTGAATCAATAAGAAATATCAGATTAGTAAGATTAGTAGTACTATTAAAATCTAAATGATACCCATCACTACACTCAGAGCAGCATAGCTATTTTTGCATACGACGTACTGGGACTTCATTCAGAGTTTAAACCTGACTGAGGTTCTCTGGTCTCCTTCCAGTCATCACTGTTTTCAGTCTCAGGTTCAGAAGAGTCTCCAGTTTCATCATCAGTATCAGGTTGTAAATATCTATCTGGAGTTCATGGCTGGTTCTGGTCCTCCACAGTCCTCTCCATCAGCTTCTGTTCCCATCTGTTCAGTTGAGCTGCTGGCTGGAGGCTCTGAAAGGTTTCTCTCCTGTATGAGTTCTCATGTGTTTCTGTAAAGTTTCACGTTGTCTAAAATTTTTCTTACAAACTGAGCAGCTGAAAGGTTTCTCTCCTGTGTGAGTTCTCATGTGTCTCTTCATATGTCCACTCTCAGTGAAAGCTTTATCACAAACCGAGCAACTGAAAGGTTTCTCTCCTGTATGGATTCTCATGTGTCTCTTCAGATCTCCACTATAATTGAAAGCTTTATCACAAACTGAGCAACTGCAAGGTTTCTTTCCTGTATGAGATCTCATGTGTCTCTTCAGATAATCCCAATCAATGAAAGCTTTATCACAGACTGAGCAGCTGAAAAGTTTCTCTCCTGTGTGAGATCTCATGTGTGTCTTCAGATGATTACTTTGCATGAAAGCTTTACCACAAACTGAGCAACTGAAAGGTTCCTCTCCTATGTGAGATCTCATGTGTGTCTTCAGAGGATCCCTTTGCATGAAAGCTTTACCACAAACTGAGCAACTGAAAGGTGTCTCTCCTGTGTGGATTCTCATGTGTTTCTGTAAACATCCACTCTGTATAAAAGATTTCTTACAAACTGAGCAGCTGAAAGGTTTCTCTCCTGTATGAATTCTCATGTGTCTCTTCAGATTCGCCTTTTGGTTAAATCCTTTCTCACACTCAGAGCAGCTAAATGGTTTCTCCCCAGCACTACATCTGGAATCACTGACAGGAACTACATCATTATTCAGAGAGTTTAAATCTGACTGAGGTTCTCTGGTCTCCTTCCAATCATCACTGTCATCAGTCTCAGATTCAGAAGAGTTTCCAGTCTTGTCATCAGCATCTGGTCCTGAATGTCTATCTAGATCGGAGTTCCTGGCTGGTTCTGGTCCTCCACAGTCCTCTTCATCAGCTTCTGTTTCCATCTGTTCAGTTTGTCTTTGATGAAGCTGTGAGGACTGAGATCCCTCTTCATCATCTTCACTCTTCACAGGGACAGGAGTGAATGTGAACTTGGTGATATCAGCCTCCTCCAGCCCTCGAAGCTGCTCTCCCTCCTGACTGGTCCAGAGTTCCTCCTGTTCCTCTTTAATGTGTGGAGGCTCTGGGTCTTCCTGGTCCAGACTGGAGCTCCGCTCCTGCTGCTCAGGGGGAACCTCTTCTTTAACCACCAACAGCTGCTGGACGTCTGCAGGACAGAATGAAGTACAGACACATTACTGACTTCTGACCAGCTCCGTTATTTAGCCAAGTGGAACTGTGCTGCCTGCCGGCTGCTAACAGCTAACAGCTAACAGCTAATGGTGACTAGAAACCATTAATGCCGATATCCTGATTGCATCCCTAAAAATAACTCCTCATTTCAACTTCACAAAATCAGTTTGGTGGCCACAGAGTAACTTTTTGTAGCCACAGGCCATGGTTAATGTCAAACCCTGACTGGTATTTATTAAAGAATAAAGAGGGTGCCTGGTTAGCTCAGTTGGTAGAGCGGGCGCCCATGTAACAGGCCTCAGTCCTGCCCGCGGTGGCCCGGGTTCGAATCCGGCCTGTGGCCCTTTCCGCATCCACTCTCTCTCTCTCTCCCCCCTTTCCAAGACTCTATCCAATGTCCTGTCAATAAAATGCTTAAAAAATGCCCCCAAAAAATAACTTAAAAGAATAAAGTATCACCTCACACTGACATCAGACTAGCGTACAGACAGTTTAATACAGATATCTGCAGGTGAGATGATGAGGAGGAGATTCAATATAAATTGAGAGATGTAACTTTTGACTGAAACATTGATTTTAGGTTGTTTACCAGTTTCACTGATCTCATTATTTTTCTTTCAGGCTGCACAGAGTTCTATTAAATGTTCAATCAAGGAATCATTTAGAAAGTCCACAGAGTTTATGCTCAGCGTGTTGTTCGTTGCAGTATGCTCATTTGTAAACAAATGTATTAATGCATATTTTCATTGTAGAATTAGTTATTAATCAGTTAAATACTTTATGACTATCAAAGAGTATCGAAGCGAATTTGGTGACTTTCTCGCTTCATTTAGCAAATTTTCAGACCTTCTTGGCTTTTCATCTATAAATGCTTCAAAACTGTGAATTTGGCTGCTGAACATTTTAATCAACATTCCTGGGGGTTGAGGAGTGATGACCTCTGACCCCTGCGGTGGGTGATGTCACAGAAGGCCGACTCATGAAATGCATGACTTCTCAGATACTGAATCTCAGTCCGAACTAAAGAGAAAAGCTGTCAGTCCTGGTAAAACCAGAAAGAGAACAGAGAGAGAAGAACAAGTAAAGAGAACCAACCTGCTCTGGTAGAACCAGAGAGAGAACAGAGAGAGAAGAAGAAGCACCCAGCCTGTGCACACCCCTCCCCCCCTTCACACCTCTTTCCATCCAGGAGGGGGAGGTCAACAGGCTCTTCAAAGAACAGAACCCCCGCAAGGCAGCCGGCCCAGACGCTGTCTCACCTGCAACCCTGAAACACTGTGCAGACCAGTTGTCTCCAGTGTTTACAGGGATCTTCAACACATCACTGGAAACCTGCGGGGTGCCTGCCTGCTTCAAAGCCTCCACCATCATTCCGGTCCCCAAGAAGCCAAGGATCACAGGTCTTCAGGATTACAGACCCGTCGCTCTGACCTCTGTGTTAATGAAGACTGATGAACGCCTTGTGCTCCACCACCTAAAGACAATCACCAACCCCCTGCTGGACCCACTGCAGTTCGCCTACAGAGCCAACAGATCTGTAGACGACACAGTAAATATAGCCCTCCACTACATTCTCCAGCACCTGGACTCCCCTGGCTCCTATGCCAGGATACTGTTTGTGGACTTCAGCTCCGCATTCAACACCATCAGTCCAGCTCTGCTACAGGACAAGCTTTCCCTGCTGAGCGTGCCTGACTCCACCTGCAGGTGGATCACAGACTTTCTAACAGATAGGAGTCAGCACATAAGGCTAGGGAAGCAAGTCTCCGACACACAGACCATCAGCACCGGTGCCGCCCAAGGCTGCGTTCTCTCCCCTCTGCTCGTCTCCCTGTACACCAACGGCTGCACCTCCAGACACCAATCTGTCAGGCTCCTTAAGTTTGCAGACGACACCACCCTCATCGGCCTCATCTCCGAGGGTGATGAGTCTGCTTACAGATGGGAGGTTGACCATCTGGCATCCTGGTGCAGCCAGAACCACATGGAGCTCAACGCTCTGAAGACAGTGGAGATGGCGGTGGACTGCAGGAGAAACTCAGCCCCGCTCCCCCCCTCATCCTGCGCGGCTCCCCAGTCAACACCGTGGAGTCGATCTGTTTCCTGGGCACAACCATCGCCCAGGACCTCAAGGTGGAGCTAAACATCAGCTCCCTCATCAGTAAGGCCCAGCAGAGGATGTACTTCCTGCGGCAGCTGAAGAAATTCAACCTGCCACAGACCATGATGGTGCACTTTTACTCGGCCATCATCGAGTCCATCCTCACCGTCTGATTCGCCGCTGCCACAGCCAGGGACAAGGCCAGGCTGCAGCGGGTCATCCGTGCTGCAGAGAAGGCGATCGGCTGCAACCTTCCCTCCCTCCAGGAGCTGTACACCTCCAGGACCTTGAGGAGGGCAGGAAAGATTGTGGCCGACCCCTCCCATCCCGGACACCATCTCTTCCCGACCCTGCCATCTGGCAGGAGGTTAACGTCCAACAGGACCAAAACCTCACGCCATAAAAACTGTTTTTTCCCCATGGCAGTGGGGCTCTCCAACAGCCCCTCCGCCCCCTTGTGACTGTCTCCCCCTCACACACACACAACTGCTCCCCCCCCCCACTATCTCTCTCTCTCTCACACACACACACTGCCCCGCCAACACTGACTCTCCCCCTCTCTCACACACTCTCAATACCACCCCCTTACTGTATCCCTCTCTCTCCCTCTGATACCTGATTGTTTGCACACCGGCAATATTTGCACCATCTGTTTATATCATGTTTATTTTTGTTTATAGCTTATTTTGTATATTGTATGTTGGTAGAAATTTAAAAAAAATTATTCTTATTTTATTCTAACGTTTTTATCTATTCTTCTGTTATTATACTGTTTAACCTGCACCAACAAAACCAAAGCAAATTCCTAGTGTATACCTCTTACACCTGAATATAAACACGATTCTGATTCTGATTCTTCTGATTCTGAAGTAAAGAGAACCAACCTGCTCCCCAGCACTACATTTGGAATTACTGACAGGAACTACATCATTATTCAGAGAGTTTAAACCTGACTGAGGTTCTCTGGTCTCCTTCCAATCATCACCGTCATCAGTTTCATGTTTGTAACTTTGTGAGGCCTTGTCACTACTTGATAGTTGTAAATGTCTACCTGGATCTGAGTTCCTGGCTGGTTCTGGTCCTCCACAGTCCTCTCCATCAGCTAATGTTTCCATCTGTTCAGTTTGTCTTTGATGAAGCTGTGAGGACTGAGGTTTCTCTTCATCATCTTCACTCTTCACAGGGACAGGAGTGAATGTGAACCTGATGATATCAGGCTCCTCCAGCCCTTGAAGCTGCTCTCCCTCCTGACTGGTCCAGAGTTCCTCCTGTTCCTCTTTAATGTGTGGGGGCTCTGGGTCCTCCTGGTCCAGACTGGAGCTCCACTCCTGCTGCTCAGGGGGAACCTCTTCTTGACTCACCAACAGCTGCTGGACGTCTGCAGGAAACACTGAAACACATAGAGAAAACCAGGACTTTATGTTAAAGTCAAGCCATATACCATGTAATAGTAGTGGTAGTAGTAGTAGTAGTAGTACAGTGGAAACCGCTTACAGTGATCAACCGCTCATATAGATCAAAAAGCTTGGGGACAGAGTCATTAGATAATTTGCTTATAATCAAGTAGTCTGCTTACAGTGTTCATATTCAGACTATATGCAGACTATTTAGAAAACTCGCTTTCAAACTACATTCTACAGCTGAACCACAATCCTGCTCACTCAGATATATTAACATAATAATGTATTGGGGCGCCCTGGTGGCTCGCCCGGTGGAGCTGGTGTCCTCTGTGCCGGGCTGGGTCCTTGCAAAGGCGACCCGTTTTCTGAATCAGGGCCCTGAACTTTATGTTTCATTACTTTCTGTCATATAGATGCTGAAAGAACAGATCTGAGGGAGAAGAAGAAAGATTCAGTTTGTTTAATGAACCAACCTGCTCTGGTAGAACCAGAGAGAGAACCAACCTGCTCTGGTAGAACCAGAGAGAGAACAGAGAGAGAAGAAGTAAAGAGAACCAACCTGCTCTGGTAGAACAGAGAGAGAACAGAGAGAGAAGTAAAGAGAACCAACCTGCTCTGTGTAACTGAAGCTGAGGGTGTAAAACAGCGTCCAGTAGTTTCTGTTGTCGCTCGTTCTCCTCTTTTGATCGAGAGAGTTCCTCCTCGTACTCTGCTATCGTTCTTTCAAACAGCCCACATATCTCTTCAGCAGCCGCAGTTAGTCGCTGCTTCACCAACGCTCTCAGCATCTGGACTTTACACATTTTACCACAACACAGAGGCTCTGATGGATCAGAACTGTTGGAGCTCACACACACTTTCTCTACACAACAAAGAGACTCTGCTAACATCCATGTTGCTGCTGGACGCCATATTGTAACTAACGCTTCCGGTGTCGTTTCGTTGATGACTTTCTAAATAAAAGTCCGTAAGATTTAAATAAATATCTAAAATTAAGAGTTAATGATGCATTGATTTAGAAAAGGAGTTGTTGTTATTATTTTTAAACATATTCTAAAAAATAAATAAAAAGGGGAAGAAACAGAGTATCAGGGTCCTCAAGAGGATTTTATTTTGACATCGTCCCCCGGAAGTGTGGTTCGGTGTTTTAGAGCTTCAGCGGAGAGAAGCCGTTAGATGTTAGTTGTTAGTTGTTACTAAATCATCGGTTCATTTAGTTGAAAACCGATGATTTAGTTGGTTAATCAGAGATGGACCGACACCGGAAACAGCTGCAGGTGGTTTTAGAACCGGAAGCGAAGCCGCGAGGAGAAGGTTTGTTTTGTTTCTACTGCTCTGCTAATGATGCTAAGCTAACGTCAGCTAAAGCGTTCATACAGCCTGTTAGCCGCAGCTAGCTCCTGAAGCTAATGTGTTCTATCAGAGGATTCATTCAGTCTTTACTGTTCATCATTTCATCTGTTTGTTACTGTATTACTGAAAGAAGCAAGAAAACCAGCTGTGAATGGTTTCACTGAACGAGCCCTCAGACACACGTTACAGCAATAATAACCTTATAATAACTAATAATAACCTTATAATAACTAATAATAACCTTATAATAACTTCATAATAACGTTATAATAACTTAATTATAATGAGATATGTTGGTTTAGTGAAGGCAGTGGATTTTCTTTCATTTTTTCTTTCATTTTATTGTTATAGCACATTTTATTACATGTAAACTCAAAGAGGTTTACATTTAAAGGCAGGTTTGGTAAAGATTTTGGAAAGATTTTTCGTTATATTTGTTGAAATTCTCTTTGGATCCCGACAGCAATCAATAAATCAAATGCTCTGACTAAAAAAAAGAAAAAAATCTGGTATCTTTGGCTGTCAGGACTGTAATAAACTGCCCAATCATTTCATTCAGCCCGAATGTAATGATTGGACGGGCTACCTACCTAATGATAATGTTGGGGGAGTGTCTCTGGACGGAGACCTGAAGGGACGGATGACTTGTCAGTGTTGATGACTTGGTGTCTTTCTCTCTAGATTTAGGGTCTTTTGGAGCGAGTGCTGCTGGCTGCTTTCATTGGAGAAGAGTTGGCAACACTGGGCTGGTTTTATAGGTTGGATGATTTTAAAATCTAGTTTCTCAACCCTGCATTTAATGACAAAATGTAAAAATATAGACATAAACATAAGAACATAGGCAGCATAAACGACATTAATATAATAATTCAGTAGTATACACAAGCATACACCCAAAACATCAAAGCACAGTCATTAACCATAAGTCTGGGAAAATAGAAATAAGATTTGAGTTTGCTTCTGAATGTGGACACAGTTGTGACGGACCTCAAGTCATCAGTTAGCTTGTTCCAGAGAGCAGGACCACAGTAACTGAACCTGGATCTGATTCTGGGTCCAGCTAGAGGACCTCTGTCTGATGACATGAGAGGTCTGATCTGGTTATAGTCAGTGAGCAAGTCAGAAATGTACTGAGGAGCCAAACTATCAGGTGGTTCTGTATTGTATCGGGAGTCAATGAAGTGATTTCAGTACCGGATTAATATGTTCATATTTACGTGTACATGTCAGGACTCTGGCTGCTGCATTTCGAATGAGCTGGGGCCGTCCTGCTGTCTGTTTGGATAATCCTGCAAACAGAGCGTCACAGTAGTCAAACCTGCTCGAGATAAAAGCATGAACCAAAGTTAAAGCTGCTCTCTGAAAACAGAGCAGCTTTAACATAAAGACGTGACATCAAGCTCAGTTAACATAAGTTTGTGGGTTTACTTTAATAGCTGTCTGTCTGTGTTTCAGTTTTACCTTCAGATGTACGAAAAGTGATTGTTGGTGAAGAAGAGCGACAGGAGTGGAGCTCCAGTCTGGACCAGGAGGACCCAGAGCCCCCACACATTAAAGAGGAACAGGAGGAACTCTGGACTAGTCAGGAGGGAGAGCAGCTTCAAGGGCTGGAGGAGGCTGATATCACTAAGTTCACATTCACTCCTGTCCCTGTGAAGAGTGAAGATGATGAAGAGAAACCTCAGTCCTCACAGCTTCATCAAAGACAAACTGAACAGATGGAAACAGAAGCTGATGGAGAGGACTGTGGAGGACCAGAACCAGCCAGGAACTCAGATCAAGAAAAAAATACAGAACCAGATACTGACTACAAGTCTTCAGACTCCTCTGAGACTGAAGTCAGTGATGGTGGTTGGGAGGAGACCAGAGAACCTCAGTCAGGTTTAAACTCTCAGAAGAATGATGACGTCATTGTTGGTGATATTAACTGTAATTCTGTTGAAAGATCATTTAGCTGCTCTGAATGTGGTCAAAGATTCGGCCGCAAGCCACATCTGAGTGCACACATGAGAATTCACACGGGAGAGAAACCATTCAGTTGCTCTTTTTGTGGTAAAAGATTTTCTCAAAAGGGAAACTCAATTAGTCACATGAGACTTCACACAGGAGAGAAACCTTTCATCTGCTCCATCTGTAAAAAAAGTTTTAGATATAGTGGAGATGTTAGCAGACACATGAGGATCCACACAGGAAAGAAAACGTTCAACTGCAACGTTAGCGACATGGTCAACAGTAACATTCACACAGGATCAGAACCAGCAGGGAACTTAGATCCCAAAAGTAATTTACAACCAGACACTACTGATAAACCTTCAGATAACGAGACTGAAGTCAGCGATGATGGTTGGAAGGAGACCAGAGAACCTCAGTCAGGTTCAAACTCTGATGATGTCTCTGTAAGCGATGAGAGATGCATCACTGACAACGAGTCATTTAGCTGCTCTGAGTGTGGGAGAACATTTTGTCGCAGGGACCATCTGATGAGCCACATGAGAACTCACACAGGAGAGAAACCATTCAGCTGCTCTGTTTGTCAGAAATGTTTCAGCTGCAGTGGAAACATTTTGGCACACATGAGAATTCACACAGGAGAGAAACCGTTTGAATGCTCATCTTGTGACAAAAGTTTCAGCCAGAAAGGAACTTTGCAGCTACACATGAGAATTCACACAGGAGAGAAACCATTCAGTTGCCCATTTTGCGACAAAAGATTTGCACATAAAAGACGTATGACGCTGCACATGTCAGTCCACACAGAGGAGAAACGTTTCAGCTGCAGCGCTTGTGACAAAAGATTCACTTGGTATACGCAGCTCAAAACCCACAAGTGTGTCGGTGAGTCCTCACAGCTTCGTCAAAGGCAAACTGAGAAAAAGGCTCCTACCAAGGAATCATTCAGCTGCACTGAGTGTGGTAAAACATTTAGCCTTAAGGGCAATCTGAAGACACACTTGAGAATTCACACAGGAGAGAAACCATTCAGTTGCTCCGTTTGTGGCAAATGTTTTAAACAAAACATACATCTGACGGAGCACATGACGATTCACACGGGTGAAAAACTGTATAAATGTAGTGTTTGTGGCAAAGGATTCAATAAGAAGTCACTAGTAAAAAAACACCCGTGTGTTTAATCCTCATGTCAGATATTGATCACATCCTGAATTCATGGATTTATATTTACAAATATAACAAGTGAATTGTACGACAGTGTATAAGGGCCACTGCAGGTAAAAAAAGATAAATTATGGAGGCGGGGAAAGGGGGTAATATTCCAAGAATTAAAGTGGTAAATTTACGAGAAATAAAATCATATTTACAAGAAGAAAAATCAAAAGTTTTTTGAGATTATAAAGTAATAAATTTGTGTGAAAACAATCGTAAATTTTCTGAGATTAAAGTAAAGAAAATGTGAGAAAAACCCTGGAAAAATTGTGTTGTTTTTTTTGTCAAGGCCCCACATCGCTCAAGTTTGCAAGTTTAAAGCAACCTCGTCATTGCCGTGTATTATGAATTAAATCTCAGAAATTCTGAGTTTTTTCTGTGGGTATTACCCCCCCAACTCTGTTATTAAAAAAAAAAAAAAGTTTTACCCTCAACGGCCCAAATACGCAATAAACAAAAACAAAAATAAACAAACAGCATTAATATTATTACTGGGGTTGTATTATAATAATAATATTGTTATAGACGGATGTTCATCAGTTTGTAATTATGCAGCAGTCATCACTAAACATGACACTTTTGGATGTAATGATTATTATCTTTGACAACAGTTATATCAAAGTAACTATTATTTTAATTTTGAGCTGCTATAAATAAATGTTTTATAAACTGTAGTGATTATAAACTCAGTGTCGCTGATGAGGCCTTCATGATTCCTTTCATGGGCTTAAACTTATTCTGTAATGACATTTCTGTTATTTTATTCTTTAAATAAATCTATAATGGATCCTTTGTTTTTCACTGACCTTCATTTGCAGTGAAATCACATCTTTATTTGTTCTTCTCTTTGCTTTTTATGAGGACTACAAATAAAGCCGCTGCCCATAATGATCGATATCAGCTCTTTAAATGTCCAAAGAATGTCCAATAAAAAGTCTAAAAAATGTCTGAAAATGTCCGAAAAAAATTCAGAAAAATGTCCGAAAGAAAAGTCTGATACTGGTATCATATGAAACTAGAAAACCAAATGAATCCATCGGTAACAACCATGTCATACTAACTTGTCATGAAGGAGGATAAATAACGCTCCTAAATTTTGGTGAGGAAAAACTGTCATGTCCATTTTCAAAGGGGTCCGTTGACCTCTGAGTTACGACTTTTTTCTCGTAATATTACGACTTTATTCTTGTAAAGTTACGACTTTATTCTCGTAATATTACGACTTTATTCTCGTAATATCACAACTTTTTTCTCGTAATTTTACGACTTTTTTTCTCGTAAATTTATGACTTTATTCTCATAATATTACAACTTTTTTCTCGGAAATTTATGACTTTATTCTTGTAATATTACGATTTTATTCCTGTAATATTACGACTTTTTTTCTCGTAAAGTTGCGACTTTATTCTCGTTATATTACGACTTTATTCTCGTAATATTACGACTTTATTCTCGTAATTTTACGACTTTTTTTCTCGTAAAGTTATGACTTTATTCTCGTTATATTACGACTTTATTCTCGTTATATTACGACTTTATTCTCGTAATATTACGACTTTTTTCTCTTAAACTTATGACTTTATTCTCATATTACTACGACTTTATTCTCGAAATCTCAGAATTGTTTTCCCTCAATGTGGCCCTGATACTCCGTCGTAAAGAAGACAAATTCCTTGTATGTGAAAATAAACCTGATTCGGAATCAGTTCATTAATATATTGAAGAAGAAAAGCATACATCATAAACAACATGATAAAAGCACATGACTGTCTCTCTGGTGGAGGCGGAGCTTCCAGGAGGAGGAGCGGTGAGACGGCCTGCTGTTAGCGGGGAGACGGAGCTGGAGGAGCGGCTGGAAGAGACTCGAGACACCGCAGCTCGGTTCACTCCTTTGACAACATGTGTAAAGTCCAAATGCTGAGAGCGTTGGTGAAGCAGCGACTAACTGCGGCTGCTGAAGAGATATGTGGGCTGTTTGAAAGAACGATAGCAGAGTACGAGGAGGAACTCTCTCGATCAAAAGAGGAGAACGAGCGACAACAGAAACTACTGGACGCTGTTTTACACCCTCAGTTTCGAACAGGTTTGTATCTACTTTATTATGACTCTTTTACAAGATGTTGCCTTTAAACAGAGAGACCGGACTCAGTATATCTGTTGTTTTCATTTATCACCGACAGGCTAACAGTTAGCTTCCTGCAGCTGCGTCAAAACACACTATTATTTACACTGAGGCCGGATGTTCAGCATCTCTGGTCTTCAAAATAAAAGCCTAAGACGTGTCACGTTCAAATGAAAACAGTTTTACTGACTCAAACAGCTGGATTGGATATCGGTGACAATGGGGCCGATCTATTCAATTCACTTCAATGTTTTTATACTATATACATTATATACTGTAATTCCTGTTCAAGTTTTGACCAACATGTTGCTGCATTAAAAAGGTTTCCACCTGAATTGTAATTCCTGTTAATTTTGAAGATTTTTTTTACCAATTTGCTGGTGTATGATTTATCCTTTTAATAATGATCAACAATTGAGTTAATTCATATAGTTATTGGTCACATTTAGTTTTACAACATTAGGAAAGCATTGTTTAAGCCTGATGTTGTCTTACACATAAAAGAATGATCCCAGTCACTTCCACACACTGAGGCATACAGCTGAATAATTAAACACTGGTATCGGATCGGTACTCGGTATCGGCCGATACCCAAAGCCCAGGAATTGCTATCGGTATCGGGACTGAAAAAGTCGGATCGGTGCATTCCTAGTTTTTTCTCCCTGCAATATCGTTATTCTTTATTGAAATTGTGTACAGACATTCATGGTTCACTACTTCCACAGATGCTTTAGTATA